>NC_090940.1:507697045-507999545 GCF_040938575.1 Ambystoma mexicanum | reverse complement strand
TTCATCCTTCTATTTGGCTCTCCTTGCAAAGATCCCAGCATCTGTCTCTGTTTCCTGGTCTCCCACTTCCTGTCTGCCAGGCAAGGTTCTTACTGCACCAATTTTTCAGGAGTTCCACCCAGATGATTTTTAGGCAGCCCTGCATTTAGGCATTGTGCGATGCATTATATTAATTTCATCCCACACCCAAAATACTGAAATTAAGAGGTGCCAGCTGATTGTCCCTCCATTTTGATTGGACAACTATTCTCCTATCCTTGCCTCAGGCCCAGCCCTCTCTTTGTGGATAGGCTCTTGGAGTTGAGAAACTTAAATCATAGGAGGGATGAATAAACCCACTAGGAGTTACATTTTTCCCCATGTCAATTTTTCACTGGAGAAGTCCTACATGGCAAAAACGTTTATTTTACAAATAAACATAACAACAGAGTTATGTTTGGGATCCTCTCATCATACCGCACTGGATGAACCAGGTCCCATTTCCGCACGAGGTTGCACATCCGACTTACTTTTTTTTCACTTTTGAAGGAGTTTGTATTCAGAAAATATAATCATGTGGAAAGGGTATGGTTTAATTTGATAGTTGTCAGAGCTTTCTACAATGGTTAGGCATACACTAGTTTTCTTTCTACACCCAAAAATCCACTGGAAGAAACCAGCAACACATTGGTGTGCACCAGAATACTTGAAGAAATGTTTTGTGGAAAATGTACATGAAACAGTAATTGTGCCAGATGGAACTGGGGAAAGAACAGGAGGATAGAGACAGGAGCTATGTCTAGTTAAACATCATTTTATTTTCATTCTTGTTTAATATGGAAAAGTACAAAAATCCAATTCTAATTCAATAAAACATTATTCCTCATTCATTCATTCATATTCTGTACATACCATTCAACTTCAGTATTCTAAAACAATTATTTTTTTTTAAAGCTAGGGTTTTGCATATTAGCTTTCTATTCCAATATATTTTGTTTCAAATTCATCTCACTAATAATTTTCCACATTGTAAACATGATCAACTATAGGTGTCCCGTAATTTAGTTCTCCAATTTGTATGGTACTTCCAATGGATAAATAGTTTCGACTCAACAATATCAAGTAGATTTCTTCTAGACCATTGTGTACGTCTTCTTCAGGATATGTGAACATTTACTATTTCTAAAAACAAACAAACAAATAACATACTGTTAAAAACTTGTGTTGGCAGCTCATGTCTCTTCATTCCATGTGTTTCCTTTTTAACTTTTAAACATTTCAATCAGGGAGAAAAATTCATTACAGTGCTCATACCCTTGTTTTCTTATTTCTCAAAATGGGGGAGTCAATATCATTGTTCTCTAAACCCGATATATATATATGGTGACAGTAAAGGAATAAATCACCATCTGTCTAACCTTATTTGGGGACTGCATCCAATAGCCCCTATCGGATTTATCATAAGTGCACAAAAGCAAAATATTGCCTCTTTAGTCTCCAAAAACTCTGTAAAAACTCTATTCAAAATCTTTCAAAAAGAGAGTGATTCAAAAACATCAGTGCTCCCAGTATGGTCCCTACTAACGAACAGCATATCCATTTGTGAGTCACAACGTCCGTTATAACATCTTGGCATTTTACCTTAGGACTCGCATCAAATGGACTCTAAATGTTTTTTTTGTTCCGATTTTTCAAACGCTCTGGTTGTGTTGTTTTATCTAACAATGCAATAAAGAGAGATATCAGCTGTGTGACCCTTGTGTTAATCACGGCTGTTTCTTATGTAAAACTGAAATGTATTCTTCACCTTGTGAATTACGGTAAATCTTTCAAACTGTCTTTTGATGACCTATCGTTTCAAGTCGTAGACGTGAATATATGACTTTCTTTTCTTTTGTTAGCTGTCTAGCAGTGCTCTTGTAATCTAACTCCACTGTTGAACAGAAGAGACAAAAGAGAGAAACAAACAATGTAAGCAGTTGTGGTCTTATCTTTTAGAGTATAGATTAGTGCCATATTCAGAATATACCTTCATCCTTTTTCCTAAACTACCGCCATGTTGATGATCTTGTGTGTCTATCTTTATGCGGTTCTTTGAGTTTCCGATTCGGCACGGGCCTCTCTGTATTTATCTATAAGCATAACCACAATTCCATGAGGATCTATAAAAGACTTGCTATTCAGTCTAATGTACTCTGAAAAGAGCATTTCTAACAAGTTCTTACCTAAAGGGCTTGTTCCTGTTTCCTTCGTCTTTCTGGCGTCTAGCTCCGACCCACGAACTTGCGCATGCGAGTTAGAATGGAAACTAAAAACGTCTGTCTTTTATTTCCGAGTCACATGAAGTGAAACTCTAAAAAAGGACTACGATCTCATGATCATATTAACTCATTCCAACGGCACTAGAGGGAACAAAAAAGGCTGTGATCCCAGTCTTATCTATGTGTTGCGAGGCCGAATAAGAGCTGATGCCGTGATAGCAAATACAGTCTCTAGTTATTAATAGTAAACACTGAAAAGGAAAGCGATCTCATAATCATATTAGCTGGATCGCTAAAAGAAAATGGTGCCTTCTGTATTGGATCACGTTCCAAGCTACCTTTAGCCATCTCCGTTGTTTTTTCCCTGTTTGTCAGCTCTCTCGGTCCTTCCCACGCAACGCTCTCGGCATACTCCACCTTTTGCCTTCTCCGTTGTTTTTCCCTATTTGTTAGCTTTCTCGCTCCTTCCCGCTCGATGCTCTCAGCGTCCTTTACCTTTTTCTAATTTAATTTCCCTGGCGTTCTTGGTCAGGTTCTGTATTCCGCCTTTCTTTCTATCCTCTACAATTTCCCGGAAGATCGTTCCTTTGGACGTTCCTTGTTTTAGTTCCGGTCACGTCCAGGTAGTGACTCCGGTTACCGCTTATTCTTCCCTTTCGGTCTTCAATCCACGGTAGGTGTATTCCTGTTTTCTCTCGGATTCGGGTGTTTCCATTCTCCTCTTACCTTTCCGCTGTTGCTTATCTTACTTCTATTACACTGCTTCCGGTTTCAATCTTTCTCTCCAGTTCTAGTCGCTCCTATCTTCTCCTTGTCCTTCTCCTTCCTTTTTTGTTTGCCCTTTTAGCTACATTTGGTTTTTGCCATAAGTTAGCCTCCTATTCCCGGATCCTGTTTTCACCTTATTGGACTTCGGATCCCATCTACTGTCTGCAGTATACCCTGCTTCCCTGGATTGCTTTCAAGATAATAGACAAGAACTGTGAAGGTCCAGCTAAACTCTCCTCATTGCAGATTACCCAGGGTTTTTTGGTGCCCAAGAGGCTTTTTCCCTGGAACATTGGGGGCTTAGCTCCTTGGGGTTCACCTATGATAGGTTACACTTCCTGTCAAGGTGGCCTCTGGGGCAGCTAGATCCTACTTACACGACAAGAAAAAGAAGTTAAAGAAAAGACAGTCCTCAGGAGACCGGAAGTCGTGCAGGAGGACCCCTACCAGTTCCAAGGACAGTTCATCCGAAAGTATAGGTGAGGAGGTGGTTGGGGAGGTTGGACCCTCATCTGACAGTGTTCTTAAACCTAAAGAAGTTTTTGGTCAGCGCGATTTCTAAAAGTTCTATCAGGAATTCGCTCGGTACTTGATCTTTATCCGTTCTCGTTTCCAATTTTTCTTTTCATTATTCCAAGGGAATCTGCCTGGGGAATGTTGGAATATAGTGACTCTACCTGTAATGTAATAAGGAGGTCACTATCTGTATCAAATGGTAGTAGTTGTACTACTCTGATGACATCTGAGGAGTCTGCCAGATAGGTGGGTGTATTTTTAGCTAGGGGTTTGAAGAAAAAGTCTGAGTATTGGCCAATCGGTTCCAAAATAGACCCACTCAAGGATACGATTGGTCGCCCCGGGGGTTCAGTCTTGTTTTTATGAATTTTGGGTAATATATAGATTAGGGGGTTCTAGTTTTAGTGGGAGTCAAGAACATAAATTCCTTTTGATTGACAATTCTTTTATCTAGAGCCTCTCTCCCTAATCTTTGAATTTCTTTCAAAATGACATTAGTGGGATCACCTCGTAGTTTGACATAGACCTCTTTGTTATTGATTTGTTTCATTACTTCTTGATCGTTTTTAACAACATCCCACACTACTACTCCTCCACCCTTGTCTGCCTTCTTTAGCACCACTGATCTGTCTTCCTTGAGAATCTTTAGACTTTCCCACTCTCCTTTAGAAAAATTGAAGCTGTATTTGGTGAATTTGTCTCTATCCTTTCGGTCATATATTAAATTAAAGTCCTGTAGGAGTGCTTTTTCAAACGTGACTGTCTCCTTCGAGATCATATTTGAAGTGGGAGTGAAAGTGGGCAAAGGTTTAAATCGAGTGTTGGATATAGCCCGGGTTGCTTCTCCTTGTTCAATGCCAAAGAAATCTTTTAATCTAATCTTACGAAAAAAGGTTTGTAATTCCATCTCTACTTCCATCTTGCTTGGATTTTTCGTGGGGATGAACGAAAAGCCCTTTTCCAAAATAGAAGTTTCTTTAACCATTTACCTTCTGTATGACCTCCTTTGTGTCTCGAAGAGATTTCTTGAAGGTGGGGCCCTATTTGTTGTGGAGGAAAAGGGAGTTCCTGGGGTGGATAAGGCTGTATCTGTTCTTGAGGGACAAATCCTTGTTGGTAAAAGAAGGGTGGATATTGGTAAAAGCTGTTCTGATGCCCTCTCCTTCCACTTCTTTGGTATCCCCTGTTTCTCTGTCTATAATTTTGTTGGTTTCCTCTTCTACCTCTTTGGCTACTGTCTCTATCATCTGATGAAGTATCAGAGAAGGTAACTTTGTTACGATTAGGTGTTCCCAGTATGTTACTGTCCAGATCTCTCCAATAGGTAGGACCTTGATATTCTGTATTTAGATAGGGCTATGCCGTGTCCTTTGAGAAGTTCTTTAGATCTTTTATCAATGTTTCCACTTTTTTAGCAGTCGTAATTTTGGTAAACTCAACGACTTGTTTTTCTATGATTTCTAATTTTTCTTTAATATTAGGAATTGTGGTGTCTGTGTTGAAAGCATGTTCAGCTTTTCTAATTTCTTCTTCTACTGTAAGGCTTATTTTCAGGGCTGTATTGATCGTAGGGAGCATCAAGTCCCTATTGCACTTAGTCCAAATGCCTGAAAAGGCGTTTTTATATTCAATGTGATCAACAAAGAGACATGGCAGTGCGATAGACTGCGCCAGCCGTGTGCGATAAAATCCATTTCATCGCACAGCATATTCATGGATTTTAGCCCCCAAAACCAGCCGTGGCGCAGAGTGGCACAGCCAAGAGCGCCCTCGCGCAAGGAAAATCCATCAAAATCCCCAATTCATCGCAAATGTCTGCGCTAACCCTGGACCAGTTTACAGGGCTGCCAAACAGCAAACGCCAAGCGGGGTCCGTGTATTACTGGGCTGCGCGGGAAGTTTCACACGCGATTGGCTCTGTGCGAGCGGGGTACGTGTATAACTGGGGAGCGCGGGAAGTTTCACACGCGATTTCAGCAGGGTACGTGTATTACTGGGGTGCGCGTGAAGTTTCACACGCGATTTCAGCAGGGTACGTGTATTACTGTGGTGCGCGGGAAGTTTTACACGCGATTGGCCCTGTGCGAGCGGGGTATGTGTATTACTGGGGTGCGCAGGAAGTTTCACACGCGATTGGCCCTTGTGCGAGCGGGGTACGTGTATTACTGGGGTGCGCGGGAAGTTTCACACGCGATTGGCCCTGTGCGAGCGGGGCAAGTCTATTACTGGGGTGCGCGGGAAGTTTCACACGCGATTTCAGCTGGGTACGTGTATTACTGGGGTGCGCGGGAAGTTTCACACGCGATTGGCCCTGTGCGAGCGGGGTACGTGTATTACTGGTGTGCGCGGGAAGTTTCACACGCGAATTCAGCAGGGTACGTGTGTTCCAGGGGTGCACGGGAAGTCTCACACGCAAATTCAGCAGGGTACGTGTATTTCAGGGGTGCGCAGGGAGTACTACACGTGATTTGGCCGTGTGGGTCCTCCCAGGTGGTCCCTCTACACCCTCCACGGCCCCTGCAGGCAGCCCACACCACAGGGGACTACCCTGCACCCCTGCTAATGTCCCGCAGGCAACCCATCCACCATGGGCATGCCCCCCAGCCAAGCCACATGTCACCTTGCACTACTGATCAACAACGCATGTCTCCCAGCACCCCCACACCCCAGCACTGTGGGATACCTGCCAGCAGGCCCCCACTCATGTCCCCCTGCACCACCACCACCCCCCAGCATCCAGGGGCACCCTCCACCAGGCCCCCACTCCTGTCCCCCTGCACCCCCACCCCCAGCACTGTGGGACACCTGCCAGCAGGTGTCTTGATGCCTACCTCCAAGGAGCCAGGTCCGACCCAGCAACCCCAGAGGCAGGCATCATTTCCCCCAGGGGAGTGCCAGCGGGCCCAAGCTGGGGCCCTTTGGACTCAGTCCTGGCGCCTTAAGCGCCAGGCTCATGTTGGACCTCTGTCCTGGCGCCTTAGGCGCCAGGCTCATAAAGCTCGACATGTGTTCAAGTGTTTTAATGTGCACTTACCTGATGCAGACCATGCTGCCACATCCAGGCCCTCTTGAGGCCTGAATAGGAACTACTTTACCAGTGGGACTACTTTCCACCCTGGTGTGGTCGGGGAAGGATACATACCTGATCGGAGGAAGGATACACACTTGGAACTTCTTCCAAAGCTATTTAAACCACACCCGATCAGCAACTCACGCTTTGCTTTGTTCTGCTCCTCGCAGCTGGACGCTCACCGTGTCAGCTCCTGCATCTGGACTTCAGCCACGCCTGTCAGCATCCTGGGTCACCTGCAAAGGGAGACAAGAGACCTACCAGCTAATCTGCACCACGGAGACATCACTGACGATCCTGAAAGGGAAGACATCATTTTTTTTTTTTTTTAAACTTTATTTAATGATTGTGGTACATGACATTGCAACAACAACTGATATTACACATAGATGAAAACATCAACAGACTATTGGGTTACCGTACAACATGAGCAGCATATTACTGATTGTGTGGAGCGCTCGGCCCTGCCAGGCTATCACTGTCCGAGTTGACCTCACTCAGATATATTCTGAACAGGGCCCATATGTCCTTTGGTTTGCTTGGATTCGGGGTGGTTAATATGTAATATTCTTCGCATTCATTCACATACATCAGTTCCCTGAGGAAGTGGCCCACAACCGGTGCCTGTTTACTCTTCCATTTTTGCAATATACACTTCTTGGCCACTGCACATGTTATATTGAAGAGTCTCCTTGTCACCTCCGTTTGTTTGCCAATGTCCCCAAACAAATATTTCCGCGGAGTGAGGTCTGCCGGTATCTGAGTCACCTCTTCAAGGATATGCGCAACCTCTCCCCAAAAAGCAAGTACATAGGGACAGTTCCAGTACATATGTATTGAATCGGCTTGGTCTGTCCCACATTTTGGACACGTACCCGCCCCATTATTCGTGAATCTCGCCACCTTCTGAGGGGTGTAGTGTAATTTGTTCAACATCTTAAATTGAATCTGTCGGAGGCCGGCATTCATTGACACTTTCTTGGTCATTTCACAGTATCTTTCCCACTGTCTGTCCGTTATATCCTCACCCAGATCTGTCTCCCAGGAGGCTTTTGTCGCATTCAATATCGGGGCGTTGGACTGTACAGCCCCATACAACCCCGACACGCTAGTTTCAGCCCGGGTTGAAAGGACCAACAGACATGGGTGTGGGGGGGGCTCATCTGGAAACGTTGGCCAACGGGTCTTAAAGGCCAATCTCATTCTGTGAAACTGTAGGATCATCAGCTGATCTCTCCCCATCCCTGTCCTGAATTCCTCCAGTGTTATAAACTTCCCGTTGGGGAATATGTCCCTGATTTTAAATTCTTTATCCGGGTCCCATTTGTTCTGTATACCCGGGTCGTATGTGGGTGTTATGCCCGGGAAATTCCAGAAGGGGGCCTCAGCATAATAAGGCGTCTCCACCCCAAGTCTACGGAAAATTTTGAACCACGCCTGAGCTGTCGTGCTGACAGGATCAAACGGGCAGTTGTCCCTGTGTTTAGTTTTAAAGATGAATGACCTTATGTCGGTCGGGCGCGCAGCATGTTTCTCAAGGCATATGTGGGGTGAGGTGTCGTGCTCGTCAAACCAATGCTTAACAAATTGGGCCTGTGCAACCAAATAATATAGTTCAAAATCGGGTGCCGCAATGCCCCCCCTACTGTACGGCTCTACCATTTTTTCCCACTTCATTCTAGGCGTCCCTCCACTCCACACAAACTCCACCACAAGTGACCTAAGGGTATCGAAAAATTTCCTCCCAGGCCAGATCGGGATGTTAGCAATAGCTTGGGGAGAACGATCATTTTCAATATGGCTACCCGGCCTATTAGGGATATGGGGAGTTTGGCCCAGAAGCGGAGCTTAGTGGCTATAGCAGTCAGTAGAGGTTCATGGTTGTTCAGGTATAATGATGTCCTATCTCCAGAAACCATAACCCCTAAGTATCTGATCTTATCCGGGGACCACTTTAGTCCTAGTGTGTTATTCGGGCATTTGGTGGCAGGGGTAAGGGGGAAGATCTCAGATTTAGCTCGGTTAGTCTTGTATCCTGAATGTAATGCAAATTTATGTATTTCCTCCATCACTGGGCCAAGATGTGTGTCAGGCTCTCTAACATACAATAGGGTGTCATCGGCATATAGGGATATAGATTGAACAAGGCCCGCCATCCGTATGCCCCTCTGTTCCTGATGTTCCCTGATTGCCGCCGCAGCTGGTTCCATGGTGAGAGCAAACAATATAGGGGAGAACGGGCAGCCCTGCCTAGTGCCCCTCTTCAACTCAAACCATTCCGACAACGTGTGGTTAGTCAACACCCTGGCCCCCGGGTTAGTGTATAGTACCCTGACATAGTTCACATAGCCAGGACCCAATCCGAATTTACCAAGCACCTTGAATAGGTATGTCCATGACACGGAATCAAACGCCTTTTCGGCATCTAGTGACACGGCTACCGCCTGGGCCTCTGGTTTGATTTGGGCCATCACCCCAAACAGTCTGCGCAAGTTTAGTGCTGTGGATCTGGTGGGGATGAACCCGCATTGGTCAGGATGGACCAATACTGGCATGTGCGGCAGAAGTCTGTTGGCCAGGATCTTGGCGAATATTTTTGCATCACAATTGATAAGGGATAGGGGTCTGTATGAGGACATTTCGTTGGGGGGACGTCTAGGCTTGGGGAGTACCGTTATTATAGCCTCTCTCATGGATGGTGGTAGTGTTCCTTTTTCAGTAGCCTCTTCCCACATGGACAGCAGTATCGGGGCGAGTTCCTCGCACAGCTCCTTATACAGTTCGATTCCCAGTCCGTCCGAACCAGGGGCTTTTCCATTGGCCAGTGATTTAATTGCTACCTTAATTTCCTCTATCGTAAGGGGTTGGTCTAGTTGTAGCCTATTCTCGTCTATCAATCTAGGGAGAGTTATGCTGTCTAAATATAGTTGGACATCACGGGGGTCTTTCAGATCATGATTGGCATAAAGTTCTTTATAGAAAAGGGCGAACTCCCCATTGATATTCTCCTCCTTAGTTTGTACTGTCCCGTCGTTCCCTATTATGCTGGAGATCAGGGTGCGACCTCTGTCAGCTTTTAATAGGTTAGCTAGTGTGCGTCCCGCCTTGTTGCCTTCGCCATACCGGCGAGCCCTGACCGGGGTGGCCATGTACAGCAACTCCCTATTTGCCAATGTATTAAAGACTTGTATTTTTTTATTTATTTCGGCGAGGGTACCATCCTCATGTGAGAGTGTGTATTTTCCCTCTAGCTCCCTCAACTGCTTCTCAACCTCCTCCAGTTCTTTTCTAACCGCTCTTAATAGACCCGTGGACTTAGAGATCAGGATGCCCCTTGCCCACACCTTGAACGTTTCCCAGAGGACTGATGGGCTATCTACCGAACCTTTATTATTCTCCAGAAAGAACTCAACCTCAGTGCGTAGTTCCTCTATTACTTCAGGGTTTTTAAAAATATCAGAAGGCATTCTCCATCTCCTGGTCGGGGGTTTAAGCCCACTCAGTGTCAAATCTAATTCTATGGGAGAATGATCCGACAGGGTGCGGGGGAGTATCTCACTTCCGTTAATCTGGTGCACGAGTGACGCCGACGCTAGCCAATAGTCAATGCGGGACTCGGTGTCATGTACTGAGGAGTAAAAAGAATACTGCCGTCTGAGGGGGTGGAGCACTCGCCAGGCGTCCACCATTTGTAGCTGTGAGATGATTTGTTTTAAAGTGTTTGTTGTTCTCGAGGGGTTCCTATGTGTGGAGGTTGAGCGATCTAGGTCTGTATCTAGGATAGAATTAAAATCTCCTCCCCACACTATCTGCTCGTCCCCATGCGCGCCGATCTCATGTAGCACTTTTATGTAGAATTCGGGGTCATCAATATTCGGGCCATATGTGTTAACGAGAATAATTTCCTCCCCCTTAATGTTACCCCAGAGTATGACATAGCGACCCATTTGGTCCGTTTTACTTCTCTCTAACTTGAACCCAACAGAAGGGTGTATCAGAGTTAGTACCCCTCTTGCCTGCGAGGAGTATTCCGTGCCATACCTATGAGAACCCCATCCCCTCAAGAGCTCAGCATTGACCTTCTGAAGCGCGTGGGTTTCCTGTAACATGACAATGTGGGGCTGATGCCGGGTAATATAGGCCCCCACTTTTCTCAATTTGGTTCTGTTGTTCAGACCTCGGACATTCCAAGTGAGCAGTTTCAATCGGAGCCCTCGGGCTGCCCTGCCAGAATTAGTCATATCTATATATCCAGATTACAGTTTCATATCTGCCGCTATTGTAACAATGTCTACGTGTTGCAATGTCACCACTTTTTTCTTCTTGGGAGACTTCTCCAACTAAGTCTCTGTCCCCAACTTTACCCCCCTCCCCCCCACTCCCTTCAGTCATACAATACTTTTGGCCCCCACCCTCATTATCAACCCCAACATGACAATGCTGCCCCGCAATAAACATTCCCTGAACCATGTGGAACTTTCCTGAGGGACTCCGATGCCGCACACTGGCGTGCCCCAGGCTGGGGCTCACAGCCCGAAACAATAACAATTTAAAGTTCAGTCCGTCAACATCACACTTCGTCCTATTTTTTCTCACCGTGTGGCAGACCGTCGTGTCTCTGTGTGCGCTCTGCCAGTTCTAGTCGCTCCCCCTCCAGTTATGAGTTCGCGTTCTGGTCTGCTATACGGTCTCCCGAGGGTAGTGGAATGGAAGACTCCACGTAGGATATAGCATCCGTGGGATTTTCAAAAAAGTGAGCTCTTCCTCCATGCTGGATTCTAATTTTCGCCGGGAAGATAAGAGCGTAGGGCACATTTTGTATACGCAACTGCCTCTTCACTCCTTCGTATGATCTCCTTTGTGCTTGTACGCTGGCCGAGAAATCCGGATATATGTGGATTTTGCTTTCTTCAAATTGTAGAGTTCCTTTTTCTCTCGATAGCCTAAGTATAGTGTCTCTGTCCCGGTAGTTCAAGAGGCGAGCAATAATGGTTCTAGGGGGAGCTCCTGGTTTGGGGAGTGGCGCCAGTATTCGGTGAGCTCTCTCCACCAGAAAATGATCCGAGAAGGCGTCAGCGCCGAGGATTTCTTTCAGTAGCGTTTCAACCTGTCTTTCCATGAGGTCTTTACCAAACTTTTCTGACACCCCGACAATCCGGATATTATTTCTTCGGGATCTTGATTCAAGGTCTTCGCACTTGCTTTGCGTTTTGTGCAATTCGGTCTGGAGATGTGCTATGTCACGACTGTGCTGCAGTATCGTATCTTCACTTGCACTTATCCTATTTTCCGCCTCAGTCACCCGTGCACTCTCCTTTTCGACACGTGCTTTTATAGATCCAATTGTTGCCACTATGTCATCCAGCTTGACGTTCATAGCCATGAATCCGTTTTCCACTAATGTTGCTAGCCGTTCCATCGGGTCGGCCTCTCGTCCGTCTGGCAGCTGCGGCTCTCCGTTGGTTGCTCCTTGTGTTTGCGCACTGGTGAAAGTATCCATTGGGCCAACTTTCTTCCCGCCGGCCCCTCTCTTCTCGGTGCGGCCCATGTGGCGTGGCACCCGGATGGCGGAGGCCTGTAGTTCCTCCCCGTATGTTGTTTCTTTGCGCACCAGTACGCAGCGGGGGGTGTCCCACGGTGTATATCCAGAGCGTATTTTAGCACCGTTGCGTGTGTTGAGGCCTCACGGTTAACGCGCCAGAGGATTTCAGCCCTGAATCTCAGCGTATCCTGGTGTTATACTTAGCGCCGCCGCCTCCCCACAGTAGGCCCGAAATCACCGCCGTCACGTCTCCGCAGTACTCCGGGGAGCACACCGGGGAGTTATTTGTCGCTTCCGGGCACCGCTCCAGAGTAGCCCGGGGTGCCGTTCTCTGTGCTGGTGAGGGTAGCGGAGGGGTGATACGAGGCGGCCTAGGACCGGGTCCCGGAGCGTCGCGCAGGGCCTTCTTTGTGGTCACCTTCTCCTGCCGAAACAGCTGCAGGCCCTCCGCAGTTGGGGCCGTCGACCGCGGCGGCGATGCCGTCGAGCGCCACCCTCCCCCTCTCGCTCGGGGTCCAACCACTTCCAGTGGGGGGCCAGGGAGCAGCCGGGAGCAGTGACCCGGCTCCGCTTACTCCAGGCGGCAGAATGCACCGGTTTCCTCGCGGGCGGGCCCGCATGCCGAGCGGCGCCCCTCCCCCACTCAGGATCTCCGCCCGATCTCCGCGGTTCTCAAGGACGGCTCCGCAGGTCCCCACCAGCCGCCAGTCTTTGCCGTCGGATATGTCCGCACCCCGGCTCCGGTTTTTCACAATTTTCAAGCTCCGTGTGCAGTAGGGCTTCAGCTACAAGGGCGTCGCCGAGTTTCCACAATTTAGACGGTTCTGACAGGATTTATTTCGAAGCAGGATTTTCTTCGAGCCGGAGCTCCCACACTAGGCGGCCATCATGAATGTTCGCAACATCGCCCACCTGGAAAACATCATTTTTAAAAGCATTTCGTTACAATCGCTGCAGCGTTGCGTTTCACTCACCTTTCCTGGGTTCCTCCATCTTCAGCAGCGATCATCCGGATACACAGCCACTTCCCAGAGCCTAGAGAAAAAGACAAGAATAAGAGGTGAGAGAAGGAAGGGAATAGGAAAAGCTCAGTTTCCTTCTAAGACTTACCTGTTGGGTCATTCCCATTTCATTTCGGGTCTTGCTGCTTCCAAGCAGGACCCCGGCCCCTATGGGGAAAAAAGACAAAGACATTAGATGAGCGAATGCAAAAACATTACCTGAGCGCTCATCTAGGACTTACCAGATCTTTACTGGAACTGCACGTTTCACTTCGGGTTGGCGCCATATCTCCGGCATTCCGAACCCCGGCCCCTATGGGGAAAAGACATCAACATCAGCGCTTTGTTGCAAGAAGTCTCCAAAGGAATCTTCATTCATCACCTGAAAAAAGACAATGAACATTATTATTTAAAGCTTGAACTTTTGAACTTGCAACAGAACTTTTACAGCGCCTTACCAGTATAATCAAGCTTACCTGAACTCCCATCCAACCTCAATCCAGTGAAGTAACTGGGTTCAACGCGCCCCTGCGTCAGAAGCAGGATGGAGAGCTCGTCCTTTCAGACCCTAAGGTGAGACTTCACGGGGAATCGTGGAAGGGTATCGTGGAGGGTTGGAAGAGAGTGGGAGGCTTGAGCATAACTCAGTCAGTAGGTAATACTCCCTTTTCACGCACAGGGGAATATTCCTGCGAGCCGGAGAAGCCAGAGTTGAGGGCCCTTCCTGTCCATCTTCAGAGTCCTGCGCTTCACCATTGAAGAAGCATCAGCACTCGAAGCCAGACCTGCGCCTCCGTGGGAATCAGGTGAGCGTTACAGAACGTGAAGCCTACCCACAATTTCCCACCCGGGCACTATGGAGACTTCCGAGACTGACCAGCTGGCCCAGCTTTTGGGGGAATTACGGGCAGAGGTGCACTCAGCCCGCCAGGAGACTAACGCTCTCAAAAGAGAACTGATCTTATCTAAGGAAAGAACTGATGACCTAGCCAAAAGGTTATTACAGGCCCAGGCAGGGCACACTCCTTTACCTAATTCCGGAGACATTTCCACATCAATGGGTTTGAGTAACCCGGTACAAATTAATCTACCTGGACACATGCCTTTGGCCCCGCCTGAACGTTTTGCGGGGATCCCAAGAAATATGCCGTCTTTATGAACCAATGTCGTTTACACTTTCTATGCAGACCCGGAGCCTTCCCTAACGACCAGACCAAGGTAGCCTTTATACTATCTTACCTCAGTGGCAGTGCTGCCGATTGGTCTATTCCATTGGTAAATCAGGATGATCCCATTCTCCAGAATTTTCAGGGCTTCCAGGCCAGCATGGAAAGATTGTTCGCTCGACACTCTCAAGGACAGGCCCTTGATAACGAACTGCTATCCTTACGACAAGGTAATCAGGATCTTCTGTCCTACATAGCCACCTTTAACAGACTGGTTGTGGAAACTGGATGGCCAGAAAGCAAAAGGATCACATTGTTTCATCGAGGCCTGCGCGGAGAGCTTAAGGATGTTCTAGCTCAGATAGTAAACCCACCCCAGGTCTGCGCAGACTACATTGACTTAGTGGTTCAACTTGATCACAGACTTCAAAATAGAAAAGCAGATCGGTTCAAGTATGAAAACCGAGCACCGATCAAAACCCACGCTACCTCCAAGAGTACCGACGAATCTGAACCTATGCAAATCGGTGGTGTTAAAGGACCTTTAACGCAGAAAGAACGAGAGAGAAGGCGGCAAATGCAACTTTGTCTGTATTGCGGGACTTCCGGTCACTTTCTTCGAAATTGTCCAGTTAAACCACTTAAGAAAGTGGTTGGAACTACTGACAATGAATTAGAGACACCTGATTCGGGAAACGACCTAGCCCGGCAAGCGCAGGGGTCCGCTTGCCGAGCTTGAAAACTAACTCTTTGACCTCGCATTTCGTCATGCCAATGGTGCTCGTGGACCCAAAACAGCCTCAGCAGTTGCATGCTATAAAAGCATCCATCGACAGTGGAGCTATTGGAAATTACATAGACCGTGAATTGGCTTCCAGGATTAAGCTTCCTCTCCGCCCGAAAGTAACCCAAGATGTCATTACTACAGTAGATGGAACCGAAATAGCCTCAGGGCCTGTAACGCATTCCACTGTTGAAGTGACACTGGTGGGTCAGGATGGACATCGGGAAGCAATCGTGTTTGATGTGATCAAGGCCCCACAATTTCAAGTAATTCTTGGAATTCCTTGGTTAGAAACACATAATCCCAGAATTGACTGGCGAGCAAAGAAGATAAGTTTTCCTGATTGTGAACCAACTTGTTATCCAAGAAATCCAGCTATGGGTCTAGCCACAGCAACTTCCACCCCTGTACAGCTACCGTCGGAATACCAAGAATTCCAAGAGGTTTTTCAGAAAGAACAGGCTAACACGTTACCTCCCCATCGGTCTTATGATTGCCAGATCGATCTGGTACCCAATGCTCAACTACCTTGTAGTAGGATTTATGCTCTTACGGAACCTGAGAACCTGCATTTGCGTCAGTATTTAGATCAGTACCTAGCCAATGGTTTTATTCGCCCGTCCAAGTCTCCTGTCTCTTCAGCTCTGTTCTTCGTGCCAAAAAAAGAAGGCGACCTTAGAACGTGTATAGACTATCGCGCCCTAAATCAAATAACGATTAAGAATCGTTATCCTCTGCCCTTGATCCCTGAGCTTATCGACCAGGTGAAAGACGCTTGTGTGTACACCAAGTTAGATCTCTGAGGAGCTTATCACCTGGTGCGCATAAAAGAAGGCGACGAATGGAAGACTGCATTCCGCACCAAATTTGGGCTCTTCGAATATCAGGTGATGCCCTTCGGTTTGTGCAATGCACCTGCCGCCTTTCAGTACTTTATGAATGATGTTCTTCGGGAACTTATCGATGTCTGCGTCATTGTTTACATTGACGACATCCTGGTGTACTCTTCTTCAGAATCTGATCACAGAAAACATGTTAGGGCAGTTCTTGAGAAACTGCGCCAGCACAGACTATTTGCAAAACTCGAAAAATGCGTTTTTCATACCACAGAAGTTGAGTTTCTCGGATTCATCCTGACACCTCTAGGAGTCCGAATGGACTCGCGAAAGGTGGACGCCATCCTCAAATGGCCATCTCCAAGCTCGGTGAAGGGAGTTCAGAGCATGCTCGGCTTTGCCAATTTCTATTGAAGATTCATCCCGGAATTTTCCCGAACAGTCCAACCCATCACCGCTCTCCTAAAGAAAAACAAACGCTTCGAATGGGCTCTTGAGGCCGAACAAGCCTTCCAGGACCTGAAAACCAAATTCACCTCTGCACCTGTATTGAAGCACCCGCACCCAGATCTCCCGTACATAGTGGAAACCGATGCTTCCAGTTCGGCCATGGGAGCTGTCCTGTCGCAAAGAGACCCAAAAACTAACCAACTACACCCAGTGGCCTTTTGGTCCAGAAAATGTTCTCCTCCTGAAATCAACTACGCAATTACCAATAAAGAGTTACTGGCCATCAAATCTGCTTTCAAGGCTTGGCGCCACTACCTTCTCGGGGCAAGACACACCATCACCGTAATTACGGACCACAGAAACTTACAGTATTTAAAGACGGCCAAAGCTCGATCTTCACGACAACTCCGATGGGCTCTATTCTTTGCAGAATTTGATTTTGTAATTACCTATCGCCCTGGCTGCAAGAATGGAAAAGCAGACTCCTTATCCCGGATTGGCATGGAAGAACCTAATTCGAGCTTAGAACCTGTGCCAATCATACCTGAGCAAAGAATCTTAGGCTTAACTTCATTGCAATCTATTGAGGATATCCAAACGCAAGTAAAACAACTTCTAGACTCTTCAACCTTACTGGAATGGAGTCAAAAGGGTCCTCATTACACCGTTAAGGGTGACTTACCCTACTTCCAGGAGCGGTTGTTTCTGCCAAGTAAAGAATTGCAAGAACTTGTTATTGCCCATCATCATGAATCTTTAATGGAAGGACACCCTGGTATCGCTAAAACGGAGGAAAAAATCAAACGCCACTTCTGGTGGCCTTCTTGGGGAAAAGACATAAAGTCTTTTGTACTGTCTTGTGGAATTTGCGCCCAAAACAAGGCTCAAAAGAAAAGGCCAGCCGACCTACTTCAACCCTTGGATATTCCACCGGCACCATGGCACACCCTGTCAATGGACTTTATAACGGATCTGCCTCCTTGTGCTGGTTACAACACAATCCTTGTAATTGTGGACCTATTCTCCAAAATGGCCCACTTTATCCCTTTAAAGGGTTTGCCTTCAGCTTCCACCTTGGCCAAGGAATTCCTGGAAAATATAGTTCGCATACATGGTTTCCCTTCCATTTTAGTCTCGGATCGTGGAAGTCAATTTATCTCACATTTTTGGAAGAAGTGTTGCCAACTAGCACAAATAGATGTGCGGTTATCCACCAGCCACCACCCCCAGACCGACGGACAAACCGAGAGAACCAATCAGACTCTCGAGCAATATCTTCGGTGCATGTTACACCAATCCGAGTTAAATTGGAAAGACATCCTTTGGATCGCAGAATATGCATACAACAATTCAGTGCATTCTGGAACCAGACAAACCCCCTTTTATACTTTGTATGGTCACCATCCTCGGACCTCTGATCTAAATCCACCTCTGACCCTGGAAATGCCCGCAGTAAATCATCTGCATTCCACAATAACCCGAGCCTTCAAAGAAGCTGCAACTCATTTACAGCAAGCCAAGAAAAAGTATAAAGAAAACGCTGATTTGCACCGAAGTAAAACTCCTCCTTACCAAGTAGGAGACCAGGTATGGCTAGCAACAAAACATTTACCCCTCAAGGGCCCGCAAACCTTCAATCCCAGATTCATAGGACCTTATCCCATCAAAGTTATAATCAACCCAGTGGCCTTTAAACTGGATCTACCGTCCAACATGCGTATTCATCCAGTTTTTCATGCATCACTTTTGAAGCCAGTACAACCAGGAACCCGATTGTCCAAGCCTCCAGATCCAGTTCAAATTGAAGGGGAATTAGAATTCGAAGTTAAAGACATTTTAGACTCCAAGGTGGTAAAGTCGAAACTCTTCTATCTTGTTGACTGGAAGGGATATGGACCTCAGGATAGATCGTGGGAGCCTAGTAACCATGTCCACGCACCTCGATTAGTACAAAGGTTTCACCAGAGATTTCCGAACAAGCCCAAACCCCCGGAGGGAAGAACCTTGGGAGGGGCCTTGAGGGGGGGTACTGTCATGATGCCTACCTCCAAGGAGCCAGGTCCGACCCAGCAACCCCAGAGGCAGGCATCATTTCCCCCAGGGGAGTGCCAGCGGGCCCAAGCTGGGGCCCTTTGGACTCAGTCCTGGCGCCCTAGGCGCCAGGCTCATGTTGGACCTCTGTCCTGGCGCCTTAGGCGCCAGGCTCATAAAGCTCGACATGTGTTCAAGTGTTTTAATGTGCACTTACCTGATGCAGACCATGCTGCCACATCCAGGCCCTCTTGAGGCCTGAATAGGAACTACTTTACCTGTGGGACTACTTTCCACCCGGGTGTGGTCGGGGAAGGATACATACCTGATCGGAGGAAGGATACACACTTGGAACTTCTTCCAAAGCTATTTAAACCACACCCGATCAACAACTCACGTTTCGCGTTGTTCTGCTCCTCGCAGCTGGACGCTCACCGTGTCAGCTCCTGCATCTGGACTTCAGCCACGCCTGTCAGCATCCTGGGTCACCTGCAAAGGGAGACAAGAGACCTACCAGCTAATCTGCACCACAGAGACATCACTGACGATCCTGAAAGGGAAGACATCATTTTTAAAAGCATTTCGTTACGATCGCTGCAGCGCTGCATTTCACTCACCTTTCCTGGGTTCCTCCATCTTCAGCAGCGATCATCCGGATACACAGCCACTTCCCAGAGCCTAGAGAAAAAGACAAGAATAAGAGGTGAGAGAAGGAAGGGAATAGGAAGAGCTCAGTTTCCTTCTAAGACTTACCTGTTGGGTCATTCCCATTTCATTTCGGGTCTTGCTGCTTCCAAGCAGGACCCCGGCCCCTATGGGGAAAAAAGACAAAGACATTAGATGAGCGAATGCAAAAACATTACCTGAGCGCTCATCTAGGACTTACCAGATCTTTACTGGAACTGCACGTTTCACTTCGGGTCGGCGCCATATCTCCGGCATTCCGAACCCCGGCCCCTATGGAGAAAAGACATAAACATCAGCGCTTTGTTGCAAGAAGTCTCCAAAGGAATCTTCATTCATCACCTGAAAAAGACAATGAACATTATTATTTAAAGCTTGAACTTTTGAACTTGCAACAGAACTTTTACAGCGCCTTACCAGTATAATCAAGCTTACCTGAACTCCCATCCAACCTCAATCCAGTGAAGTAACTGGGTTCAACGCGCCCCTGCGTCAGAAGCAGGATGGAGAGCTCGTCCTTTCAGACCCTAAGGTGAGACTTCACGGGGAATCGTGGAAGGGTATCGTGGAGGGTTGGAAGAGAGTGGGAGGCTTGAGCATAACTCAGTCAGTAGGTAATACTCCCTTTTCACGCACAGGGGAATATTCCTGCGAGCCGGAGAAGCCAGAGTAGAGGGCCCTTCCTGTCCATCTTCAGAGTCCTGCGCTTCACCATTGAAGAAGCATCAGCACTCGAAGCCAGACCTGCGCCTCCGTGGGAATCAGGTGAGCGTTACAGCAGGCCCCCACTCATGTCCCCCTGCACCCCCACCCCCAGCACTGTGGGGCACCCTCCACCAAGCCCCCACTCATGTCTCCCAGCACCCCCACCTCCCAGCACTGTGGGGCACCCGCCACCATGCCCCCACTCATGTCTCCCAGCACCCCCACCTCCCAGCACTGTGGGGCACCCTCCACCAGGCCCCCACTCATGTCTCCCAGCACCCCCACCCCCAGCACTGTGGGACACCTGCCAGCAGGCCCCCACTCATGTCCCCCTGCGCCCCCACCCCCCAGCACTGTGGGGCACCCTCCACCAGACCCCCACTCATGTCCCCCTGCACCCCCACCCACCAGCACTGTGGGGCACCCTCCACCAGGCCCCCACTCATGTCTCCCAGCACCCCCACCCCTCAGCACTGTGGGGCACCCTCCACCAGGCCCCCACTCATGTCTCCCAGCACCCCCACCCCCCAGCACTGTGGGGCACCCTCCACCAGGCCCCCACACATGTCTCCCAGCACCACCACCCCCCAGCACTGTGGGGCAGCCTCCACCAGGCCCCCACTCATGTCTCCCAGCACCCCCACCCCCCAGCACTGTGGGGCACCCTGCACCAGGCCCTCACTCATGTCCCCCTTCACCCCCACCCCCCAGCAGTGCAGGGCACCTGCCAGCAGGCCCCCACTCATGTCCCCCTGCACCCCCACCCCCCAGCACTGTGGGACACCTGCCAGCAGGCCCCCACTCATGTCGCCCAGCACCCCCACCCCCCAGCACTGTGGGGCACCCTGCACCAGGCCCCCACTCATGTCCCCCTGCACCCACACCCCCCAGCAGTGCAGGGCACCTGCCAGCAGGCCCCCACTCATGTCCCCCTGAACCCCCACCCCCAGCACTGTGGGACACCTGCCAGCAGGCCCCCACTCATGTCACCCTGCACCCCCACCCCCAGCAGTGCAGGGCACCTGCCAGCAGGCCCCCATACATGTCCCCCCAACACCTCATGACAATCCATAATCATGGCCCACATGCCCACTCAATACACTGCCTACGCCACCCCAGTCCGAATACACCACCAGGTATGACATCCACCCGACAAAGAAATCACCAGCACATGATGCATCCCAAATGGCTAGTCTGCACATCAACACATATCCGTCAAACCCACACAATGACGGCATGTGAATGATAGAACACACATTGTGACATGCATGAAACCAAAGAGAGAATACCACACATTGAAGTACAAAATTATAATGTATTAAACAGAAAAGCAAGGCAATGAAATGGAACAAAAGAAAATGGAAATAATAAATGAAATCCAGCTTGTCCAATAAATGAAAAAGATGCATGAAATCCAAATGAAAGGCAATCAAAAAGCAAGTCTCCAAAGTGTCAGTCTGAGAAAATAAATCCAATGTTCCAAAATAAGAAAAAACCATTGATCCATGTGAAAAAAAAATCAAAAATCCAAATCCATTGTCAAACTATGTACAAGGTGAACATCCAGGGTCCATGTGCCCAATCCTTTAAATGAAACCTATAAAATAAAATACTACCTAATGAAGAACTATATACAAGAAGTTGGAGCATTGTCCAAGCGCCCCAAAACAAAACAAAACCGAAAGGAAACTTAACACTAAAGAACTATTTACAAGGGCAGCGGGCTAGTCCGACGGCTCACTTCTGGATGTTCCGGGCCAGGGCATCATCGAACTCCTGCTCAATGTCCCGGAGGCGGTCCTCCTCCATGGCCCCGAGGGTCCGCAGGGCCGACGACATGTTCTCCTCCAACTCCCTGCGGATTGCCTCGAGGCACTCGGCCTGCCTCAGGGCCCTCCGCATGGAGTTCTCCGCACTGACCATTGTGAGCCGTGCCTCTTCCGCCCGCTGCCGCTCCGCATCTATGGCGTGGCCCAACCGCTGCCACACGGAAGACACTTCCCGTCCTGGGTCCTCCTGCCCTCCGGCCGATGCCTGCCCCTCCGATGTCGAAGGCCCCGAGCCATCATGGCTCCCACCTCGTTGCTGCTGCTGCTGTGCCTGTGCCCGTGCCCTGGCTCCTGCTGCCTGCACATCCTCCACCGGCCGGGGTGCAGTCGTTGATGTGGCCACCCCTGCTGGACGTCCGATTCCCGACTGTGGCAGGGATGTGTCCTCCACCAGCCTGGCCGCACCGTCAGAGGCAGCTCCACAGGGCACCCAGGTGACAAATGGGTGGAAAGATGGCACGGAGGACGACTGGCGCATAGGGTGTTCAGTTGAGGAGGGGGTCGCAACAAGCTCCAGCAAACAGAGGAATCCGGCCTGGGTGACCTGTCCCAGTTGGCCGACGCGGTCAACGAGCCATTCGAGATGACGTGCAGTCTCCTCATGAAAAGACTGCAGGTCACCTCGCATGGCCCGTTGATGCAACGCCACACCAGTCAGGACAGGCTCAACCCGTACCTGGATAGCCACCTCCGCAGGCAGAGGAAGGCCAGTTGTTGTAAGCTCATCCCCTGCCTGAAAACAGGTCTGGACGTAGGCATCCCTGCTGGTGCAAGATGATGCAAGGACAGGATCAGGGGCAGGATGGCACACAGGCACCTCTACGGCGGCCTGTGCTGCCTCCTGTCCCTGGTCCTGCACTGCACCACTAGCACCAGTGGAATCCCCACCTCCAGACCCCGTCTCTGTCGCTTGCACGGCCTCCTCCTCCACCAAACACCCCACCAACCTGGATGACTCTGTGCCATCTTCCCCCGTTGGGCCCTGTGGGGTCCCAGCTGCCCCTTCTGCTGCCGAGGAGTCCAACTCTGACTTCCGCCTCTTGGACCTCCCCCCCGGCAGCTGCGGCCTGGGACAAGGCACCGGACCCCTCACTCCCCGACGAGATGAGAACCTGGGAGGGGAGCCGGGCCTTGCGTCTCCGGCTGGCGGTGCAATCCCTGCCGCTGTGCTCCACAGCACCTTCTCCGCCCTCTTCATCAGTTGACGCTGCAGACAGGGAGAAATAAAACACAGGCATCAGGGCACTGTACAATGGACACATACACACATGACAGTTGTACATGAGTGGCATTTTTTTGAAACCTCAGACATGGCATCACATTCGCCAACACACATGTCATTTCAACTCGCACACATGAGCCATACACAGCCATATTGCAACAGCCAGCACCATCCATACACATACAACAGCATGAGCAGGCAAAGGTGAGCCAGACATCACATCTAACACAGGGAGTGCACTACACATGCACACACACCACCACACCTGCATGCATGTGTACACCTCTGCCAACTTTCGCAGTGTTCAGATTGGCATCCATGTCACATATGCCAATCAGGCTTCCACATCCCGCTGTCACATGCATCCATGTTGCATCACTGTTGCACCCTTGTCAAATACACACACATGCACATGTACACAGTGCTGATACATGCAGCTGAAACCAACATCCATGCGTGACATCACGAACATGCCTACATACACATTCATCCAAACATGTGTGCCCACACATCTGCATTTGGCATGCAAGCCTACACACACAAGCACCATCCATGTCTCACACATGAGAGCCCTTGCATGTGTTAGCCTCACGGCCCTGTACACCCCCCCCATACTTGGCACCATAAAAACACATGTGCAACCTGCACACTACTGGCACACCACCACACGCACAGCTTACAATCATGATGCATGTACACTTACCGCTCGACTCCAGACGGGTCTGCCTCTCAAGGACCTGGACGTGGAGCACTGGGGATATGCGTTCCAGGACCCTCATCTGATCGTCCGACAAGTGGCCCCGGCACCCCTTAGCATCCGCTGCCTTCAAGAGGCGCCGGGCCTGGTTGAGGGTCCTGGACCTGAAGTCCTCCCAGCACTTCTTGACATGATGGAATAGTCGGACTGCCACCCCCTCCACGTTGATGGCAGTCACGATGTCCGTCCAGATCCGAGTCCGTCCTTCCTTGTCGGCGCGCAAACTTCCGAAGAGGGCATCATACTGCCCCAGGACTTGCTCCACCAGGACACCAACTTTGGTGGCAGTGAAGCTGGTGCCCCTCTGCCTCTCTGGCAGGGGGTTGCCAGTGGTGCCAGATGTTGCAGTGCCCGACATGACAACCCCAGAGGCAGGAGTGGGTGGGAAACTGGGTCCTGGGGCTGGTCTGTGGAGCGATGGAATCCCAGTCGGGAGTCTTCGGTTCCAGCAGGGGTGGTCACAGCAACAGCACCCCTGGCTGATGTGTAGGCAGCAAATGGCAGGGCACGTGGGCAGTAGGCAATCAGGCAGCAGCAGATGGCAGGTGGGAGCGTGCTCGGGGCTCTGGGGGGCAGTAATTCGGCCTTCTGGGCAGGAGCGTGGTCTTCCATGGGCTTATGCGTGGCCAGCTTGATACAGAGTGATTTGGCACGTGAAAATCAAGCACGTCTGCGTGTAATTCGAGGAAAGTGCCTTTGCGCGTAAGCGCATCAGCACACGTACGCGAATTCATTGGCCCAAAGGCCCCCAGCGTGTAGGCGCGTCTATGACGTTACGCGCATGTGCGTTTTCCATGGCGAGTAGAAAAAATAAGCACGTCAGAGTGTCATAGCGTGCAATTGGTGGAAAGGGCCTCAGCGCGTATGCGCGTCTGTGACGTGCGTGCGCGGGCGTTTCCCTATGACTGCACGTCAGAGTGTCAGCTCGTGTAATTGGAGGATAGGGCCTTAGTGCGTACACGCGGAAGTGACGCTGGACGTGTGGGCATGTTTAAAAGGTACATGTAGAACGCCATTTCCTTGTACGTGCTTTTCGTGGAGAGCGAGTGGGTGAAATCTGTACCTCTTGTCGGTTAACAAGCGATTTACTTCACGGCGTTCCAAGTTCGTACTCCCTGTTACCTCTGACAGCTTTTTCTCTTTTTGTCTTTTTCCTGGGCCTGTTTCCTCAAACAGCGTTCACTTCTTCTGTTGTCCTGTCTCCACAGACAGTGTACAATTCTTCTTTTGGCGGGGGTGTTGCCAACGCGCACACGCGCGTATTTTTCACGCGATTTTTCCTGGCAGACGGTGAGTCGCGCACGTATTTAACATCTGTGCTTTCCCCGTGTGTTGCGTACCCCTTCAGAGGTCAGTCTAGGCTGCATGTGACACGCATACATTCATTTTTGTGTTTCTGGGTGCCACAGCATAGTGCAGGTTTATTTTTCCACGCACGTGGTCTAGGAGGGGTTGCGTGCACATTATCTCCCTTTTTTGGGGTGCCTGTGCGTTGCGTGACCCGTCATCTTCCCCCAGGGGTCACATACAGCCTTGCTAGAGCACTAGGGTACGAATTCCATCTAGTACCCTACCCCTTTGAACCCCAATTGCCCAGGACAATAGTTTACTGCAACTCCCATACGCACAACAACGGTGCTGGGAGACATGAGTGGGGGCCTGGTGGAGGGTGCCCTTGACTGCTGGGGGGTGGGAGTGCAGGAGGACATGAGTTGGACATGAGTGGGGCCTGGTGTCATGATGCCTACCTCCAAGGAGCCAGGTCCGACCCAGCAACCCCAGAGGCAGGCATCATTCCCCCCAGGGAAGTGCCAGCGGGCCCAAGCTGGGGCCCTTTGGACACAGTCCTGGCGCCTTAGACATGTGTTCAAGTGTTTTAATGTGCACTTACCTGATGCAGACCATGCTGCTACATCCAGGCCCTCTTGAGGCCTGAATGGAACTACTTTACCTGTGGGACTACTTTCCACCTGGGTGTGGTCGGGGTAGGATACATACCTGATCAGTGGAAGGATACATCCCTGGAACTTATTCCAAAGCTATTTAAACCACGCCCGATCAGCAACTCACGCTTCGCGTTGTTCTGCTCCTCGCAGCTGGACGCTCACCGTGTCAGCTCCTGCATCTGGACTTCAGCCACGCCTGTCAGCATCCTGGGTTGCCTGCAAAGGGAGATAAGAGAGAATTGGAGAGAAAGAAGACCTTACCTGCTAAAGCTGCATCACGGGGACATCACACCGACGATCCTGAAAGGGAAGACATCATTTTAAAAGCATTTCGCTTCGATCGCTGCAGCGCTGCATTTCACTCACTTTTCCTGGGCGCCTCCATCTTCAGCAGCGATCATCCAGATCCGCACCCACTTCCCAGAGCCTAGAGAGAAAAGACAAGAAAACAAGGTGAGAGAAGGAAGGGAAATAGGAAAAGCTTGGTTTGCTTCTAAGACTTACCTGTTGGGTCATTCCCATTTCATTTTGGGTCCTGCCGCTTCCTGGCATTCCGGACCCCGGCCCCAATGGGGAAAAAAGACAAAGACATTGAATGAGCGAATGCAAAGACATTACCTGAACGCTCATCCAGAACTTACACTTCGGGTCGGCGCCATATCTCCGGCATTCCGAACCCCGGCCCCTAAGGGGAAAAAGACATAAGCATTAGCGCTTGCTGCAATAAGACAATGAACATTATTATTAAGCTTGAACTTTTGAACTTGCAACAGAACTCTTACAGCGCCTCACCTGAATAGTCAAGCTTATTTTGAACTCCCATCAAACCTCAATCCAGTGAAGTAACTGGGTTTCAACGCGCCCCTGCATCAGAAGCAGGATGGAGAACTCATCCTTCCAGACCCTAAGGTGAGACTTCACGGGGAATCGTGGAAGGGTATCGAGGAGGGTTGGAAGGGAGTGGGAGGCTTGAGCATTATTCCGTCAGTAGGTAATACTCCCTTTTCACGCACAGGGCAATATTCCTGCGAGCCAGAAAAGCCAGAGTAGAGGGGCCCTTCCTGTCCATCATCAGAGTCCTGCGCTTCACCAATGAAGAAGCATCAGCACTCGAAGCCAGACCTGCGCCTCCGTGGGAATCAGGTGAGCGTGACAGAACGCGAAGCCTACCCACAATTTCCCACCCGGGCGCTATGGAGACTTCCGAGACAGATCAGCTGGCCCAGCTTTTGGGGGAATTATGGGCAGAAGTGCACTCAGCCCGCCAGGAGACCAACGCTCTCAAAAGAGAACTGATCCTATCCAAGGAAAGAACTGATGACCTGGCCAAAAGGTTATTGTAGGCCCAGGCAGGGCACACTCCTTTACCTAATTCCGGAGGTACTTCCACATCAATGGGTTTGAATAACCAGGTACAAATCAATCTACCTGGACACATGCCTTTGGCCCTGCCTGAACGTTTTGCGGGGGATCCCAAGAAATATGCCGTCTTTATGAACCAATGTCGTTTACACTTTCTATGCAGACCTGGGGCCTTCCCTAACGACCAGACCAAGGTAGCCTTTATACTATCTTACCTCAGTGGCAGTGCTGCCGATTGGTCTATTCCATTGGTAAATCAGGATGATCCCATTCTCCCGGATTTTCAGGGCTTCCAGGCCAGCATGGAAAGATTGTTTGCTCGACACTCTCAAGGACAGGCCCTTGATAACGAACTGCTATCCTTACGACAAGGTAATCAGGATCTCCTGTCCTACTTTGCCACCTTTAATAGACTGGTTGTGGAAACTGGATGGCCAGAAAACAAAAGGATCACATTGTTTCATCGAGGCCTGCGCAGAGAGCTTAAGGATGTTCTAGCTCAGATAGATCCACCCCAGGTCTGCGCAGACTACATTGACTTGGTGGTTCAACTTGATCACAGACTTCAAAATAGAAAAGCAGATCGGTTCAAGTACGAAACCCGAGTACCGATCAAAACCCACGCTAACTCCAAGAGTACCGACGTATCCGAACCTATGCAAATCGGCGGTGTTAAAGGACCATTAACGCAGAAGGAACGAGAGAGAAGGCGGCAAATGCAACTTTGTCTGTATTGCGGGACTTCCGGTCACTTTCTTCGAAATTGTCCGGTTAAACCACCTAAGAAGGTGGTTGGAGCCACTGATAACGATTTATTGACACCTGATTCGGGAAACGACCTAGCCCGACAATCGTAGGGGTCCGCTTGCCGTGCTTGAAAACAAACTCTTTGACCTCGCATTTTGTCATGCCAATGGTGCTCGTGGACCCAAAACAGCCTCAGCAGTTGCATGCTGTAAAAGCATACATCGACAGTGGAGCTATTGGAAACTACATAGACCGTGAATTGGCTTCCAGGATTAAGCTCCCTCTCCGCCCGAAAGTAACCCAAGATGTCATTACTACAGTAGATGGAACCGAAATAGCCTCAGGGCCTGTAACGCATTCCACTGTTGAAATGACACTGGTGGGTCAGGATGGACATCGGGAAGCAATCGTATTTGATGTGATCAAGGCCCCACAATTTCAAGTAATTCTTGGAATTCCTTGGTTAGAAACACATAATCCCAGAATCGACTGGCGAGCAAAGAAGATAAGTTTTCCTGATTGTGAACCAACTTGTTATCCAAGAAATCCAGTTATGGGTCTAGCCTCAGCAACTTCCACCCCTGTACAGCTACCGTCAGAATGCCAAGAATTCCAAGACGTTTTTCAGAAGGAACAGGCTAACACGTTACCTCCCCATCGGTCTTATGATTGCCAAATCGATCTGGTACCCAATGCTCAACTACCTTGTAGTAGGATTTATGCTCTTACGGAACCTGAGAACCTGCATTTGCGTCAGTATTTAGATCAGTACCTAGCCAATGGTTTTATTCGCCCATCCAAGTCTCCTGTCTCCTCAGCTCTGTTCTTTGTGCCGAAAAAAGAGGGCTACCTTAGAACATGTATAGACTATCGCGCCCTAAATCAAATAACGATTAAGAATCGTTATCCTCTGCCCCTGATCCCTGAGCTTATCGACCAGGTGAAAGACGCTTGTGTGTACACCAAGATAGATCTCCGAGGAGCTTATCACCTGGTGCGTATAAAAGAAGGCGACGAATGGAAGACTGCATTCCGCACCAAATTTGGGCTCTTCGAATATCAGGTGATGCCCTTCGGTTTGTGCAATGCACCTGCCGCCTTTCAGTACTTTATGAATGATGTTCTTCGGGAACTTATCGATGTCTGTGTCATTGTTTATATTGACGACATCCTGGTGTACTCTTCTTCAGAATCCGATCACAGAAAACATGTTAGGGCAGTTCTTGAGAAATTGCGCCAGCACAGACTATTTGCAAAGCTCGAAAAATGCGTTTTTCATACCACAGAAGTTGAGTTTCTCGGATTCATCCTGACACCTCAAGGAGTCCGAATGGACTCGCGAAAGGTGGACGCCATCCTCAAATGGCCATCTCCTAGCTCGGTGAAGGGAGTTCAGAGCATGCTCGGCTTCGCCAATTTCTATCGAAGATCCATTCCAGAATTTTCCCGTTTAGTCCAACCCATCACAGCTCTCCTAAAGAAAAACAAACGCAGCCTTTCAGGACCTGAAGACCAAATTCACCTCTGCACCTGTATTGAAGCACCCGCACCCAGATCTCCCTTACATTGTGGAAACCGACGCATCCAGTTCGGCCAGGGGAGCTGTCCTGTCGCAAAGAGACCCAGAAACTAATCAACTACACCCTGTGGCCTTTTGGTCCAGGAAATGTTCTCCTCCTGAAATCAACTACGCAATTACAGACAAGGAGTTACTGGCTATTAAATCTGCTTTCAAGGCTTGGCGTCACTACCTTCTCGGGGCAAGACACACCATCACCGTAATTACGGACCACAGAAATTTACAATATTTAAAGACGGCCAAAGCTCAATCTTCACGACAACTCCGATGGGCTCTATTCTTTTCGGAATTTGATTTCGTAATTACCTATCGCCCTGGCTGCAAGAATGGTAAAGCGGACGCCTTATCCCGGATTGGCATGGAAGAACCCAATTCGAGTTTAGAACCTGTGCCAATCATACCTGAACAAAGAATCTTAGGCCTAACTTCATTGCAAACTATTGAGGACATCCAAACGCAAGTAAAACAACTTCTAGACTCTTCAGCCTTACTGGAATGGAGTCAAAAGGGTCCTCATTACACCGTTAAGGATGATTTACCATACTTCCAGGAGCGGTTGTTTCTGCCAAGTAAAGAATTGCAAGAACTTGTTATTGCCCATCATCATGAATCATTAATGGAAGGACACCCTGGTATCGCTAAAACGGAGGAAAAAATCAAACGCCACTTCTGGTGGCCTTCTTGGAGAAAAGACATAAAGTCTTTTGTATTGTCTTGCGGAATTTGTGCTCAAAACAAGGGTCAAAAGAAAAGGCCAGCCGGCCTACTTCAACCCTTGGATATTCCACCGGCACCATGGCACACCTTGTCAATGGACTTTATAACTGACCTGCCTCCTTGTGCTGGTTACAACACTAGCCTTGTAATTGTGGATCTATTCTCCAAAATGGCCCACTTTATCCCTTTAAAAGGTTTGCCTTCAGCTTCCACCTTGGCCAAGGAATTTCTGGAGAATATAGTTCGCATACATGGTTTTCCTTCCATATTAGTCTCGGATCGTGGAAGTCAATTTATCTCCCATTTTTGGAAGAAATGTTGCCAACTAGCACAAATAGATGTGCGGTTATCCACCAGCCACCACCCCCAGACCGACGGACAAACCGAGAGAACCAATCAGACTCTCGAGCAATATCTTCAGTGCATGTTACACCAATCCGAGTTAAATTGGAAAGACATCCTTTGGATCGCAGAATATGCATACAATTCGGTGCATTCTGGAACCGGACAAACTCCTTTTTATACTTTGTATGGTCACCATCCTCGGACCTCTGACCTAGATCCACCTCTGACCCTGGAAATGCCCGCAGTAAATCATCTGCATTCCACAATAACCCGAGCCTTCAAAGAAGCTGCAACTCATTTACAGCAAGCCAAGAAAAAGTATAAAGAAAATGCTAATTTGCACCGAAGTAAAACTCCTCCTTACCAAGTAGGAGACCAGGTATGGCTAGCAACGAAACATTTACCCCTCAAGGGCCCGCGAACCTTCAATCCCAGATTCATAGGACCTTATCCCATCAAGGCTATAATCAATCCCGTGGCCTTTAAACTGGATTTACCGTCTAACATGCGTATTCATCCAGTTTTTCATGCATCACTTTTGAAGCCAGTACAACCAGGGACCCGACTGTCCAAGCCTCCAGACCCAGTTCAAATTGAAGGGGAATTAGAATTCAAAGTTAAAGACATTTTAGACTCCAAGGTGTTAAAGTCAAAACTCTTCTATCTTGTTGACTGGAAGGGATATGGACCTCAGGAGAGATCGTGGGAGCCTAGTAACCATGTTCACGCACCTCGATTAATACAAAGGTTCCACCGGAGATTTCCGAACAAGCCAAAACCCCCGGAGGGAACAACCTTGGGAGGGGCCTTGAGGGGGGGTACTGTCATGATGCCTACCTCCAAGGAGCCAGGTCCGACCCAGCAACCCCAGAAGCAGGCATCATTCCCCCCAGGGAAGTGCCAGCGGGCCCAAGCTGGGGCCCTTTGGACACAGTCCTGGCGCCTTAGGCGCCAGGCTCATGTTGGACCCCTGTCCTGGCGCCTTAGGCGCCAGGCTCATAAAGCTAGACATGTGTTCAAGTGTTTTAATGTGCACTTACCTGATGCAGACCATGCTGCTACATCCAGGCCCTCTTGAGGCCTGAATGGAACTACTTTACCTGTGGGACGACTTTCCACCTGGGTGTGGTCGGGGAAGGATACATACCTGATCGGTGGAAGGATACATGCCTGGAACTTCTTCCAAAGCTATTTAAACCACGCCCGATCAGCAACTCACGCTTCGCGTTGTTCTGCTCCTCGCAGCTGGGCGCTCACCGTGTCAGCTCCTGCATCTGGACTTCAGCCACGCCTGTCAGCATCCTGGGTTGCCTGCAAAGGGAGATAAGAGAGAATTGGGGAGAAAGAAGACCTTACCTGCTAAAGCTGCATCACGGGGACATCACACCGACGATCCTGAAAGGGAAGACATCATTTTAAAAGCATTTCGCTTCGATCGCTGCAGCGCTGCATTTCACTCACCTTTCCTGGGCGCCTCCATCTTCAGCAGCGATCATCCGGATCCGCACCCACTTCCCAAAGCCTAGAGAGAAAAGACAAGAAAACAAGGTGAGAGAAGGAAGGGAAATAGGAAAAGCTCAGTTTCCTTCTAAGACTTACCTGTTGGGTCATTCCCATTTCATTTCGGGTCCTGCCGCTTCCTGGCATTCCGGACCCCAGCCCCAATGGGGAAAAAAGACAAAGACATTGAATGAGCGAATGCAAAGACATTACCTGAACGCTCATCCAGAACTTACACTTCGGGTCGGCGCCATATCTCCGGCATTCCGAACCCCGGCCCCTAAGGGGAAAAAGACATAAGCATTAGCGCTTGCTGCAATAAGACAATGAACATTATTATTAAGCTTGAACTTTTGAACTTGCAACAGAACTCTTACAGCGCCTCACCTGAATAGTCAAGCTTATTTTGAACTCCCATCAAACCTCAATCCAGTGAAGTAACTGGGTTTCAACGCACCCCTGCATCAGAAGCAGGATGGAGAACTCATCCTTCCAGACCCTAAGGTGAGACTTCACGGGGAATCGTGGAAGGGTATCGAGGAGGGTTGGAAGGGAGTGGGAGGCTTGAGCATTATTCCGTCAGTAGGTAATACTCCCTTTTCACGCACAGGGCAATATTCCTGCGAGCCAGAAAAGCCAGAGTAGAGGGGCCCTTCCTGTCCATCATCAGAGTCCTGCGCTTCACCATTGAAGAAGCATCAGCACTCGAAGCCAGACCTGCGCCTCTGTGGGAATCAGGTGAGCGTGACACCTGGTGGAGGGTGCCCCTGACTGCTGGGGGGTGGGGGTGCAGGGGGACATGAGTTGGACATGAGTGGGGGCCTGGTGGAGGGTGCCCCTGGATGCTGGGGGCGCAGGGAGACATGAGTGGGTCCTGGTGGAGGGTGCCCCTGGAAGCTGGGTTGTGGGGGTGCTGGGAGACATGAGTGGGGGCCTGGTGGAGGGTGCCCCTGGATGATGGTGGGAGGGGGTGCAGGGGGACATGAGTTGGACATGAGTGGGGCCTGGTGGAGGGTGCCCCTGGATGCTGGGGGGTGGGGGTGCAGGGGGACAAGAGTGGGGGCTGTTAAGCGGAAACCTGTGCAGTTCCCTCTGGGACCACTGCAAAAGATTTAGGCCTACAGGTGTTTGGCAGTAAACCCACTTGGTAGCAGTCTGTACCACACAGATTCACTTGGTAGCTGTGGCTGAGCAGTCAGACTTCCCTCAAGAAGAGTTAGGCAGTATGTGGAGTATACAAAATAGGGCAATTTACACAGTAGAACAAGCAGACACGGAACAGAGCTTGGGTGTAAAGATATATAGTTATTTATTTATAAAAACACATCTATGAAAAACACAGTGGCACTAATACGGCAAACAACTTCAATTACAATTACTATAAGTATCTCACTCCTCTAACAATATTTCGACAAGTCTAGGTTCAAGGGCACCACTTATTTGCAGACAGAGGTGAATGCTTTAACCTAGATGGCACTCTAATATTCATTAGCACGGGAGAGAAAAGGCAGGGTATGAAACCAACCCGGTACCAACTCTTTTACGAATCAAATGCAAGGCAAGTAAGGCAGGGTCTACTGTGGATCACAAAGTTCAGAGGCCAGGCCCACTCGGAGAGAGGCAAGGCGATATATCCCAAAAAGTATCACAGTGGAAATGCACTTCGAGTCTTTGTAGCAAATTGTCACAGAAAGGTTGGACCAGTTTAGAACAAAAAGTTAAGAAGGTCTGGAGGCGACCCGATGGAGAGGCAAGGATTAAGACACCTCACGCTAACCGTCACAAGGGAAGCCAGGTGGACACGGTACCTTGTATGTGGAGAGACAGCTCCGGCGGGGGCAGTTGTTCCTGGTGGTGGATGCAAGTCGGGGCTTTGCCAAGAGATGAGATGATCTCGTCGTCGAAGGAAAGTTGAAGATCTTTGCACCACCAGGGAAGAGACCAGCCGCGGAGTGCTCCGTCACAAGGCACCACCTTTTGGTCGCGGTACAGGGTAGTGGCTATCCGGTTGCCGGGGTGCTCAGCATGGGCAATTCGACCACTACGCCCTGGAAGCGAAGAAAAAGCAAAGGGACTGGTTGTTCCCATCAGTCAGGGGAAGAAGACTCTCCAGCCGGGAGATCTCCTCTGTCGTTGGGAAGTGGTGAGACGGTTCAGCAGGGCTCCACCAGAGGTGTCGTCGTTGCAGGTCGGCTCAGCTTTACCCTCGTCGGATTCTTAGGTCCTGTGGCGACTTCTGAAGATCCAGTCCCAAAAGCCCTGCTTTTATGCAGCAAGCCCCTATTCATTCAGCCTAGCTGTCAATCAAAACACGCTAAGTGGTGAGCGGGGTGGCTCACCACTTGGGCCAATCACACCAGAGTGCGACTTGCGTTGGCAAGGCAACTCAGTCCAGGGTGCCTAAACCCCCTCCCACACGCCCTGTGGTACCCAGACAGAATGGCACCACTCTGGAGGGCTTCTGTGTAGAAGCCCGCCAAAAGTGGAACAAAGGGCTCAACCTTTGGGTCTGAGTTACAGAGGTGAACACAGACGGCATTTTAAAAACCGAGTTCTGGCAGAAAATACCGACCGGTAGATTTATTTAAGACAAATAAACCAGCGGTATGTTAGAGACTAACGGGAAAAAGTATTAGCCTCCAACAATGGGAAGAATCCCATAGAGTGATATTCGGGGTCGAATATAACAAGTAGTTTCCACTGCCACCAGCCAAAACTCGTACTAGTAGGGGTAATCGAATTACCCCTACTAGTACGTCCACAATAGGATGGTTTGTACTAGTTCTGTTAGTAAATTTAGGTCTAGTAAAGCCAATGGTGACTTTACATGCCCTGGGAGACAGTAGTCAGTCCCAGGGTATGGAGTCTATGGTGGGGATCCTCTAGGACGCCCCAGTGTTACGGCACGGAGGGTGCGGTGTAACACACATAGTAAAACACATGGGACCCTATGGAGTAAAAGACTCCATAGCCCGTAGAACACATTGACATTCACAGGAATCAGCCACATTCATGTCCAAGAGGGGGAGAAAAGAGTCTCCCTCTTTACAGGATGGACAAAAACAAACTCCAGAAATCCAGCAAAGCTGCTGGGGGACTCACTAGGTTAGGAAATTCAGCCTAAACAGAGAATTCTCCCTAACACTCGCCCCCCCAGACTAAGGGACAGGAGGATTTAATCCACTCCTGGATGAATCTCATACCTCTAGTCGATGACATACATCCTAGAGAGACCATCAGCATTTTGGTGGTGACACCCTGACCTGTGCTCAATGGTGAAATCAAACCCTTGCAGGCAGATTGACCATCTCAGTAGTTTTGGGTTTTCCCCTTTCATTGCATTAACCATCTCAAGGGTTGGTGGTCAGTCTGAATGACAAAAGTAGAACCATACAAGTATGGCCTAAACTTCTCCAGAGCCCACACGATAGCAAAGCATTCTCTTTCGATTGTTGCCCACCTTGTTTCAGGATCCTTCAGCTTGCGGCTGATGAAGCAAACGGGGTGCTCCCTACCTTTCCCATCTAGTTGACTGAGTACGGCACCTATTCCTACATTAGAAGCATCTGTCTGCACAATGAAAGTTTGGTGGTAATCAGGAGCTCTGAGTACTGGGGCTTGGCAAAGAGACTTTTTCAGGTTTTCAAAAGCCTGATTGCATTCCTCGTTCCATCTAACCTTTTTTAGGAAATTTGGGCGAGGAGATGACATTCAGAGGAGAAGCTATGGTCCCATAGTTCTCAATGAAATTCCTGTAATACCCAGTGAGACCTAAGAAGGCTCTCACTTGGGTCTGAGTAGTAGGTGTTGTCCAATTTTGCACAGCTTCAATCTTACTGAGCAAAGGCCTTATTTCTCCACCTCCTACCTCATGTCCAAGATAGACTACCATACTCTGTCCAATTTGGCATTTACTCGCCTTTATGGTCAGATTGGCTCGTCCAAGAGCGTGCAAAACATCTCTTAGGTGGGTTACATGTTCTTCCCAGGAATTGCTGAACACTGCTATGTCATCCAAGTATGCCATGCAGAAGTCCTCCATCCCATTCAGAACCTGGTTTACCATCCGTTGAAATGTAGCAGGTGCATTTTTCAATCCAAAAGGCATCACCTTAAACTGGTATAAGCCAACGGGGGTAGAAAATGCAGTTTTCTCCTTGGCGTGGTCTGTCAGGGTATTTGCCAATAGCCTGACGTCAAGTCAAATGTGCTGAGGAACTTGGCTGAACCAAGTTTATCCACCAACTCATCTGTTCTTGGCAAAGGGTGGGCCTCAGTCTTGGTGACTGCATTAATAGCTCTATAATCCACGCAGAATCTAAGTTCTTTAGATCCTGCCTTTGGTACTAACACAACTGGGCTAGACCATGGACTAGTAGAGGGCTCTATTACCCCGAGATCAAGCATCTTGCTGGCCTCACCTTTGATGTGGGTTCGTACGTTTTCTGACATTCGGTATCCTCTGCTTTTGACTGGCAGACAGTCACCAGTGAGTATGTCATGCTGGCCCCAAGGGGTCAAGCCTGGTGAAAGTGAGAACAGAGAGGCAAACTGATTCAACATAGATTTGCACTCTTCTTGTTGCTCAGGTGTCAGATTTGAAGAGAGATTCACTCCTTCAATATTTTATCGTCTAAAGGCAAGCCTCTGAGGAGATCCGGAAGAGCTTCACTCTCTTCTTCTTCCTCTGATGATGCTAGAAGCAACGCTCCTACATCAGGTCTCGAGACATACGCTTTGAGTCGGTTGGTGTGGAAGACTGTTGGAGCCTCCTTGGGATTGCCCAAGTCCACCAGATAGTTGACCTCTCCGAGTTTACCCACAACTCTGAAGGGTCCCATCCATTTGTCTTGCAAGGCCCTCTGCCTTGTTGGGATCATAACGAGAACTAGCCGGTCTTGAGTGAACTCAACCATGTTAGCCTTTTGATCATGCCAGTGCTTGACCAATGCTTGTCCAGCTTTCAAGTTATCACCTGCTTCTGTCATCATGTGCGTCATTCTCCTCCGGAGACCTATCACGTAGTCAGTCACTCTGACTGGCTTGGGGGAAGGAGCACTCTCCAACCCCTCCTTAATCAGGGCCAATGGACCTCTGACGGGATGACCATAAAGAAGCTCAAAGGGAGAATAACCTACTCCCTCCTGAGAGACTTCTCTATAAGCAAAGAGTTTTTAAATTGTTACCCAACAGAACTCGTCCTGGTACCTCACTCTGTATGCTGACAGGTATCTTTACAGTCATGTCGTTACACTTGATGAGAACTGGTAATTGGGGAAGCATCTGCACAGGCCCTCCAGCTAATTTGGTGAGGCGTTTGGGTGCCTTAGCAACATCCTCAGTCTGAAAAAAAGATTTATCCACCACAGTTATGCTGGCCCCAGTGTCCCTAATGGCAGGAGTCTCCTGACCATTCACCTGGACACTGTCCTTATAATACTCTTTAGTATTATCGGGGATGGCGTTATATACATCTAAATTCTGTTGTTCCCACAAACCCAGACACACTAAAGAAACACTGGCTGAGACTCCAGTGGGTTCATCAGCCAGTAGTAGAAAGTTTCCACTTGCCATTTGGACTTCCTCCTCTGGAGCGAAGGCTAAGGAGACAAGCTGGACCCCTGAAGGTTTACCCTTGCATCTGGGATCTCCTTTCACATGGTCAGTCGAGCCACAAACAAAGCATTTACCGAATGCTTTCTGGAATGGTGGCTTGTTCTGGCCTCCCTCCGGTTTGGCACCAGAAGGTACACTATTCTGCTGTGGTTTTCCTTGTGGCTTACCTTTATGGTTTTGTTTGGGGCCCTCTTTGGAATCTGAGTTATTAGAATTCTCTTTTGAGTCTTTTTTAGGCTGTTTTCCCTCATCCTTTTTCTGAGTTGCCCCAGAATCCTTATGAGTAGCCCTGTTGGCAACCCACAAGTCAGCAGCCTTAGCTAGTGTCCTGGAATCCAATTCCTTCGAATCAGCCAAGTGCTGTCTGAGCTCAGGAGAACAGGCATCATAAATAGACTCCAACATAAAAAGATTCTTCATACCATCATAAGTGTTCACCTTGTAACCCTTAATCCATCCCTCTAAGTTTTTCAACCCTTCACTCACCAAGGTAGCCCAAGGGGTACCATCATGCTTTTTGAGGGTTCTAAATCTCTTAAGATACTGGGAAGGGGTCTTCCCAAATCTTGCTATCAAAGCCTTAGCAGTTTAATCCTTCTGAATTCCAAGTCTATTTTCATTTTTTCTAGTTCAAGGACTTGAGGACTTAGTGTGGGACCTGTTATAGGCCCAGTAGGTACAGCTGGTAAGGCAGACAGGAGAGCAGGGGAGACAGTTTTGTTAGCCTCTCCTTCCTCTTCAGCCTCTTCATCACTATCATCTGAACTTTGATTTAGATCAAGACCATTACTGTGATCTACATTTGCTGGAGAAGTCGGTTCCTCTGAACCTGTACCCAGACTTTGGTTTTCCAGCAGTCTCGCTATCAGTTCTACTTTCTTGCCTCTTACAGAAAGATTCCTTTGTCTACAGAGAGCTCTCAAACTCTCAGTACTTTCGCCTGACAAGGACTCTTGGCTGTAAACTTCTATAGTAGACATGTTTTTGAAAGTTGCTTTTTAGTGCTAAGCTTTGTGGTTAGTTATCCTAAAGTGTTGAAAAACACTCTAAACTGTATACTCAATACAAATCCCACCGCTGTACACCAGTGTTAAGCGGAAACCTGTGCAGTTCCCTCTGGCACCACTGCAAAAGATTTAGGCCTACAGGTGTTTGGCAGTAAACCCACTTGGTAGCAGTCTGTACCACACAGATTCACTTGGTAGCTGTGGCTGAGCAGTAAGACTTCCCTCAAGAAGAGTTAGGCAGTATGTGGAGTATACAAAATAGGGCAATTTATACAGTAGAACAAGCAGACACAGAACAGAGCTTGGGTGTAAAGATATTTAGTTATTTATTTATAAAAACACATCTATGAAAAACACACTGGCACTAATACGGCAAACAACTTCAATTACAATTACTATAAGTATCTCACTTCTAAAACAATATTTCGACAAGTCTAGGATCAATGGCACCACTTATTTGCAGACAGAGGTGAATGCTTTAACCTAGATGGCTCTCTAATATTCGTTAGCACGGGAGAGAAAAGGCAGGGTATGAAACCAACTCGGTACCAACTCTTTTACGAATCAAATGCAAGGCAAGTAAGGCAGGGTCTACTTTGGATCACAAAGTTCAGAGGCCAGGCCCACTCGGAAAGAGGCAAGGCGATATGTCCCAAAAAGTATCACAGTAGAAATGCACTTCGAGTCTTTGTAGCAAATTGTCACAGAAAGGTTGGACCAGTTTAGAACAAAAAGTTAAGAAGGTCTGGAGGCGACCCGATGGAGAGGCAAGGATTAAGACACCCCACGCTAACCGTCACAAGGGAAGCCAGGCGGACACGGTACCTTGTATGTGGAGAGACAGCTCCGGCGGGGGCAGTTGTTCCTGGTGGTGGATGCAAGTCGGGGCTTTGCCAAGAGATGAGATGATCTCGTCGTCGAAGGAAAGTTGAAGATCTTTGCACCACCAGGGAAGAGACCAGCCGCAGAGTGCTCTGTCACAAGGCACCACCTTTTGGTCGCGGTACAGGCTAGTGGCTATCCGGTTGCCTGGGTGCTCAGCACGGGCAATTCGACCACTACGCCCTGGAAGTGAAGAAAAAGCAAAGGGACTGGTTGTTCCCACCAGTCAGGGGAAGAAGACTCTCCAGCCGGGAGATCTCCTCTGTCGTTGGGAAGTGGTGAGACGGTTCAGCAGGGCTCCACCGGAGGTGTCGTCGTTGCAGGTCGGCTCAGCTTTACCCTCGTCGGATTCTTAGGTCCTGTGGCGACTTCTGAAGATCCAGTCCCAAAAGCTCTGCTTTTATGCAGCAAACCCCCATTAATTCAGCCTAGCTGTCAATCAAAACACGCTAAGTGGTGAGCGGGGTGGCTCACCACTTGGGCCAATCACACCAGAGTGCGACTTGAGTTGGCAAGGCAACTCAGTCCAGGGTGCCTAAACCCACTCCCACACCCCCTGTGGTACCCAGACAGAATGGCACCACTCTGGAGGGCTTCTGTGTAGAAGCCCGCCAAAAGTGGAACAAAGGGCTCAAACTTTGGTTCGGAGTCACAGTTTAAATTCATCTCACTAATAATTGTCCACATTGTAAACATTATCAACTATAGGTGTCCCGTAATTTAGCTCTCCAATTTTTATGGGACTTCCAATTTATAAATAGTTTTGACTCAACAATATCTAGTAGATTTCTTCTAGACCATTGTGTACGTCTTCTTCAGGATATGTGAACATTTGCTATTTCTAAAAACAAACAAACAAATAACATACTGTTAAAAACTTGTGTTGGGAGCTCATGTCTCTTCATTCCATGTGTTTCCTTTTTAATGTTTAAGCATTTCAATCAGGGAGCAAAATTCATTACACTGCTCCTACCCTTGTTTCCTTATTTCTCAAAATGGGGGAGTCAATATCATTGTTCTCTAAACCCGATATATATATATATGGTGACAGTAAAGGAATCAATCACCATCTGTCTAACCTTTTAGGTGGGACTGCATCCAATAGCCCCTATCTAATTAATCATAAGTGCACAAAAGCAACAAATTGCCTCTATAGTCTCCATAAACTCTGTAAAAACGCTATAATTTTTTTTAAAAAAAGAGAGTGATTCAAAAAAATCAGTGCTCCCCAGTCTGGTCCCTACTAATGAACAGCATATCCATTTGTGAGTCACATCGTCCATTATAACGTCTTGGCATTTTACCTTAGGACTCGCATCAAATGGACTCAAAATGTTTCTTTTTTTTCCGACTTTTCAAACACTCTGGTTGTGTTGTTTTATCTAACAAGGCAATAAAGAGAGATATCAGCTGTGTGACCCTTTTGTTAATCACGGCAGTTTCTTATGTAAAACTGAAATGTATCCTTCACCTTGTGAATTACAGTAAATCTTTCAAACTGTCTTTTGATGACCTATCGTTTTGTGACGTAGACCTGAATATATGACTTTGTTTTCTTTTGTTAGCTGTCTAGCAGTGCTCTTGTAATCTAACTCCACTGTTGAACAGAAGAGACAAAAGAGAGAAACAAACAATGTAAGCAGTTGTGGTCTTATCTTTTATATTATAGATTAATGCCATATTCTGAATATACCTTCATCCTTTTTCCTAAACGACCGCCATGTTGGTGATCTTGTGTGTCAATCTTTATGCGGTTCTTCGAGTTTCCGATTCGGCACAGGCCTCTCTGTATTTATCTATAAGCATAACCACAATTCCATGAGGATCTACAAAAGACTTGCGATTCAGTCTAATGTACTCTGAAAAGAGCATTTCTAACAAATTCTAACCTAAATGGCTTGTTCCTGTTTCCTTTGTCTTTCTGGCGTCTAGCTGCGAACCGCGAACTTGCGCATGCGAGTTAGAATGGAGACTATAAACATCTGTCTTTTATTTCCGAGTCACATGAAGTGAAACACTAAAAAAGTACTACAATCTCATGATCGTATTAACTCATTCCAACGGCACTAGAGGGAACGAAAAAGGCTGTGATCACAGTCTCATCTATGTGCTGCGAGGCCGAATGAGAGCTAATGCCGTGATAGCAAATACAGTCTCTAGTTATTAATAGTAAACACTGAAAAGGAAAGCGATCTCGTAATCATATTAGCTAGATTGTTAAAAGAAAATGGGGGGAGAAGCTGTGTTCGCAGTCTATTTTGTGTGCTGCAGGACTGAGAAAGAGCTAGTGCCTTAATGGCAAATACAGTCTCTGGTCCTACTTAGTTACAAAGACTACATATCTCCACTTGCAGTAGGCAAGCACCATTTCGGACAGTTGGTAGCCCATGGATCAACTACATATCTCAACCATGTATTAATGAGGAGGATACGCACATGCTGCATTACATGTGTTTTTTTTAAAACCATTATGTTCTGTTGCTCATATATTGCAGATAACAATACTCCAATACATAAGGTTGTGTAAACCTTACCCATTGTGTACTGTTGCTCAAGTGTTACGGTGGCAATACAGTCAGATGTTTAAGGCATATCTTTATCTAATGTATTGGTTCCACTCTTCTTGTAGGTTGAGGCCTTTAGAAAAACTCTGGGTTTGATAAAGCCACCATTGTTCTTTTTGGGACAGTCAGCTTGCTGTATTGGCCGCATCTGTCCCAGTGACTTTTTCCAATACCCACCATTTTACATCTTCATGGCTGTGATTACATTCTGAGAAATGTGTAGCGAGAGGTGCATTCAGTTGCTTAGTCCTAATGGATTTATGTTCACTTATTCGTAACTTAACTGCTCGAGGAGCCTTCCCGATATACGCTTTGTTGCAGGGGCATATTATCACATATATGATATTGGCACTAAGACATGTGGTGTGATTCCTGAGTGTCCAGTTTCTCTCATGTATGTTAATACTAGTGGCTGCTGTAGTTGAAGCACAATTGCAGCAACTATCACATGTGTAGGGACCTAAAACTGGTGACATACCCCAGTTTGAAGTTATTTTGGTCTGTGTTTCCTGTGCTGTATTTCTGTCTGCTTTTGAAACCCAAGTCTTTGATATTCTTTCCTTTTTTGAAAGCATAAATAGGCTTAGGCAAAGCTGGAATGTTCAATTGAAGCAGATGCCAATGATTGGCTACAAGTTTCTTAATTTTGCTGTGCTGTGTGTTATATGTTAAAGCACAGATTAATTGATCATCTCTCAATTTTTTGCTATTTTTGCCATCTTTTTTGAGTAAATCTTCTCTATGTTGGCATCTTGCTAATTTATTTCATTGTTTCAGCAGTTTACTTGGGTATCCCCTATTTTTCAATCTTTCTTCAATAATTGTGGATTGTTTAACAAAGTCCTCCAGCTTGGAACAATTTCTGCGCGCTCTTAGAAATTGTTAATAAGGGATATTTGACCTCAAAGACTGAGAGTGGAAACTTTGATGATGTAATATAGTGTTCCTATCTGATTCTTTTCTGAAAAGGTCTACCAAGAGAACTCCTTTGTCCACTTTAATAAATCTAGGAAATGAATCTCTTTTTTACTTGTCTGTATGGTGAATTTCAAATTTGGATTAAGATTATTTATCAATTGAAAAAAAGCATTGTGATCTCCTTTTGTACTATCCCAGATAATTAATATATTGTCTATCTTTTATACAGTTTGAGGGCTGGTTTGAATGGATTGGTATTAGCCAATATGTTACATTCATCAAAATCCCACATATATAGGGTGGCATAGTTTGGCGCAAATGCAGTCCCCATTGCCGTACTTTTAGTTTGCATAAAGTAGGTGTTCTTAAACCTAAAGAAGTTTTTGGTCAGTGCGATTTCTAAAAGTTCTATCAGGAATTCGCTCGGTACTTAATCTTTATCCGTTCTCGTTTACAAAAATGTTTTCATTATTCCAAAGGAATCTGCCTGGGGAATGTTGGAATATAGTGACTCTACATCTAATGTAATAAGGAAGTCACTATCTGTATCAAATGGTAGTAGTTCTACTACTCTGATGACATGTGAGGAGTCTGCCAGATAGGTGGGTGTATTTTTAACTAGGGGTTTGAAGAAAAGGTCCAAGTATTGGCCAATCGGTTCCAAAATAGACCCACTCAAGGATAGAATCGTTTGTCTCGGGAGTTCAGTCTTGTTTTTATGTATTTTGGGTAATATATAGATTAGGGGGGGGTTCTAGTTTTAGTGGGAGTCAAGAACATACATTCCTTTTGATTGACAATTCCTTTATTTAAAGCCTCTCTCCCTAATCTTTGAATTTCTTTCAAAATGACATTAGTGGGATCACCTCGTAGTTTGACATAGACCTCTTTGTTATTGAGTTGTTTCATTACGTCTTGATCGTATTTAACAGCATCCCAACACAAATGTATGCCATCTCATCCTTTGCCCACATATTCCATGGACAAAGTCATGAACATCAGCGATGCAGATGCCTGGTTATGAGTAATTATAAACTTTTGAGCACATAGAAGCTGACTGGGCTTTCTGCAACGTAGGGAACAGGATTCCACTAGAACCAATATTACCCATTGGTGTCGAGGCCCGTATACTCTCTAGGGCACTTGATTCAAAGCAAAAGGCATGATAGATAACTTGGCCAAACATAAATCACTGAAAGAACACCTGCAATGATTTACGGAAGAGGTGTGAACCTATTGGAATAATATATTGGGTTGGCTTAAGAATCCTGTTTAGACAGGTGCTTTCTACTCAAAATAAGAACTTTATCCACAATTGGGAGATACTTCTGAACAAATGTTCATTAGACGTGTTACTATTGATGACAAAGGAATTACAAATCTCATTTGATTCACTGAATATTCACATCACTCACACTCAAGATGTTTTCAAAGCAGCAAGTTATTTGGACCATTGAACAAAAGAACAGCACAAGTTGCATGAAATCATTAAATACCACTGCTCTGAACTACTCCTAACAACACTGCAGACATTTTAAAGGGGCTCCTTTTATCAGTATAAACGTGTTTGGGCTGAGAAACATGAGGCAAAGAACTCTAATTTCTTAAAAACAAACAGAGTCAGGTATCTCTTCTACCTCGTCTATGTGGACTGGTTCTGGTAAGGACACACAGGATTTTTCCAAATCGACAGATCAGATGGAAGGGCACAAAAAGAATTTACTTTAAAAAACCAGAGAAACTTTCCAGAAACTTAATTTTTTATGGGCAAAGCAACCGGGGCAACTGGAAAAAACAAGAGAAGACAAAATAATGACAAAGGCAACATTAAAGGATCATTATTAATTTATCAAATAGGATACTGCCAAAGAGTGAACAAAAGGTCTTGCAAAATGGCCTCTTGTTTGTTCATCTCCAGACATCAGCCAGCTTCAAACCATGGTTGAATGCCACGGGTCGGATTCTCGAAACATTATTTGACGCAAATAATGAGATACCTAGCACATTACATCACTTGGGTGAAAAAAAGGACCAGGCCTCTGCTCAAAGGACACCTGATTGAGCGCTCATTCAGATGCCCTTTTTCCCCACTTTGCACATGTGATGAGCCATTTCCGGTCATTTAAAAGTGCATCCTGAATTCACAAACGGGATGTGCTTTTAAATGCTCAGAAAAGAGGGTCATTTCTTCTCAATCAATCCTGATTCTATTTTTTTTACTGTGACACCTGCGGTTTGAACCGCGTCTATCACACTTGCATTTCCATCCCCCAATGCAAACAGTTAAGGACATGTTTTTTCCCGGAATGCATGCAAAGAAGCTCATGTTCCATGTTGTGTATAAGAAACATGCGTAAATGCCTTGCGTAAGGCTTTTACGCATTTTGCTTACGCTACGCGGCGTTTTCATTCAAAACTTCGGGTCAGCATTTGTGACATTCAACAACTGCATTAAACATAACATCTAGCGGCAAGTCTGTTGAGCATGTCTTTGAACTGGGAGTGGTTTGTGTCTGACTGTTAAAAGATTTGGTTAAGTTTGAAGAAGCACCATTAGCTATTGCTGGCGGCCACTCCTCGAGTTACTGCACCAACGCCAGAATGCGTGCAATAGGAGTAAATGACTGGCCTAGTTCAGTTCTTTAGAAATGTTGCACTATGTTTCTTTTGTGAGTAATCATCTGCATTGAGCAACTGGTGGTTGTTTCTATTATGAGCAGTCCACTCGAGAAAGGGGAATGCACTGCAAAACATTTTCTAGGATAAAATTGAAGCCACGTTCTAAAAAAAGAACGAAATGGAAATGAATTGTGTAAAGTCTGAAAGAAGTTATTTCTTTCCATTGAATTCAATGATGTGCACCTAGTAGTAAGATGATCTAGAGCTTGCCAACAGCTCCTTCTATTTATGACTTACACCGGTACCTTCATGGCACCATAAGAAACCTTTCCAATCGTGAGTGTAAATTGGCAATTTGTTTGATGGAACTGCAACCCCCAGCCTAATAAAACCATGAGCTGTCCCTAAACTAAAAGGGCCTTTGGGGTTTTTCAAACTTATAGTGACCTCTTTCTAAGCTCTACAGAGCCATAATTATGGGTGCAACACCCACCGGGGCATCATATGGACAAACATGGCATCAGCTTGGCGATGGGCGATATCTAAATTTCTCCAACGAAATAAGTGTTCCAACATCGCGCATGCGCTGAGCAATACTACGTAGTGTAATGCTTTAAACGGATATAAACATCTTTATCCTTAAAGTAATCTACACTCTACCTGCACAATTCAAACAGTATGTGCGAGGGTTGCTTACCTCTTCACCCTTCCTTCTTTTAATGACCCACAATACACAGTGGTCGAAGTGAGCGGGAGAAAGTTGGGAGCAGTGCTCCTCTACTTTTTTGAATTAAGTTTTACTGTGCTCTGCTTTTATTTTAACAAGAAACCCTTCTGGAATGGTGTGTTTTTATTTTTAAAAAAAATATAGGGAGAAGTTGAAACGTGCACTTCACTGAACGTTCCCTCAAACGGCAGGCACATTTCTTTTGGGGTTTGTACTGCGGGTCGGCGGTGGCATGTCAATGGGTTTTGTGGAGAGTGGGGCAGGCCATCAGGTACATAGTTCCACTACTTTTTCGTACTGTTCGACCACTGACAATACATTTGAAGGCAATTACAGCTGTGTTACCGTTCCCTATCCCTCTAAGCTGTGATCCCACCACTCTCCAGTCCGCAAATGGTTGGTGATCCCACCACGCCACCTCCTCATGCTCACGGGCACAACATCTGCGCACCGTTGGCTGGCGATCCCGCCATGCCACCTCCTCCTGACCACAGGGGTGTAGCCCGCGAACCTGCTCCAGCTCCAGTCACAAGCGCATCCCTCAAGCTTGCCGGCGATCCTGCCGCAGCAGCCTGGAGAGGTCATTCCGAGCCTCCGCTGTGGACCAGCTGCTGCTATCAGCACGTGTGTGGCCGGAGCCGCTGCTTACAGACGCCACTCTATGCCCACTGAAACCCGCCCATAGAACGAGGTGCCGGGGCCTGCAGCATTCAAAGAGATGCAATTTGAAGGGGACAACTAAAAGAAAAAAAAAAGAAAGAGGTTAGTAAAGCCGCACCACACGCGTGGCATTCTCGACTACTAAGGCTCCTCCTCCCTCATCATCCGCAACATTCCACGTGCCTGCCACAGGGCCCAGGGGCCTAACGCTGCATCAGGCCGCTGGGTATCAAGGGGAAATCATGTGCCGCATACGCCTACTACAAACCAGAGCGCGCCACACCACCTATAAGGGCCCACAGTCCCCCTACCACAGCAGAAACAAACGCTCTGTGTGAGTCACCGCCACCAGGCACACAAAGGGACCTGCAAGCCCGACCAGAGTCATCAAACTCGCAGTCACAGCTGCCACCATGGGCGAACCTGCATCACCACCTCCTGCACGCAGCACCAAGTCAGTCTTGCTACGCATGCCCCTTCCGTTCACAATGACCCCACAAGCCGACAAGGGACCACGGTGGACTGAATGGATGGAGGACTTTTACCACTTTGTAAGGGGTTCAGGGGAAAGGGACTCACCTACGAGATGTGTTTATCAATCTGGTCGGGAGCAAAGCAAAAACTATTGTCAAGACCATTCCAGCAGCTGACCAGCCAGATTTTGCCTCCCTGATCGCCACCTTGGACAGATTGCTCATCATTGAGCCGCATAGGTACTACGAAAGATATCTGTTCAACCAATGCACGCAAAAGCCTCAAGAAACTGTGGATGAGTACATAACCTGTCTGCGGGTCAAAGGGGCCCACTACCAGTTCGACGCATTCTCCCTAGATGAGGCCATACGTTTGCGCATCATTGAAGGCTGCCTGTCACCCAACCTCAAGAAGCAGCTGTAGAAAAAAACCCTCTCGATCCCGGAGGTCAGCAAACTTGTGAGACTCATCTAGAGAGTTGATGCCCAAGCCGCCTCCATGGCAGGTACGCCAGCTGCGAAACATGACAGTACCAAACTCATTGCTGCAGTCCAGCAGGCAACCCCACGGTCAGGCGAGAGGGGGGCCACACCATACAAACTACCCAACCAGCCTGGACCCAGACAACAGAGACAGTGCTACCGGTGCAGAATGGCGTTCCCTCATTCAGGGTCCTGTCCAGCTTTGTCGCAAAGATGTGCCAACTGTGGAAGAGAAGGGCATTTTCAATCAGTCTGCAGGGAGGGGAGACCGTTCCCTACCCAGAGACCCCAGGTGTCCATCAGGATGCTCTAGCGGCCACCACAACCCCAATACTTCCAGAACAGGTTCTATCAGCCTCACAAAGATGTTATGTCAGAGCTGTCCACGAATATCACAACCCAGATTACCCACAAGACTATGGGTATCACGATCAGCCATCCCGCCTGGTCGATGAATATGATGGGCCCCCGGAGGGCTACCAAGAAGATGACATCTCATACACAAACACGCCATACCAGGGCACCACCTACTATGACCAACCATTGCATGATGAATACGTCAACCTCATCCAAGACGACAAAGAGGCTAGAGAAGCCCCACGGATTCCTGTCAAGATGGACAACAGTCTTTTTCACTTCCTAGTAGACTCTGGCACCACCGTCAATATCATGGTGGAGCAGGAATACCTGAGGATCCCCGACAAACCAATATTAGAGAAGACACAGTCAAATATTTTGCAATGGGGAGCAGCAAAACCTTTGAACGCCATTGGACACTTCAAGCGCTGTTTCCTCCACAAAGAGCTGCAGACTGACACAACCATCCCCGTCATTCGAAGCCCGACCAAAGGTCGGTGTCTCCTTAGCTATCACACAGCCACACGCCAGGGGCTCATTGACATTTATTTTGATGAAGGGGATGTGATAACATCAGCTGCTGTAGACCGTGGACAAGAAGACACAGTGAGAGCCATTGCCGCTAGTGACCCCCCATGGACTCATTACCAAACACGATATTGTGGAGAGATTCCCCCACTTATGTATGGGACTAGGCAAGCTAAGGGGCTCACCCATCAAGCTACACATTGACCCCTCAGTGCGACCGGTTGCCCAACACCCCAGGTGAGTTGGTTTCCACCTCCAAGAAGCGGTCTCCAGGGAACTGAACCAACTGCTCACGGATGGCATCATCAAACCAGCTATGGGCCCAACTCCATGGGTGTCCCCCCTTGTCATTGTGCCGAAGGAAAGGCGGGCGGTTACGCCTGTGTGTAGACATGAGGCTGGCAAACACCGCCATTCAGAGGGAGAGATACCCAGGTCTGTGCATTGAGAACATGATAGTGCAACTCAACAACGCAAGAATGTTCCCCAAGCTTGACCTAATACAGGGATACCACCAACTGGAACTCCACCCTGAATCAAGGGGAATAACAACATTTGCTACCGCCGAAGGACTGTTTCGATAACGGCGCCTGAACTTCGGAATCTCGCCGGCAGCCAAGATCTTCCAAGAAGCCATCCGACAGATAATCAGACCGATCAAGGGTGCGCTAAACTATAGCAATGACATCCTTGTGTTTGGCACATCCCGAGAAATGCACAACGCCACACTGCTTGCCACTTGCGCTGCAATCCAGGCTGCAGGGCTGACACTCAATATAGACAAATGTCAGTTCAGCAAATCTAAACTGAATTTTTTTTGACACATTTTCTCAGTCGACGGCATGACCCCTGACCCTGACAAGGTCGAGACCATTACCAAGCTGAAAGAACACCAACAGGTGGCTGATGTTCGATCCTTCTTGGGGATGGCTGGATACTGTGCGAGATACATCCCCCACTACGTGTCGAAGACCGAACCACTCAGGAAACTGCAACAAAAAGAGGCTGTGTTCGACTGGTCTCTCACCCGCCGCCTAGCATTCTAATCCATCAAGAAGGCCCTGATGGAGGCCCATCATCTGGCATACTTAGACCCGAGTTGGCACACTGTAATTACGGTGGATGCAAGCCCCGTTGGCCTCGTGGCCATCCTGGCTCAGGCAAGTGGCACAGACACAAACCCTCGACACATTGTTGCATATGCCAGCAGGGCCCTGTCCACTCCTGAGTCTGCCTACTCGCAGAGAAGTAGAGCCTGGCCACTGTCTGGGCCTGTGAACACTTCCATAACTTTATAATCGCTACGAGGCTCACCTTAATCACGGACCACCAAGCGTTGTTATCCCTGTTCGGCAACCTACGCACAGAGATGCCCCCCAGGATCGAGCGGTGGGGCATCAGGCTCCAAGAATACGACTATGACATACTACACAGGCCAGGTGGCGAACTGAATCCGGCAAACTATCTATCCCGCCACCCGGCAGGCACTCCCATCACTCGAGCTGGCGATGTTGCATACATCGATAATGTTGCAGTCAGCTCACTGCCTCCTGCACTGTCTTTAGACACGGTTGCAGCCGAGTCGTCCACTGACCCAACAACCTCCTTGGCTATCAGCCTGACAAGCAACAATAGGTGGAAGGACTACCGACGTGCAATGCTGGCCCACCCAGGGGTGTGCAAAGAGGAAATGGAGAGATTGGCGAGGATACAGACCGAGCTGACCATCAAGGGCCACAACATCTTACTGAGGGGCTGTCGCCTAGTCATCCCCGCAGGACTCAGGGCCGATGTAGTCCGAACAGCTCATGAAGGATGGAGAGGGGCAGAAAATACAAAAAGACAGATATGCTGCCACGTCTGGTTCCCCTTCTTGGACTCGCTAGTCGATGAGAGGATCAAGAATTGCCTGGCCTGCCTGAGCACAGCACGGGCAGAGCCCCCAATACCCCTTCAACCAACCCACATCCCAGAGCGACCATGGTAGAGGGTCGCTGTTGATTTCTATGGCCCACTAGAGTCAGGAGAGTACCTTTTTTTACTCATAGAGGAGTACTCACGTTTCCCCATTGTTAAGAAAGTTGCCACCACAGCGTTTCCTCACATCGCGGCCACGCTGGATGAAGTGCTCAGCGAATGGGGCATCCCAAGGATAATAAAGTCGGACAATGGCCTGCCGTTCAAGAGCCATAAATTTGAGGCGCTGGCAAGACATCTAGGGTTCAAACATATGAGGATAACCCTGAGGTGGCCACAGGCGAACGGTATGGTGGAGCGGTTCATGGCCTCTATAAAGAAGACACTCCAAAGGGCCCACATAGAGGGCACCAATCCTCATCAAGCCTTTTGCAGACTCCTGCGTGATTATCGCAACACCCCGCACGAGGCCACCAACAAAACCCCAGCGGAGTTGATGGTGCGCTATGATGTACACACTCGCATTGCGAGAGACTCTACCACCCCAGGAGATGCAGATGCTGAAGTCATCCAGCGTGACACTGAAGGGAAATAAAAAATCAAGCAGGAGTCAGACCTAAGGCGGAGGGTGGTGCCCAAGGACTTCCGAGTTGGGGACGAAGTACTCGTCCAACAGCCAATGATTAAAAAGACAGACTCCCGATATACCCCGAAACCCTTGAACGTCGTTGCAGTCAAGGGGACGATGGTGACTGCCCAGAATGAAGACAGGGAAGTCACAAGGAACAGCCCCTTCAAGCATCTTGTCAAAAGAGAGGACTGTGAATCACTCCTGCTGGAACCAAACCCGGAATTGCAAGAATTACGTGATGCACCATGGGTCAGTTCCAGCAAGACCAGTTGTCGAGGAATGTCAATGGCTGATTCGCCAGAACTCAAAGAACCAAACGACAGAAGTGCCAGACCACAGCGGGTGATCCGGAAGCCATTGCGCTGGGTCAAAGAGTGCTAACTGGGACATTTGAATATTTGTCCGGGGGTGGTGTTACCGTTCCCTATCCCTTTAAGATAGAAGCCCCACAGTTGGGGGCGCGTCTGTTTGCAGAGGGTTAAGGGGAGGCGTGTTTTGTGGAACAAGCAGTTCCAGGTTGAATGTGAATAAGAAGGTTGTTAAGTTTCCCTCCGGATCTGTGTCCGTTATTGAGAGGCACAGTCTGGGCAATAAGCATCTTGAGATCTTTGACAGATCCAGAGCTCTGCCACGTGCCAAGCTGAACGGCACTCACAGGAGTGTGTGTGGGCACACACACACTTCACCAGCATTGCCAGACCCCCCCACATTCCAATCGTCCATGGGAGATGTTCCTATACTTGGACCACTATGCAAATTGCATGCAGGTGACCGCCAACTCGAACATGTACATGCTGTTGAGTCCCCTGCGTGCAATTTTAAATGCTTGCAAGGCGGTGTGTAATAGTAAAGAGTAAAACAAGGCACAATCTCTGTTACTCTTAACTTGTACAGTCCGTTTTGCAAAAAAAGTAAACACTGCCTGCAAAATACACTTTGCAGGTGGTGTTTACTAATGTATTCCTATGGCATCTGCTTGCTCATCAGCAGGTGCAAATGCGAGGCAGATTCCATAGGGAAGCGCTGGTTTTAGGCCTTCTTAGAAATCTCATGCAGGCGTAAAACGCCGTACTCTCCCAAGACTGAGGCACAACGGAGATGCAAACTCTACTCTGGGCCCCTCCTACGTCTTTGAACCACACAATAATTAGTTGAAGCACAAGACCAAAGAATGGAAACACTCTGCCTGTCTTTTACGCTTCCTTTTTGCACTCCGCTCATTTCTAAATGACCCTGGGCTAATGTCGGCGGTCTCCTGCATTCAATTTCCGTTTACTGGAAAATTACCCCAATAGTGCACAAGTGATCCTCGTTCTGTACTTGTCATTTATTATTTTAAATGGAAATGTGGTAGATGATCGCCACCTGGTGGTCATCAGGATACATTATTCGTCAGCAGATTAAAATGTAAAAAGATAGACAAATATGTTTGAAGATCTTTCTTTGCATATGATATGATATTTATAACGCGCCTATACACATTGTTTCAAGGCGCGACGAGGCAAGGGAGGGGGAACAGAGGGAAGACAGAGACAACGATCTTACTAGGCCAGGTGTCATTCAGATCGCGCAAGTGCAAGGGAAGTGGGAAAGAAAAGTGCGGGGGTGGGGGGGTGGGAAGGGTTGACTTGGGGGGAGAACATGTTGATGCATCTTTTCTTTTCTTGCTTCCTTCTTTTTATACTTTCCTTTTCCGTACTTTGTTTCTTCCTTTTCTTCTTTCTTTTTTTTCTTCTTTCATTTTCTTTATTTCCTTCCAGTTTGTTCAGTTCCTAGGTTTCTTTTCTCTTTTTAATGCCTCTTTGTTTCTTGCTTCCTTTATTCCTTCTTTTTTTCCTCCTTCCCTTATTCCTTTCCCTTTTTTCGTGTCCCCCATCCCAGACTCCCAACCATGTCCTCTTCCCGCCCTACCCCCAAATCCACTTCCACCCTGTGGCCACTCTATACTATCTGCTCCTTCTTTCTTCCTTTCAATTCTTCCTTTATTTAATCTTTCCTTTTGTATTCCTCTCCCCCCAAACACCACTTCTTGCCTTGTCACTGCCCTATTCCAACAGTCGCTTGCACCTATGGTCAATACTGTCAATCAGGCGGATATGTCGACCACCTTTACTAGTCTATTCCAGACGACCAATTTCTGACGATCAGGTAATGGGGCTATCAGAAGACCCACTACCGGTGTAGGAAGTGCTGTGACGTAAGCCCTTCCTGGGCTCGTGCCAAAGTCCTGTGTGTGTCACCAAGTTAATAACATGTGCGCTAAACAGGAATTTCTGCCAAGGGCTGGATCAGAATGCAAACCCTCTGATCAAGAAACTTAATACGATTACTGCAAATCCTTTTGACCACTACCTGTGGCCCGTCATAGCACCGACCCTGTGAAACCATCTCTCCTGTAACAAGAGCACAGATCAAGAAGCATTTCAAACAGCGACTACACTCTCAACCAGATAAATTGGAGTGGGGATGCACAGCCTAGGTATCTAACATCCCCCACTGACAGATCAAAACTGTCAGCAAGATAAAGTTCCCTGGCCGTGCGCCAGTTGAATCCAGAGCAATGAGTCCTTGTGTTGAGTGGGGGCTCTGGGGATTAGCTGCAGGCCCCGGCCTCCTGCTGGGCCCCGGGACAATATAACAGGCAGCACTGGATGATGTGGAACTGTGGAACTCTAGCACAGGCAGCTCTGACATACTGAAACCTTAACTCAGAAAGAATATACTGCTGCCAGACACATTCTGGATTTAGCTAGGTGGGATAAATGAAAATGCCAAATTAAATGCTTAGCATTCACTCCATCAGCTTGCGCCCCAGAACCATGTTTAGGTCTCTGATCCATACAATCTATCAGCCAGTGCAAATGTCCCATGGATACTTGGAAACCTCCTGCACTACAATTTCAGATGATCAATCCAACACTAGAAAAGCTGAGTGCAAAGGGGTTGCAGTGCTATCTGGTCAAGAAGGGTTTAACATCGAGGAATGAAATGAAGCCCCCATACCCACCAATGGTGAGGGACCTCTAAATTCCATCTAACATAAGAAAAAGAGTATACAAAAATGGGGCTGAAACCACAGGTTCTATAGCATATGCTTACCTCCAACTTGATAAACCACACCAGACTTCTTCCCGGCATTCCCAAACCAGTCGGCGCTCTCATGTGTACCTACACAACTCCCGCTTACAGAATCGAACATCTACACCAGGGGTCTGCAACCCCCATAATCCCTCACGAGGGCACTGAGCTGTGTTTCGTCGGACGTCACTCGACATCACAACGTGCCGGCTGCTTTTGCATAATCTCGGAAGTAAAACTCCATGCTGCAACATTGTTAGCCAAGAATAGATGTAGTAACACTGTGTGATACTACACAGCACTTGTCTACTTGGTATTAGGTAACCCACCTTTTGGTGTAGGGCAGTACTACAGAAGTTGGTATTGTGACTGAGCACCAGGCTTATCTCAAGAGGGGTAAATGTGAGCTGGACAGCTGTAACAATGAAATTCGCAAATACACGTAGCCAAGTAACACTAATACTTAAGGTTTCAGTTATAAATCGTTATTTATTTATTTAACATACATTTTTCAAATAAGCGTTCTTTAAAATGGCAAGATATGTAACAATCAAATATACTTTTAAATACTTTTCCAGAATTAGCATAAGTTAGTAGATTCTCTTTAGAGATGCTTTTTACACACTTCCTACACCCGGAGGTGACTTTATTCACAGGGGCATTAATGGCATTTCTATATATCAGTGGTTATACTTGGCAGATTGGAGTCAGGGCAACCAAAGTCATTTGGAGCACAGTCTATGGAGCTGAGGTACTTCTAAGATAGTAAAAGTCTTTCACAAAGTTAGAGAGTTTTGTAGAAATTACTTGTACGGTCACAAGCTGTTAAACCTGTGAGAAGCAGAGTTGGAATCAACTCCAACAAAAGTAGCCACTGCAAGCCTCAACTGAGAAGAGCAAAGCTAAAGACAGTGAGGTAAGTGCCTCAAGTCTGAACAGTACCTCTGGTTTGAAGAAGAGCGGTCCAGCTGGCTTCTGTCCTGTTGCAGCGATGCAGAGCCTGGGTTCCTGAGCCTCAGTGATGGGGATAAGAGGGAGGACGTCTGGAGGACTCCTGCAGCAGCAATTAGTAGGTCGTCGGCAGCTACGGGCTCTTTTCGGATCAGCGGTACTTCACAGTTTCAGCACGTGTTAAACAGAACCACTGCGGATCTTGGATATCGGTTGGGCTTCCTTCACTCCTTGAGTCCTGCACTCTGGTGAGGGGACTCGAGTTCTAGTCATCCTACTTCTGGAGACTCCTGGAGCTTCTGGACGGATTTCAGACGTAGCACTCAACTGTGTATTTCTCGACCCCTGGCACTCATTTCCTGCAGCAGCAAAGAAGTACAACCAGTCGGGGAATATGGTCCCGTGGAGTTCGTTTCGGGGTTAGTTAGTCCCACTAACCCAAGGGAAGAAGTCGTCCCTTCCGGAGCTTCTCTTATCGATCAGAAAAAGGAGTTTCAGCACAGCAGCAGGGCTTCATCAGGCAATTCAAAGGACCAGGAGGATGCAGAAAGCTTTGTTCATGGTTTCTTCATCGGGTGTTCTTCTCAGTGGTCAACTCTGCCTCTAGTCCTAAAACCCTCACCTTTTAAGCAGGTTTATCCCATTAATGCACAGCCTAGACTGTCAATCATATAGCAGGGTAGCTGTCCTAAAAGGACATCCAGCCAATCAGGACTGGTTACATTCAGGCACTCCTAGAAACAAAGGACAGGGGAGTTTCAGCAACCTCCCTCACTTTGTGCCCTTCCAGACACACTGGAGCCGGAGGCAGGTTTCAGGACTGAAGCCCGCCAAAGGCAAAATTAACAAAGGGCTCAAACATGGTTTGGTGCGCACAGTAAAATCCAAGAAGGACCTCACAAACAGAAAATGCGGAAAAAAGAAGACCATGGCCATTTTGACAAAATGGTCACCCATGGGTTCTATACTGCAGCTGAGGGTTCAGCCTGCGGTAGAGAAGCACAATGGTAGGACAATTAAACCACTGCCACCAGCCATTTAAAGTAGTGAGGATAACATAAACAATGTTACATGTTTCGGTAGGCTGAGGGGCTACTAAGTGCCCCCCAAGCACTCCACATAAGATGGTGTGTGCTGGACCTACAAAGAGAAACAGTAGGTAAAGCCAATTTCACTTTGCTAGTGTTAGGAACAGTAGTACACACAAGAAAAGGTATTTAAACCTTATAAGAAATCCAAAGGATTTCACAGTGACACTGCGCTGAAGGGGCTGTGGGTCACCATACAATAAGTGGATGCCTATGGAGTTTTGTCAGACTCCAAAAACAGTGCAAACACATAAAAAAAGTAAAAAAAGGTTTCCCTCACTCCAGGGTTCAAAATTAAAAAGTCCTAAAGTCCAGCAAAAGTGCTTGGGTTCTCTAAGGTTGAAGGGAATTAGCACAGAAATGAGAATTTTCCTTAACATTCACTGCCCCCCCCCCCCCGACTCCCAGACTAAGGGACAGGAGGATTTAATCCACTCCTGGATGAATCTCCTAATCCAGTCGGTTATATTTTCTGGAGAGACCATCAGCATTTTGGTGATTACACCCAGACCTGTTGTAGTGTGTGCTTGCATTGCATAAGGCAGTGCAAACCATGGAATGCTGTTCAGCCTGGAACCTTGAGTTCCCTCAGGATTTCAGGGACTACAGTTGGGAATTCAGGATAGGAGATGCTGCTGGAAAGATGCCTATACTTTGACTCTCCCTATTACTTCTGGCCTATACCCTGTAACCATAAAAAGTACTCACCTTTTGTACTTTCCGGCTCCTGCGTCATCACTGCGTCCTGCCTATCATGCATGGATTTAGACACTACATATTTGGCGATGAGGATGGGATTTCTAGCCTGTGATGAGAGCCGGAGCCATGATGAGATGCTGAGCCAGAGTGAGAGGTGTCCCCTGGAGCTGGTTCACAGTGAAAATGAGATGCCCAAAGTTGCCACGTTCAAAAATGTTGAGTAGCCATATAATACTCCACGATGGCTCTGTGAGTGTATTGACTGCAGGAGCACTGCGCTGCTCATGGCACTTGAAAAGGCAGCACCCATGAACTTTGACAGGTCAGTGCCTGGGGACTATGAGTGGCGTGGTGAAATAAGCTGACACAACAGGTAAGGAAACAGCTTTATTTACTGGACTCCCAGAGCAGACCGCCGCTGCCGGAGAAGACAGAAACCAAATGGCCCGTGTGGAATGTTGATTCCGAACACAGAACAACATTCCACATGTGCCCCCATACATAAGCATTATAACATATCATCTTCCCTTATACAACAAAATGGTAATCAACAACTAATTGAACAACACAAAACAAATAATAGCTGTAAAAACAAGAATTAATTTGCAATGAACATAAAATAATAATAATAACAAGAGTTACATAAACAGAAGCACCTGTATATATAGATGACCCAGTCTAATTGTTGAAGCTCATTCTGGTTGATGCAAGAATGATGATACACTAACACACATAGTCTCTGAGTTTGATAGGAGGTCGACAAAGTTTAACCGGACGCCCCACTTCAACACAACCGTCTTCCGACATCCTCCTACCTTCCCTTGCAGCAGCGCGCTCCACATCCAACTCACTCACGCCTCCACCAACCTCCCTGCCCACTTGATCATCCATTTTCTCAGGGAAAAAATCCAACACATCACCAGCCTCGTCACTAATGCCTTCAATGGCGTCACTCTTACTCCTATCAATGATCACCACACGTCTCCTGCTCCAAGTCGACCCATCCTCCAACCGTACATAACCTTTACCACATTTAACCACTCTACTAGCAGGCAAAAATGCACTACCCCCTTTCTGAACAAACCTGGGATTTTTTTATACAAACTGTGTCACCCACCACAACTTGCAACTCCTTCCTCTTCCTCTGAGCAGATTTCACAGCCTCCTGCCGTGCCAAAACTTTGCGATGTACATTCTCCAAATCCAATTCACATGGACCACCACCTCCCAATGCCAAGGACCTAAGAGTGGTACCAGGTTTCCTTCCCCTCATGAGTTCAAAGGCACACATTCCCGTGCTTACTGACGGAGTTCTATGGTATGCCGCTAAATTCTCTGAAACGACCTCTTGCCAGTCCAGTCCATTCGCCAAAGCTAATTGTATAGCACCCTTAATGGTACCATTTGCTCTTTCCACCAGGCCATTGTCACTGGGATTATACAAAGCTGTACGATGGTGTTCCACACCACACTTCACTAGAAACTCCTTCATAACACTAGAGGTAAACTGTACCACGTTATCCGTAACCAAAATAGCGGGTATACCTTCCCTATCAAAAACCTTTTTCAAGAATGTAATGACGTAATCCGTGGTAACTCTTCCAAATGCCGCCACCTCAATCCACCTGGAAGTGTAATCTACAAGAACCAACAAAAACCTGCATTCTGGCTGCAAACATTCGAACAAGCATGGCAGTCCTTCACCACTGCCTCAACATCCCGATCCATGGAGGGCCACCAGTACTCCTCCGGCAACCTCCTCTTGATCAATGAACGCCCTAAGTGTCCCACTGAGCTAATTCCACAATCCTACCTCCCAAACAGACTGGCGGCACCAACTTAGCACCTCTAGACACACCCCATGGGCCTTCAGCCAACTCATCCAGCACTTGTTTATAGCCCTTGCCTTCTGGCCTATCCTTAACTACCTCCCAACCCTTGTTGAGACACTCTCTAATCCATCTCAATTCTATATCGGTGTCACTCTCTGCATCCCACAACGACTTATCCACAGCAGGAATGACATAGGCAATCTGACATTCCAGTAACTCCTCCTCTTCCCCAATCTCTCCATCATAACCACTTTCCTGCTCTAATGTGGGAAGTCGTGACAAACAATCAGCTACCACATTCTGCTTCCCAGGGACATACTGCATAGTGAAATTGTATTCCTGCAATTCTACAGACCACCTAACTATCCTTGGAGATACTGCCACAACATCCCTGGTGGAAAACACTGCACCAAAGGCTTATGATCTGTCCTGACCACATATGGAATGCCCCAAAGGAACGTCCTAAAATGTTTTGACGCCCAAACCACCGCCAACGCCTCCTTCTCCATCACAGAATATCTTTTCTCTCCTCTCTCAATGTTCTGGATGCAAATGCTACAGGTTTGCGCTCCCTTTCGCTCCATTGCTCCAGCACCACACCCAACCCTACCTCGCTGGCATCAACGGTAAGCATGGTTTTGTGTTTGGGATCAAATGACCTTAAATATGGGGCAGTCTCCACATCATTCTTCACCGCCACAAACTCCTCATCACACTTATCGGACCACACAAACCTAGCAGATTTCTTCATCAAAGCCCTCATGGCCACAGTTTTCTCAGAATAATTAGGTATGAATTTTACATAATATTCTGCTAAACCCAAAAATGCCCTCAATTGATCCTTGTTAGTGGGGACTGGAGTATTCTTCAACATCTGAACCAGATATACCTTTGGACTGACTCCTTCAGCACTGAGGGTATGGCCCAAATATGTTACCTTGTCCACTGTCATGATGCCTACCCCCGGGCATCAGGACCAAGCCCATCAGCTCCGGGAGCAGGCATCCAGATTCTTATTAAAATCCCAACAGCCTGAGGGCTGTTTGGGTTCAGTCCTGGCGCCTTAGGCGCCAGGCTCATCATAGAAGTCAGTCCTGGCGCCATAGGCGCCAGGCTCATAGGCTTTACTTACCTGATGCAGACCATGCTGCAAGTGAGTCCAAGCCAACGTGAGGCCTGGATGGGACTATTTTATTACAGGGATTATTTTTTACTCGGGCGTGGTTCTGGGGAACTTCTTACCTGGAACTACTTTGGAGGCTATTTAAACCACGCCCGAACAGCAGCACACGCTTCGCGTTATTCTGCACCCAGCAGCGTAACGCTCACTGTGCCTGCAATCAGCATCCAGTCTTCTGCCACGCCCGCCTTGAATCTGGAGGTCCTAAAACAAAGAGGAAAGAAAAGGACAAGGTTAGAAAACAAACTATTTTCGAATTCCTCACCTGATTCCGGATTCATCTCGCCTCCGGACCTGGAAAGAACATCATTTCAGTACGCGTCGCATTTCCAGCTGCAGCGCCGCGCCATACTCACCAGTCCTTGCAGCATCTTTCGATTCAACGCTGTCTCCATCATTTCTTCACCGAACTCCGGCACCTGCGGGACAAAAGAAAACAACAGGTGAGCCGAGAGAACCAACAAATATAACTCTTATCACCATAGACCTACCTGATTTACCACCAGAGGCATTATTCTATAACTCTCCACATCTTCATGTGCCGCACCTGCAAAGAGAGAGAAAACAACACGTTAAACACGTGCAACATTTACCGGACAGCGTAGGGTAATACAGACTCTTACCTGAGCGCCACCAGCTACCACGAGAGCATCTTTCCACGAACTCAGCTGCAAGACAAGGAAGGAAGGGGGGAACAAGAGTGAACATCGGATATATTGAACTCTATGAACTTGATACATACTGGTCCTCGCCAGGAACCTCAGAGTCAAAACTCTCCGGAACTCTCCCACGCCTTCAAACCAGTGAAGTAACTGGCATCAACGTGCCCCTGCAATCCATGCAGGATGGAGAGCTCATCTTTCAAGAGTATAAGGTGAGATTGCTGAGAGGGCACTTCGGAGGTGATTAGTGGGGAGGACTGTGGGGGGTGCCATCACTTGAATCCACAGGTGGCTAAATCCATCTCTCCACTTGCAGGAGAATACTTCTACAGGTCAAGCAGACAAGATTAGGAGGGCCAGTCCAGTCAGTCATCTCTGCACTGCGCATCACGTTGGTGGAGACCGCAGCCGTCTGGGTCCGACTGATGTCCCTGTGGGAGCCAGGTGAGCGTAACATCCACCCCACCTGGCACTGGGACAATTTCACTGTAAGACCCTTTTCTTTTAACACCTTCATTACATCTCGAACTCTGATATCATGCTCCTCCCTGCAACCACCCCACACCAAAATGTCATCCTGGAAATAACACACCCCAGACAACCCACCAAACAACTCTTGCATTAAACGTTGGAACACAGCTGATGCCGAAGCAAGCCCGAAAGGCATACGACAAAAGCGATACACCCCAAACAGAGTCACAAAAGAAGTAAGGGGCCTGGAATCAATGTGTAAATCAATCTGGTAGTATGCCGCAGACAAGTCAAACGTGGAAAAACACATTGCCTTGCCTAGGATCAACAGTAGTTCATTAATGTTCGGCAGTGGATAGCGATCAACCCAAATAATTAAATTCAATTGTCTGAGGTCCAGACACATTCTGATGTTTCCATCCCCTTTTTTGACCAAAACCACCGGAAATAACCGTTACGAAGTCTCAATGGGCTCAATGACCCCTGCCTCCTTCAATTTATTCAACTCTGCATTTAAGCCATCCCTTGCCAACACTGGGACACTTCTCACTTTATACACTTCAGGTACAACACCCTTCTTTAGGATAATGTAATGAGCAAATCCCTTGAGTTTACCTAAGGTATCAGAAAACACTTCAGGGAACTCTGCCTTGAGTGACTCTGATGTCACCTGACCACACGCTTCCCCTTCCTCCAAAATACTAAGTACAGGAACCTCTTTCCCCAGGTGTATCTCCATGCCCAAAGCCGCTTGCTCATCCCAACCCAGGATACTTGCACCCTTGTGCGCTACATACAACTTGCCAGTGGCCTGCCGGCCCTTGAATTTGAAATTGGACCAATCATAACCCAACACCTCAATGGGATTCTGCCCATAAGCATTGGGGCTGATATCGGCCGCATACAAAGCCAAAATCTCCTTTCCCAACTTTTTCACATAAACCTCTGGAGCCACCAAGGAGTATGGCGACCCCGATTCAACCAACATATCCAAAGGATGATCATTCGCCAGCACTGAAACCCATGGACCTTTGCAAGACTTCCCTTCAACGTGCAATATTACACCTTGTTCAGGTTTAGCGACAGAACTCACCTCTTGAATTGAAATACACTCCTCCGATGCCACACTGGCAACAACATTGAACTTGCACATAGGGGCATAATGACCATAGCGCCTACATTTTCTACATTCCACATTAACCACAGGGCATTCTTTGGAGTCAGTAGAATTGCTCGCCCAACCACATTTTCTACAAAACTCCTTCGTCTTCGACCATCTCCCCCTTTGGTTGTCAGTCTTTTCCCCCTTTTTTTATTGTCCATACCACCACCCCTATTTCGAGGCAAAACAGCTTGAATTCCGCCTCTGGAACTCTCTCTTTCGATGACAATTTGCACACTTACTTTGGAGGCTTCGATAGCTCTAGCAATCTCTACCACTTTCTCCAGAGGCAGATCACTTTCAATCCACAGCCTTTCCCTAATATTCTGGCCGCTCATCTTCATCATTATTTGGTCTCTGATGTATTCATCTAGGTTCCCAGAAAATCTACAAGTAGCCATCAAAGTGCGCAATGCCGTCACATAAGAGTCAATAGACTCCACAGAACCTTGTGCCCTGGAAAATAACTTATATCGCTCCAACACCACATTAATCCTCCTGCCGAAGCGAACCTCCAGCTTCTTCAATGCAGTTTCATATGCACTGACCACTCTCTCCCCTTCACCACCACCGGGCACTGTCACATCCTCACCCGGCAAATGGCGGAAGACCCGTAAGCCCTCAGTGCCGATGCAGTTCAATAGCGCTGCCTCCTTCTCATCATCATTAAAATTAGCACCACCAGCCGCCCTCAAATAAACTTTAAATGAGTCAACCCATTGGTCCCAAGGGGCAGCAGGTTCACCAGGTGTTGGTAGAAACGCTGGTGGGGGTCTTGCCGCAGTGTGCAGTATGGTTATAAATCAGAACAGGGGTGACCAATTGTGCAATGTACCTTGACCAAGCTCACCTCTCACTGCAGTTGCCGATTGCGCAATGTACCTTGACTCAGCTCACCCCTCACTGCAGTTGCCACATAGGGAATACCCTCACCTGATACATTGTACACACCAATCTTGTAGTTAAACTTGTCCCGAATTCCAGTCACCAAACTTGCAGCAAACTTGAGAAAATAGCAGCGGTAGGGTAATCAGGATTCCCCTTGCCGCCCCTCCTTCCACATAGCGAGGAAGGACCTGGCTGCGTTTGTGCGGAGACCAATGCCAGCCCGCCTCCTTACAATGAAGAAGCGATGTGCGAAGACCCGATGCCAGCCCCGCCTCTTTACAGTGAAGAAGCAAAATATGTATTGTCCACACGCTCCTCTTCGGGGTCTCTATCAGCCCCTCCCCAGATTCACTTGGAGGACGCAGCCTGATTGTATAGCGCTGACTCCACACCCACGGAAGAAGGAAACCAACAGCGTTCCCAGGCACAGCTGGTCGCCTCACCACCGCCATACACAACAAGAACAAAAAGTCCTCGGTGCCCGATGCGCGCAGCCAGCAATGGTCGCGTCTCAGCACATGGATGTGAGCTGCAGACCAATATGCAGCCACCGCCTCCTGGGAGCCGCGCACTAGTTCTGGGCGCCTGGCGGGATGCCGCGTTCCGCCGGGGAGGCGTAGAGGACAGGTTATTTCCACCTCCCTCATGGGATCGGCGCACCGCCCTCAGACCTGGCGGACTGCCGCGGTCCGTCTGGGCAGCCCTGGATTATCGCTGCAGATGATCGCTGTTGCGAACTGCTCAGCTGCTGTGGTTCCAGGGCTCAAGGAAGGCTTCACCGTCCGTTCCTTCTCCCACCCGCTTGCTGAGCCACGCAACAGGCCACCGACTCCCCCGCACGCTGCCGGAGAAGACAGAAACCAACTGGCCCGTGTGAAATGTTGATTCCTGAACACGGAACAACATTCCACACGCGCCCCCATACATAAGCATTACAACACGTGGCAGTGGCTGTGCGAGGCATGCAGGGTCATATGTTTCCCCATCTGTTGGTGCCTTCTCGTCTTATGAGGAAACATATATCCTCGCCTGCCTACCTGCTTTCAACACAAACGCAAATATGCGTAGGCAAGTATAGGTGCCAGCTCCAGCCATTACCACGGCGGCTCAAAGGCACCAACAGCCCGCAGTCACTGCCGTGATATTTATTCCAACTTGCCATCCAATCCACCTTTGTTAAACATGTTGCAGAAATCTCAATTACCGCGAATCAAGCAGCTTTCCCAACACCGGGACAAGTATCGCAGGACCTTTTCCACAAGTCAAAAATATTTTCTACCTTAACGCTGCCACGCGTCTCTCGCACTACAGACTGAATTCACTTAACAGTCACAGCGCTTCTTGACGTTAGTCTGACCGGCTCGCCACTTCTTGCCACTCGCAGGTCTCAGCTCAGCTGTACCACGGCACTCTACACTCCTCTTCCATGCTAGAGGAAAGTACCATGGCACTCTACACTCCTCTACACTCCTCTTCCATGCTAGAGAAAAGTACCACGGCACTCTACACTCTTATTCCATGCTAGAGGAAAGTACCACGGCATCTGCAAAACGTGTCAAGCTGCACCTCCCCAACGGGAACTAGAATTGAGGCCGCTTCCGATACACAATCACTCCAGTCCACAGGTGCCTCTATGAGAAAACTAAATTCGGAGGTACAACTATCTCCATTTTCATAGCCAAACTATTGAATTCCATGCCTAAGGACCTGACCTTTTGAAAACGACTAAAATCCTGATTATTCAACTCTCCGGGATAGAAGCGGTCCAACAACAACCACACACCGAACATCCCTTTGGGGGGGCAGTCACATTGTCTCCATACAATACCCAAGCCATTTTCGCAAAAGCATTTAGAAAGACAATTCCCTATGTGAGTGGGTCGAGAAGGACCCGAATAACCTAACATCAATTTCCTTACACCAATGTATCAAGAAAAATAGGTTACATCATTTTCAGACAATACCCAAGCCACTCCATAATTGCCTTTCAAATCCAAGTGCACATGTTTTAGTAGATCAAAAAGACTTAGACAACCCAATAAGTCATACCTCAAGCCTCGTCCCACTCAAGTAAAACTCTTCCACCTGAAACATTCACAGACCTCCTAAAGAATTCACTACTATAGCAGACCTCCTGTAGCCTGTTCCCCACAACCAGACTAGCCCAACATTGTTGTATGAATTTCTGAAGCAACATAACCCCCATACCTGTGTGAAGGTGAGCATCCCGACAAAGAAACAAAAAAAAAGAATCACAATGCTACATTGCATCCAGGACTACCCACAACCGAGTATCCAAACCATACCCACCATCTCCACACCGAACCATCCTCACTCACCACACACTTACCATACACAACTAAGAAGGCTAGAGAAAACTCTCCCGCTAAACACCCCTACACCCCACATCTTTCTTCAAATCAACTCACCCACCCCTACTAGCTTCAAAAACCTGACAATTCAGACACTGGATGTCTCCCATCTGATCTGGAAAACAAAACACCTCCAGTGTACAAAACAAAACAGCCTTTCAAAGCCACAAGAGCGCCTTAGAGACCATGAAAATGGCACTGGTGCGCGGTATAAATCAACATCACATAACAACACTTGGGGCTGCTCCTGCTGAATCCTTTAACCAGTTCTCCACCAACGATGCCAGCTGAGCATGTTGTTGCCTTGGCTCAACCAGAAACTCATTGGCACAGAAGAATCTGAGCCACCCTGTGACTCACTTGGAACCAGACTCAACGCCTGCTTCCCTTCTGGATCACTGCCCCGTGCTGCATCTAAACCTGGATTTGAACTGCTTGCCAAGAAGCCTGGTTTGACACTGTTACCTAGCTAAGAACAGCAAGAAGGTATTATTGAGTGGTAACTTTGCCCCTGGTCCATCTTTTGGCCGTAAAGACTGGTTTGGTCACCCTTAATCTCTATTCTTGCAGAAGAACATATACTATTACAAACATTCTGGTTATGGATTGCCTTTCCCCACTGTTTCATCATCCAAAGTGCATCTTTCTATCTCTTGCATATACTGTTCTCTTTCCACAGGGGTGGGTTTTTGTGCAGTGTTGATCTATTTAATCATTTTTGCATATGGTGTGTTTAATTAAAGTATATGTATTATTATAGAACCTTCATTTTGGACTGTTGTATTTTGCTGTTTGGTTTTGCTTCTATTTCGCATGTGCACCCCTCTTACAGGTATAGCCTGTGTGAGGGGTCGGATTAAGGAGACACTGACACAGGTTGTGGTTTTGCCAATATTCAAATAAAAAAGGGGGTGGGGAAAAAGGCCTCACTATCCCTAACCCTATGAGGGGTTTCCCTGCCTCAACAAAACCAACTAATGTGACAGTCGTCAGGATGTCAAAATAAAGTTCACCGTGTAAAGGCATCATAGAGTTAGACTGAGGCAACAGATTCGACTTTCTAAATAACAGCTTTATTTTGCTTAAAGATCAGGACAGAGTAACGCCTAACTTGCCCTATGCTGAGGTGGGATTTCCCTAAGGATGGTCTGGGTCAGGGAGTTCAAATCAAAAGTCTGTCTGCGCCCAAAACCTATTCTTGCCCACGCAACAAAATATATACAATGTGTAGGGATGTCAGCAGCAAAATAAATTGTGTTCAAAAGTAAAGTTCTGAGCTTCTTCCAGCTCTTAGCTTATACTCAGCTTCCCCATCCCATAACAGTTCCAAAAAGGTCTCGGGGCTCCCTTTCCCAACATTTCCCAACAATTCCCTTCTTTACACTCCCCGTTATGCGGCTGCTCCATCATGCTTCTCGTTCCTGTTTCTCAGCTTCTATTTGCTTCGGGCTTTCCTTGCGGGAGCCACGATGAGCAGCGCTCACCTTCCTCTGCCACACGTAGCTCTGCTCTTCCACCGCTGAAGCTTCTGAGAGCGCCTCTCGCTCTGGCAGCAATCTGCAGCGCTGAGGAGGCTTCAGTGTCCCACAGCTCCTGCCGTGGACACCGGGCAGAGAAGACAGCAGGTTCTCCGACCCTCTCACGGCTCGTTCTGGCCCGGGCCTCTCTTCGCACTCCAGCTCAGCCCGGCTTCCCTCGCGCCGGTTCCTCTCCACCCCTCTCTGCGTCTACACGCTGCTTCCTTCTTTCCAGGCCATCTCTCCCCTTCTGTTGGGCGGTTACCCTTTTTATAGACCTGGGACTTGTTAAAGGTTTGTAGGTGTGAGTCCTTTACTTCAATTGCCTGACCATGTAAACACTTGTGTATAGGCACGTTATACATGCCATATCATATCAAATATCATATCATATCATATCATATCATATCATATCATATCATATCATATCATATCATGGGGAATCTCTTAGATGGACAAGCCTGGATATTACAATGGAACTCCTTCAAAGCCCTCTTCCTCGTCTCAGTACTAAAGTGCTGTGAATGAATGGAAGTGTGCATAACTCCCAGTTGTTTCTTCCTCGTCCCAGTCTTAAGATGAAACGGCTGTGGGACATTTTGGGTGGAAGAAAGGGACAAAGACTGAAAATAGCCTAGAAAGACAGGGGGAATATCAGATTTACATTGACAAGGGAAAGGGAGTTACCATGTCTCACCCAAAGACGTCCTCTCCTCATGCCCCAAGCTCCCTCCACCTAGGAGAACCTCCCTCGCATATCCACCACCAAGGTCGGGGTCCAAAAGCGATGGCCTTTCCCTGGCCACCTGAGCAGAGGATCCCGGATTAAAAGAAGTGAGGATGCCCTCAGATTCCTCACAACCATCCTGTGTCAAACATATTCTGATCCTCACACTCTAACTGCTGCAAAAATAACTACAAGGGAAAATAAAAGTGTACTTGACTGCTTTCTTTACAGCCTGCTGGCATTCTATAAGATACCACTTCAATAGATAGCTCAGAGTTCAATGTCCTTCAGTAATTGCAGAGGTGACAATCCTCATCCCTGGTCTTTGCTGTCAAAGACTATAATGAATATTGGGTAATTCAAACATCAAACCCACAATTATAAAGTTATCTTCTGTCACTTCATCTGCTATTTAGGGAGTGCCTTTCTTCCCAGTGAAGTGGATTTTGTCATGCAAGAGGGACAATCCTCTTCCCTGGTCTTTGGTAGACTTGATTTGTTCTGTTGCTCTGGTGTCAATGTTTCCCAAAGGACTGGAACGAGGAAGAGCAGTGCTCTAAATAACTTTAAGCAATTTGTTCCATTGCCTATTTTTCTTTATTAGCACGTCTCGTTAGTCTTCACCCCAGATAAGGTCATCTTTAATAACTTTTTTATCTTTTGGTTTCTTTATGTCTAATAGTGTTGATTATTTTGATTAGGGAACGTGGGTTGATGTTTTTTTTTCTTATAATTACATTTCTTATAGACATAACCCCCTAATTTTGCCCTTATGGTACTTTATCTTGAGGGCCACAGCCCGGTTTTCTTTCTTCTCTTCCCCATGTCCTGCTGCTCTGCAGGGACGCCGAAGAGTTTCTGCAGACCTGCGCGTTTCAGTTATGGCAGCCTGTGTCCTCGGGACTCGCCGTCAGAACTTACAAGCAGGGACTCGCTGCAGAGTCAATGTAGTGTCCAACATTCTCCATCTGCCTCAGCATCCCAGTACGTTGGGAAAATGCTGGTTGCGTTCATGGGCTGAGCAAAATCTTCCACCGGGTTGGCACCGGTGTTAGGTTTCCAGCTTTGCCGTGTGCATAGACGAGTTTTCCATGGCCCGCTGTCACTCTGGTGGAGGATTTCACAAGTGGTCTGACACCGGGGACTTTTCCTCTCTTCCACTTCTTCTTTCCACAATGTGCCACTCGTCCAGTTTTCCTTGAGTGAATTTTCCCTCTCCGCCATCTTTGCCGACTTCACACCAACCACGACACAGCTCCTCCGCTACTCTGGAAGTGCAGCACCTGTGAGATTCGCACACCTTGTCTCCACCTCAGACTGTGTGCTAGTTGGGAAAGGAATGCTGTTGGCGTTTAGTCACCAGCAATTATATATACCTTCTTCTCTGTCCTTAACAAGTTCTTGCTCCTTCAATACAGTTATACTTCTGCGTCTTTCTTTCCCCTACTTCCAACAATCACCACTACTGCCTTCACGACCACCGCTGCTGCCAATACTACTTCTACACCAACCATTTCTAGCCTCTACTCCTCCTTTTATGGCAAGAGTGTCTCCTACCACTGGATAACCATTAGAACGTTGCTGATACTTTTCTAGCACCTCCCTGTAGGGCCTTCTCATCGCAGTATCAATGACAGGTGTACTTGGGGTTATTGTTTTAGAGCAACCATACCTCTACTGCACAACAAACCGCATGCACTTCAGTACATTGCAACAACAAAACAAACCACACATAAGCTCACACAACAGCACATGATGGCTGCCGACTGAAAAACTATGCCTATGCTCAGCGAACGATGTAAACCGAACTGAAGCTGCCAACAGCACATCACATCTCTATTGCTCTTTTCTCCCACTCAGTCCTACTAACTTACCCCCCACCTTACCGTCTTGCTTTTACAGATTTGCCAGAGCGCCAAGGAACCACGCAGTGTGGTGATAGTGTAAAAAAGTATAAAAAAACCTTTAAGATAACATAACATATGTCAGCTGGTGTGGCATATGCATGTCCAATGTAGTAAAAGAGGGTAGAGTGTTCAGACCATGTCTGCTTTTAATTACAGAAGTAGTATTTCCTTTGGGAAAAATAGGGGCACAACCCTTGGATTCTTCACATTTTCCCTCAGCCCATGTTACCACAAAAGGCAAAGGAGGTATATCTCTTACCTGTGACTGTTTCACCTTTATGATTGAGATCACTCTTGTTTTGTAGAATGGTGATGGCTTAGTAGGTAGTTTAGCCACTACTCATCCTTGTACTCTGCCGGGGCAGAGACATTTTGTCACAGCAGTGGTTAAATATGGGTAGGAATGCCATTGGGATGAGCATGACTGCATCGATCGATAGCAAAGTGCTGTTAAGTTTGAAGACGGGTCTATTGACTTTGCAAAAGCAGAGTCAGGGCCGAGGAATCGAGAGTTGCTCACGCGTTGCCAACATTTAGTGAAATGATGGAGGCTAGAAAAACGGCCCTACCTTTTTGCTTGGCCAGAATCCTGCAATCCTCCACCATTCAGCAATATCCATAGAGCCCTTTATCACTATGTGACATGGTACTGCGCACAAAAATATGTTACATACCCTTACACAATATATTATAGGGCCACCTATGGTAATGAGTTATTGTGTGTGTGCGCCTCATCAAACATGGGCTAATGTATGGTGAGCGCTGAAGCAAATGGTGTATGAGACACATGTGATAATTAACGCAAGTAAAAATTGAACAACAGATGAGTGATTGAACTTTGAAACCGAGATACGTTACCCTTGACAGAGTGGTCCGGCACCGCACGCATGCTCATTCGAAGGTCTCTGTAAGGTATCCAATGGAGAGTTCAGAAAGGTGAAAGAGTGGCAAAGAACTGTACATCGAAGTGGTCCTGTGACGGGTCAAGCAAAATCCTGTGCACAATCGAAAGTCTTCGATGTTGATACTGCCAAACAAGTTGATGACAAAATAGAGACATTTGGTCCAATTCCGAATGAGGTAGATCAATTGAAAGCTTTTGGGATTATGTTTGTGTTAAAGTGAATTAAATTGGTTCGAGCCTGGTGGAGGGAGACTGATTGAACAGTGTACTTATGCAGATCTGAGCCCGGGCGAGGCGGATCCGGGGTGAATAGAGAATCACCCAAGAAATTGGACACATGAAAAGCCTACAGAGTTTGTATTAAAGGGGATCTGAGCCATCCGAGGTGAATAGTGGATCACCTGAGAAATTGAGTATGTGTGAGAATCTGAGAGGAAAAGAACGTACTGTTTGTTCGTCACATCAGGCCCTCTGCAAGAAGAGACTTTGGAAGGCAAAGAGACTTGGGCACAAAAGGCACTAATGCTAATGTTTGAACTGCACCCTCGTGCTAAGCTTGACTGCACTGCCTTATCCCGTGCTGCAAACTTGGGAACGGGAGGCCTGAACAGCCTGACATATCATTTCTTGAACACTTGAATACTTCATTCCTTACATAACATTGTTTTTCACACAATTTGTATTTAGAGGTAAGGATTGGCAATAGGTCTGGGTTATTATTATTTGATGGTCGTAGCTTGCCCCCATCTGTAGATTTAGGTTTAGATAGGCATTTTTCCAACCCTTTTTGAAGTTCAATAAACACCCTTGAAATGTGGTCACTTGTGTCTGTCTTACTGTTGATACCATGCCTTCCTTACAAAGGCCACCTGGAGCAAGCTATCTTTGGGGTTCAATTGGATACTGCCTTGTCTAATTCACAGCTAGTATTGTTGATATATTGCTGTGAGGTGTTAGCATGTGCCTTTGGCCCAATTGGCTGTGAGGGTGAAATGCTCCCCCAACCCTCTGCAACGCAGAATTTTGGCACTGGCTGCAAGGCCTGAGCACCATTAGATTTTCTCAACCCTCTCCAAAGCAATAAGCCTGGTGGACCGCGCCACACTGACTGTCGGGGGCTGCAGCGCTACTGCGAGAGCTGAGTTCCTTTGTGTTGAATATCCTCCGGGAAGGACTAGTTTTATTGCTCCACTGCGGGGCCTCCTTCGGACACTGAAGTTGGTTAACACTTTTTTGGACACTTGCTCTATGTGTGGAGCCTGCACCTGGATTGTGGAACCTTGTATCTGTGCATCCTTTTATTTTGATTTGGTGCACTTGGAGAACCTGAGTCTGTGACGGTATAAATAGTGCCTGACCTATTTTCGATAGTGTGTGCCCAAACTCACAGGTCCTTAATCTGATGAAGACTTTTTGAACGACTAAGAGGTAGTTTCATACAAAGGCACGGGAGGGGAGACAGGCTGCCCCTCAAGCAGTTTAGCGTGCCTCGGCTGGTCTGGGTTTGTAGGGGACTGTGGGGGATACGGCTGCAGACCTGGAACTTTTGTTGGCTCAATGTTGATTTTATATTGTTAAAACTGCGGGAATTTGCACATTAAGACCAATGTTTATTTATACTAATCAGTCAATTAATTTTTATATAATCAATTAGTTATCTACTAATTGCACACTAGAGTAAGAACCCAGATTAACTGGTATTAACAGATTAAGACTGAGATTGATTTTAGGAATAGGATTTTATATACATTTCTAACACTCATTAATTTAAAAAAAACTCTTATATTTTAAATTTCATTTGTGCTTCATTGCAGTGCATTGCTTCGAACCCCTCCAAACGTAGGGCAATCACATCCCCTCCCAATCCACAGCCTGGGAAGAGGCCTACTGTCTCGGCATCACATATTGAGGAGGCTAACGCTATGATTAGGGAAATAGCCTCCTTACTATATGACACTGAACCGGTACTTCCATGTCAACTGCGATTATCACCAAGAGAAAAGGTTGCCCTGAGCAGGAAGAAAAGTTGGCGGGTGGGTGATCACAAGAGATTGAACAAATGCACAATTGTTGATGATTGTGAACTCATACTGCCCCTGCAGCCTCCCCTAGTAGCCGACAATCCTGTCCCAATGAGGTACAACTCGAAAACCCCTGTATCCCTCAAGGAAATGCAGAAAATGGCCCATGAGAGCCTGAATAGCCCAAATACCCCCTTACCTGTCCTTGCAGCTTTGGGTTAGATTCTCCCACGATACGAGGTCCTTAATCCCTGAGTACAGAAGGAAGGGAAAAGGTACAATATTCCTATAGAGTTAAATTCCCCTGTGTAGGGTGGTGAAGTTAAGACTGATGGAACACCATTGAGGCCCTTGAATGTGTAGATCTTGTGACCTTCTCTCCAACTATAGTCTCAAATGTTCCCACCTCTAATTGGTTCAATCCTCTCATAAAGCTGGTCAGCCCCTCGACTGAATCTCTGAAAGTCAGGAGGAGGATGCCTGTGGCAAATGACATTGAAAGGATTACACGGCCTCCAAAGGGGGGGCCATACTTTGATTGAATGTGGGCACATGCAAGGTCCCAAGTGTTCACGTTGTGGCCAATTGTGTTCTATAATTAAGGAACTCCAAGCATATTACAGGGCTCTGTCCCTCAAACTCAAGAATCTTAAGACTGTTGTGAAGAATATGGGGGAGGGACGGAGGTCTATGGAAGAAACAAGGCTGGTCGAGCCAAATGTAAATTTGATTAAAGCCCAAATGGCTGTCCCATTGATGACAAGGCCATCAGGGGACTGTGACTCTAATATAGTGCAGTAATGAAAGACCATGAATATAGCTACCCCAGCAGAGATCTTCCAATTCCTTAACTATTATTAATAAACCCATCGGGACATTCCTTTTACTTGCTTAATGTACCCAAGGGGATGACTAGGCATGGCGAGGGATAGATAGTCAAACCAAAAAGGTTATCTATTGGCTCAGAACAAAGTGGGGCTGTTACTCTATTATGCAGTTGACTTCATGGTTAAATGTCTTACTCCACTATCTGCATCAGGCAGAGACAGTGTTGGAAATATATCTTTACAACCTGGGTCGCACAAAATACGATTTCACACTCCATGTGGTCCCCGCCTGTCCGGGAAGAAGAGCAGCGACTCATTCCAGCACTTACTGTATTGGAAGTACCCCATGCCGTGATCAATGACAATATTGCTGGGGCGGACAACTCAATTCTGGGTGAAATCAATTGATGGGATGAGCGCCCCACCTTGGTTTCAACACCTTCACTGTCTAAGTACCCTTGCACAAGATATTCTGCCACTACAAGAAGGGATGATGACTCAGAGAGTGGAGGTGCAAGTATTATCCTGGAACGTAGCAGGACTTAATCGTCACTTGGAAGATGAGACATGGGTATCCTTTGTCCAAAACCATGACACTGTTGGGTTTCAGGAGACATGGGCACTGGTAGCTCCAACTATTCAGGGTTATACATCTTTTTTGATACCTGCAATGGAGGGCAGCGGAGGCAGGCAAAGTGGGGGATTGCTCTTTTGGATCCGTTCATCGATTGATAGGGACAAATATGTTATTGAAACTGGCCAAGGGGATTTATTGGAACTTCATAATGAAGGCCTTGATGGTACAAATATCCTAGTAATCAACCTGTACTATCGGGAGGCAGCTTCTGGGGGGATTACCCTATTTGTCTATTTGCAATCCTGCATAGATAAGTGGAGGTCTAAATCTAGCGAATCGATAAAGATTCTTGTAATGGGGGACTTCAACCTACAGTATGAGCCGATAGGGATCCTGGCTAGCATGCTGGAAGATGAAGATAGTGTATGATGAATAAGGGAGTTGGTGGCTCCCCAACTAGGAGAAAGTACAAAAACTCTGAATAAGTGACAGGTATAGTGATGTCAAGTAGCCTGAGGGACTATAATGGCAGGCTCACAAGGTATTCCCCGGCCAGCAAGACCTTCCATTCTGGAAACTGCTCCAGCTTAATAGATCACATTTTGCTGAACTTGGAGGCCTGGTCCTCTATCATTGACTTTAGAGTTACTACTAGATATGAGAGCAACCATAGTCAATTAAACTTTAACAGTGATAGCAACGTTGCTGGGGGCATTGGTCGAGCAGGTGAGCCCGCCAGCAGTTGACCTAACCATTAGTGGGCATGCCACTTGTACAATAAAGTGGGTAAAGACAAACCTGGAGGCTGCCTTGCCAGTGATATATAATTCCATTCTCCCAATCCTTACAAACCTTGCAGCTATTCTGGAGGTAAGAAAGGAAACCATAATTGAAATTCATGATGATCTAATGAGTAAATTGGGAGTGTTTTTCTCCAAGCAATCAAAGACCCTTGTGACCCAATCCCTCCATAGAAATCCATGGTACGATGGTGACTGTTAGAGTGGATTTCTAAACTCTGCCCTGGTGGACAGATATTTAGGAGGCCACCCTTGTTAGATGACCAGGGGACACTTCTGGGAAGATAGCCAGACCAATTCACGGTAGCTTGGAGAGCAGTCAAGGCTAGGTCTCAGGATGAGTGAGGATGATCAGAGGGCCACAATGAGCACACACAGTGAAACACCAAGCATTAGTATTAGACAGAATCATAACAACACTTACTATTTATTAGGGGCCCAAGAATTCACACAGATAAATATTGAAAAGCATTAGTAAAATGCCACAGAAGCAACACACTATGTAAAATATATACAATCGCTGGAGTCAATAAAATATAACCTTTAGCGCATAGAGAAACTTAAAAAATGATAAACCTAACTTTAGAAGTCCAGCCCTACGATGAATGGAGCCTTGTGCTTAATGTTCAATGCACACGTAAAAGTCACAAAGTAGCTTCTTAGGAAGCTGGAAAAAGTTAGGGACAACATTCGGAAGGGGTGAAACAAGTTCCAAGAGTCAGGAGGGGATCTGCTCTGATGAACAAATCTAGTCCCAACCTTTGGAGGACTTTAGGAAGCAGCGGCTTCCCAAGCCAAAGAGAAGACCACAAAAGATCCTCTATGCGTAAAAGTGTATTCATGAACAAGGGGCCACCAGTAAGTGACTTAAGTACTCGCCGCCCTTAGCTCGGCTTTGGTCCAAACTTGGCAGGTCTGGAAGGGGTCATCAGAGATTTGATTGCCCACCCTTGGTTCGGCTTCAAAGTGCACAGGTGCTGTGTGTGCGGATGAAGGTCCGGAAGTGAACAGGAGCTGTAATTCTCGATTCAGGTGATGAAGAAAGGAAACACTGATGCAGCTGGTTCAGGGCACAAGAAGGAATGCAGGAAAACCGCCTTCAGCGACCGCCACTGTAGCACACTGATGCAGGGGCTCCCAACTCTCGTGATCTGATGCAACCTTCTATCTCGCGTCCCAAAGTGGCTGGGATGATGAAATTCGGTGAAAGGGTGCTTTTCAGTGCAAGCTAGGACTCCACAGAGTTTTGAGTCAAACATCGACACAGCGACACTCCTACACGGTAACCAATTTTTGAGCTTGACAGTCCACTGGATGGGCAACGGACACTTCCGAACAGGCTCTTTTGCAGGGAAACCAGGAAGCGTTGAGAGTGATTAGTCCCACCACTCCAAAGGTTCGAAGCACCGTTGCATGTCTTCTTAGATCGAACACAAAGCAGGGCTACACCGGGACAACCGGTTTCGGCTGCCAACCGTCTTCTGCGTGTCTCAGGATCTTCCTTTGTTCTGCTCTGCTCTTCCAGATACTTGGCTCCGCCTACAGGTTGATTCTGACCTGTTGCTGATCTACTGATTGGCGTTCAGGACCCCTCTTCATATCCACCGTTCAGCGTGTGCTTGCAGCCAGCCAACCAATGAGAAGATATGCCCATGCATGCACGCTAGCAGTGGTCCAGTCAGGGACCACTGGGGCGCTCATGTTCTCGTGCACACCTGTCAAGACATGGCCTCCCGGGTGGACTATAACTCCATCCCCAAGCACCCAATAGAGAGGAATAACTGCACTCTCTAGCCAGTTATTGGGGCTACAGGTAGGACAGGAACAGCAGTGCGGGATCCAAGGCAGCTGAAAAGAGAGAGGACAGAGTTATCACATAGACACTGGCAGATGCATTAAGAATTTAGCCCCCGGGTGTTACACCTACCTAGCGAGGGAACAGCCGCAGGTTGCTGAAGGGCCAAGGATAGGGGAACTCTCTCCCAGTCGATATGAGGGCGCCTCTTATGGAAGGGAGCAGTTGCAAAGCGATCTGATGTAGGAATGTTCAAACGTTAATGTTCCCAAAAGTCAACAAATCTGTTAGTAAAGTTCCAGAAACAAATACAGGGAGGTAAACCAAGTCCAAAGTCATCAATAGATCCAAAGGACAGTCCAAAACGCCAAGATCACTGGGGACATTAAATAACAATGCGGAAGGGAAAAAGCCACAGTCAAAAAGCCAGAAAGAAACCTAAGATGGCAAAAAAGAAACCCCAATTGAAAATTCCATGAGCAATCCAGGAAGGAATAAGACAAGGTCCAAAAAGCAAGAACACTGTTCAACCAGGATCCACAAGGAAAAACACCACTCACAAGAATGCTGAGAAGCACCATTGCATACTTACTGAGCCTTTTTTATAGCGAACTTCCTGGTTTCCGTATCACGCGGCCAACATGGGTCACGTGAGAGTTGAGGAGACGTCTGCGCAACCTGGCATCCAGGAGGTCCGATGGCAGTCTCCAATCATGGTGCGGAAAGTGCTGTGTCGGCAGAAACCTGGAAAAGCGGGGAGAGCGCCCAAGACAACGGAATGGCGATGCAAGCACCCTGGAGCGCTCCGATAGACCCTGCATCCAGAGTGGATAAAGGGAAGCGCGCCTGTCATGATTCTTGCCCCTCATGTCCCCAGCCCTCCAAGATGTCAGGCTGGAGCCAGGCCACGATCACGTACATGGCCCTCAAGGGCCTCTGCATCCCTCCAAAGACCCACTTGGAGTCAGACTTGGCGCTTGTGGCACCAGACTCACTCACTCCCATAGGATAACATTGGGGATTGGACTTGTAGTGCATTGATGGGGACAAGATGGATGCCCCCACATATTTCGGTTCCCAGAACTGCATGTGCAGTCTAGTCTTTTGGGTGTAGTTCAGCCCAGAGAAACCTGGGATACCCAGAGACTATTCAAGCCACGCCCAGGCTGAGAAACATGCTTTGTGTTTTCTGCACCTGCAGCGTGACACTCACCGTGTTGGGATCGGTCTCCAGTAGGCCTGCATCTTTCTTCTGCGCTCAGCTCCTGCAAGAACAAGAACACTGGAAGCAACAGCCTTACCTTGCGGCGCTTCTGCCCATCATTCATCACTTCTTCTGTTCTGCGGGCATCTTCGGCGGTGTCATTCCCATCCCGGCACGCCGCTTCCTAAGGAAAAGGGAAAAGAACAGAAAAAAGGCATTAGTAAGCATTCAGCAAATCTTCGCTTATTTTTAAAGACTGTACGAGCTTCAAACGCTTACCTGAATTCCAGCCGCTCTGAGGGAACTCTGCCTCCGGAACTTCTCATCCATCTGCAAGAGGGAAACGACACTCCAGGTTAGCATGGAAACATCTAGAGGCGCAGCATACTGTGCTTACTCACTGCATTTCTTCTTCATAACCAGCATCCACGCTGAAAACGTCGCAGCACCTAAAAGACACAGAAAAATAACTCAGTTCAATACAAATACGAAAGGGTCGGATTGCGCTACTCATCTCAGCAGCACGTCGCCATCCCCGGACGTCGGCCATCATCTAAGGAAGGAAAGGAACGAAGATAGAGAACTGTTCAAAAGACTCATTATACTTACCTGTCGGACTCTTGCCAGTGAAGTAACTAGGCAGCAACGAGCCTGCATCAATCAATGCGCCCCTGCGCTGAAAGCAGGATGGAGAGCACACTTTCCAAGAAAACAAGATAAGCTGTGAATCAAAGGGAAGGGTTGGACCCCGGGGAAGAAGTGGTTCAAGCACACAGAGACAATAGGGAGTTAAACTCTACCAATCCTGTGTTTCAGGCCCAGTCTCCAGTTGAGTAGACTCCAGGGAAGGGTTCAAGGTCGTAAGAGGTCAGAACAGGCTGAGTGACGTCCCCGTGGATACCAGGTGAGCATTACAGCGCCATGGACCCAGAGCGGCTGTGAGTGAGGGTGAGGAGCGCGACTCCGGCCTGGGCGGCGGTGAGTGCACAACAACACTAGACATCCTGGCACCAGTAGCACGTATCAGGACCAGACAGTGCCAGCCCACTTCCTGGGTATGGGGAGGGGTCAGAAATGTGAGGCGGACAACTTTTGGATGATTTCTCATAATATGCCATTTTATTACTACTCTGATTTCCCTGCCTATCAAAACTAAAGGAAAACACTCTACCAAAGGATATCTGGCCCTCACGCTTAAGCATAAAATACACAAGAAAATGTATATGGAAATCCACAATAAACCTTAACAATGGTTTTTCTCATATATTCACAGTCTCTCTTTATAACCTGGGTGAGCTCCCCTACCCCAGGTTTCAAGTTAGTTTCAGTTCTAACGTTCAACATAAAGAAACAAGTAAATCCGGGTTTGCAACAATATTCAAATTCAGTTCTTGCCTCCTTCACTGTGTCACAAGATAGTTCTGTCAACCAATGTTCAGCCAACAAAAAAGTCTCTCTTCTTTCTTGAACAATGTTTTCCAGTTCATCAACTAGCACCAATAATATTCCAAGTCAAGATGCTTTGCCACAACTTATAAATGTCAAAGAAGAAACACAGTTCCTTGTCAGATTCAACGAAAGATAACTTCTGGCAAGGTAAAAGAAACACAGCTTCTTGGTAGCACTTCTCAAGCTTCTCTTGATAGCATTAGGAATTACAACATATATCTTTATCAGGATGACTTCATACCACCTCTGCTTTCACCTGAATAACTCTTATACCAGGTTAGCCCCTGCAAGGATTCACCATGTCGGTCTACTCTCCTGCTCCATAGTGTTCCACATTCAATTGTGCTTCTGAAGTGTTAAATCTACTACACCCACGAGTGATTTTACCACAGCTTCAGCAGTCTGCAATTCAGTGATTTTTAGCAACTTAGAAACGTAAATATTCACAACAGTGTTACTCAACCTCTTAAGGTAGGCAAGGCACTCTTCCTTTGAACATTCACCCTTCAAAAGGGCAGCCTCTTTGCCAATTGTCTTTCTGCAACCTCAATATCCATTACAACTCCAGCAGGACGTACTTGTGTGACTTTGAACCACTTTTCAGAAAAGTCAATATTATATTTAGTGCCTCTCAAACACCTCCACGTAAGCAAGGAACTCTTCTTCTGAACATTTATCTTTCAGAAGGGCAGCCTCTTTGCCACTCTTGTCTTTCTGCAGCATCAACAACCAAAAATGCCCTTAAGTATATAATTACACCTTCCTTCTTGTGGCTTGGCAATGTGAGTTACACCAACTGTTTAAGGAATAATTACCATCAACAAGCTTCACCTTTTTATAGCTTTCAATTCACCTCTTTGCTTCTTGCCACACAGAGTAGCTTAACTGTATGCGGTGCTGTTTGTCTCTTTTGGCTTTGGCAATGTCTGACCAATTTTGGCTCTGGCAACGTTTGTTCCCTCAACTCACAATTAATAATGTTCAGTCACATAACTACAGTGTCACATTGTTTTCGACTGCTTCACAATTGATTCTTAGGTTAACCTTGACCTCAGAATCACTTTTAGGTACACCCGAACAGTCTTTCATCTGTTTTCAGGAGTTTTAATATTCAATTAACGTGCTTGAAAGCATTTGATTCTTACGGGAGTGAAATTATTGATGTTTGCTTATATGCGAGTACTACCTTTCATACTTCCCATTGTCTGACAATCAATGGCGGTTTAATATAGCTTTCACTCTTGTGCGAGTTATTCTGCTTGGATACAGTTGCCCGCCTTTGTTCGTGCAAGGGATCAGAATGCTTGTTAGCACTCACTGGCTTCTGTCTTGCTCCCTTCGCATTCTGCATGGCTGGGACAGCTTCTGGCCTCCTCTGTGAAGGTATCATTGGTCCTGCCAGGCAGTGAAGAAGGACCTCTAGCTCCATGGTCTCTGGCATGCTTCATGCTGCTGAAGCTCTGCAATCAGGATCACATGGGGAAAAGCTATCTTCCTTCACGCCTTCTGCAGCGCAACCTATGCATTTCAGATTTAGGGGAAACAGGAACCTCTCAGGACAGGCAGCTGAAATCTGCTTAATCAAATACTGGCGTTCCTTCTTCTTTTCACCCACTACTGCTTGGATTGCCAACACTTTGCTCTGTTTCTGCTTCTGCTGTTGCTCTTGCTGCGACCACTCCAGCTACAGCTCATCTAATGGCCTGCACCTGAGGGGGGCTTTTAAGCCTCTCTGCTCCCGTCAGGTGGGGGTCATTTTGCTTAACAGGCTGACTACACCTGCAATATTGCCCTTGAGCCTTCTTCTTCGTCCCAGTACTTGGGGGATTATGGAACATGTAGTCCCACTCATTAGAATTAGGCTTTCTTGTCAGCTTTCTAATTTTAAATGTAGATTTTTCTTATCTGCATTTAAGGAAAAGTCGTAAGAGTTTATTTGGAAAGGGGAAGGCAGTATATTCAAGCCATTATTTATAGGTTTCCGGACACTATACTTCTTGGAATAGGGTGATTTTTGACATTAGAAGTCACAAATGGTCTTTCCTTCCTTGGGGTATTTAAATATGCTACACCAGCTTTACCCACATCTGCAGGCTAAATGTGTGTTTCGGACATATGATAATGACAATAAGCCATTACATGTCTTGGCATCTTTAGAAGGTTCTTCCCTTTCAAAGATAAATACTGTGTCTCATCCCACGGGAACTCTTCACCACCTGGCCTTTGTCTCCTCCCAGCTGAACCTCCTACAGTACACCACCCCCAAGGTCAGGATCAGGAAGCATCTGTCTTTCCCTGGCCAGCTGGGAGAAGACTTTAGGCAGGGTTTTAGTGAAGGATCCGCAGGATTCATTACAGTACCCACACATGTAGCCCGTGTAAGAAGCAGTTTTCGCTGACAAATGCATGCTCAAATAAGGAAGTCCCCGGGTCAGGGAGACCAGGGTTAAGGCTAAAGGACAACATGGCAAGGGAACAGACAAAGGACCTTGTAGCACGGCCATGCCAGACACTGAGCACAGTCCAGAGCCAAACGTGGTAAGCGCTGTATGGCTTGATAAAAAGTTGTTAAAATACAAAGAAAAGCTACTGCTACCACAATTTTGTTCCTTGGCACACTGTACACTCACCCCAAACTCCTTAGAGGGTGTCGAGGGCCCGAAAACATAAGAGCCCCATTGTTCTGTATGTTTTTTTTAATGTACTTTGCGCAATGAAAAAATGTCAACAAAGTGGAAAGACTAATAGAAACAAAGCTTTCTCAGTACTGACAGCCTGAAGACGTGTCCGTTCCCCCATAACAACAAGCGAAAGCCCAGTGCAGTGCAGCTGAAGACTGTGCTCCACTGGCAAGTCAGGTCAGGATGCTGTAACAAAAGCAAAACGTTTGGGGGGTCCATAAAAATGGAGGGAAAGTTGCATTTAGAGAAATCTTTCCTAACACTCACCCCTCCGAGACTAAGGACATGGGGATCTAATCCACCAATGGATGAGTCTCATGTTCAGGTTAGTTAAACATTCTGGTAACCTATCAGCATTGCAATGTTGGGTACTGAGAAGGCATCATGAAGCAAGACACAGACAACAGATTCAATGTTCTAATTAAAATACTCGTATTTACTTAAATGTCAGGATATGTAAGGCCTAACTTGCCCTATGCTAAGGTTGGATTTCCCTACCTATACAAACTAAGTATAGTCTCTGTCAGTAAGTTCAACTTAAATGTCTTTCTGTCTGTGTCCAAAACCTGTACCTGCCCTCACAGCTAAAGCTAAACAATGTGTAGGGATGTCAGCAACAAAATAAATAGAGTTCCAAATAAAGTTCAGAGTTTCTTCTAGCTGTTTGCTTACTTTCCAACTCCCCTTCCCCAAGTTCAAAACAGTTCCACAAAGGTCTCGGGGTTCCCTTCCCCGAAAAGACAACACAGTTCCAAAAAGGCCTTTTGGGTCCATTCCCCAAGAAGACAACTCTTCCAGCTTGTAAACTTATAATCAGTTCAAGTCTCTTACTTCTCAAAACCAGTACCAGGAAAGCTCTCTAATCCTTCAGGCTCTTCAATAGTTCATACAGATTGCTCTCTTTCTCATTCACTTGAGCAATCCTATTCACATGTGTAGACTCTTTATCTTTACTTTCCTTGGCTTTTTCCAAGCAGGGTATCCTTGGTGTAGGCGCAGTTGCTGGACCACATGGTCCATCCATAACAGGACACGCAACCGATAAGCCTTGGCACTCTGTTATTTTCAGTCTTCTTTAGGTTTTCTTGCTAACATAGGGTTCTCTCTCACTGCACCTGTGTTTTGATTTAAATACCCTTTTGGTTCTCCTTGGCAGTCTCTTGGCTTTGCCACAATGTGTTCTTCCACGCAACATACTCTGTGGAACTTACTCTTTTCCACCACTTTGCTTTCACAGCATTCATAAATGCTCATCACTTGCTTTTCATTTTATTGATAAAGATTCATCATTTACCTTTAAGCATTCATCACTTGTTTTTTCACATGGTTCAAAAACGTTTACTTCATAATTGCTCAATACTTATGTTTCACGCTTGTTTTCACTTCACTTGTAGGCTCATCTGATCTATCCTTTAATTTGGAATTCAATAATACTTGCTTCACATTCAAATTCATTTAATTGTAATTTGAAGCTTGCTCGATATCCAAAACCCCTCACTTTGGGTTCACCACAAATTGCTATACGTTTCAGTTCATTCGGCATAACCGTATGCCCAGCTGTAGCTCCAGAAGCACCCCGATATGAGTGTTGCCTCTATTCCACTCATCGGTACTCTTTACTCGCGGATGCTACTAGTGGCTTCCAGTACTTAGGAGTCTTCCGTGCCCCACAGCTCCGGCTGTGGGCACAAGGCAAAGGACACTCCGGCGGTCTCGATCCTCTCACGATCCGCTCGGGCCCCGGTGTTACAGTCTCTCCTCTGCAGTAACCAGGGGTCTGTCCTCCAGGCAGGACCCTCTTCGGCAGCTGTCAAGACTTGATTGTAGCGTGGAGTAATGGACCTCCGTCCCTAAGCAACAAACAGCGAAAAATAATCTACTCGCTGTTTGAGGATTAGAGCCACAGGTGGTGAAAGAACAGGAACACCGAGTCCTCTGAGTGGCTGCTGTAAGAAAATGGGCAGGTTAAGCAAACGGGTCTAATAGATATGTCCTGCAGTACCAGTGAAATGGAATAAACAAGCACCTACCAGATGATGTAGCAGAGGGAGGATCTGATGGAGGGTCGGGTATCATTGTGTAGTCCTGTTCTAATAATACCGGAGAATGGGAACAGCCACGGTTGGAGGAGAGAAACCAGTTAGCCCACCAGCAGCACCTGAATGCAGAAAGGCAGAGTCAATGGACAAGAGCTACCTGCAGCACGTAGCTCTGGAAGCCAGAGTTCCAAATCTGAAGGTATCCAAGGTTACCAAGGGGAAGAGCAAACAGAGTCTGTGAAAACAATGCGTGCTCTAGCCGTGAAATCACTGGGTACGAGGTTGCAGAAGGATAAGGCAAAGAAGTCCAGAATACACAGTCCGTAGTCGTAGAAAACCAGAAAACACCATTCAGAATCCAAGAATGCCAAACGCTGAGTAAAACAGCTGAGAAGTGACGCTCCCCGGGAGAGCAGCTGTTTTATTTCCTAGTTGGAAGATCACATGTTCCAATGCGTGCATCATGTGATGGGAAGGCATAACCAGGAGTAGTCCGAGGAACCACGTCCCGTGATCGATTCCTGGGCCAGACGTTCTTTCTATATGTTGTGATGGCGGGTCTCCGCTTCGCACAGAGCCACCACGGAAGCCGCCAAGCACAGAGAAATGGTGAGTGGGAACTTGGCAGCACGTCTCTGAGCCCCTGATGCTGCAGGTGGGTAACATGACGGCCACAAGGGGGGCGTGGCTAACCGCCATGTAAGCAGGACTCTCTCCTTGTGGCTCCGCATGATATGCCCTTGATTCTGCTGCTAAACTGCGGCTCTACCCCACCACTGCCGCTGCAATTCGCTACGCCCGAAGCTGAGCACCCAGAACACCTGCACACCAAGTCTGGAGTCGCCACGACCTTCAGGAATAAAGATATCCGATCAGCGCCGGAGCGCGTCGGCACCAGGAAAATGGCGCCCACCTAGCTGAGGACGCCGTACGGGAGACACGGCACACACGAACTGAAAGCGCCGAGGACTGGCGTTGCCTGCGGCACCCGAAAAGAAAGCTGTACACCCCCCGCGGCGTCGCCCTGTGCTTCGGCGCCCCCCCCCGAGCCCCGAGGAGGCTTTGAGGGGCCCCGGTGCAAGGTGGCCAGCGACGCACCCGGGGGGACAAAGAAGTGCGGGCGGCCCCAACGAGCCCGCCCACGAAGAAAGGACCAACAACCGGAGCTGCTGGCGAGGGCAAGGGAGACCAGACTGCAATCCGGCCCAAGCGGCCCAGGACGAATCACCGGAGCCCCCAAGGACCAGACCAGCACCAAAGAGGAAAGCTGTGCACCGAACCAGCACCCGAGAGGAAGCTGCGCACCCTCCGCGGCGACGTCCTGTGCTCCGGTGCCCCCCCCGAACCCCCGGGGGGCTCTAGGGGGCCCCGACGTGGTGAGGCCAGTGACGCGTCGCAAGACCCCCGGGAGAACAAAGAAGCGCGAACGGCCCCATCGAGCCTGCCCACAAAGGGAGGACCCGGAATCCGGAGCAGCTGGCGAGGGAGAGGGGGACCAGACAGCAATCCAGCCCCGAGAGGCCCGAGACGAGCCACCAGAGCCTCCAGGACCGGACCAGCACCTCACCCGGAGCGGAAGCGAGCGCGGAGAGGTCCGCCCAACAAACGGGTAAGGAGAGGGCGAAAAGGGGACCCCAGCCACCATCACCAGCACCCCACAAGGAATAAGCGCCCCCCCCCCGCATAAGTGCCCCAGCTTGCTGCACCACAACAATCACAGAGACTACTGAGACCCGCACAGTACCATCAAAGAACCTGCCCCCGGATTAACGCACAGAAGGGGGTGCCCCCTGCGGGTGGTGGCCAGCCCTCGGCCCACCTTGCCGCTGACCTACGACCGCAACCACTACCTAAGGCACGTACGCCAAGCCCAGAGGCGCTGAGATAGACCAGGCGCGCCCCTCATCCACTGAGCCAAAGGCACAGCACCCATAGACCAAGAGCGTCACAGCCAAACGCTCCACCGGCCCCACAACACGCAGCGGCCTGCCGGCCTGGCCGGTCGATATGTCAGCAAGAGGCAACAAAAGTAAACAACGACAGACTACTATGGAATCTTATGCGGCCTGTGGCCCAGCCAACCAGGACACCGACACTACCAACACAGCAACATCACAGGAAAAGACCCAGGAACCAGCAAACTCGCGGCTACTGGAAGCCATTAAAGCTCTACAGAAGACCATGGAGACCAAAATCGACGCCGTAGCAATTGACCTGAACCTGCTACGACAGGATGTCCGTGCCATAGCTAATCGCACCGAAGCACTGGAGACCCAGGTCCGCGAAAACACGGAGGCGAAAACCCTGATGCTTAATGACATGGACGCCCTGAAGCAAAAGGTAAAAAATCTAGAAAACAGGGCAGAGGAAGCCGAAGGGCGGGCGCGCCGCAACAACGTTAGACTCCTTGGACTTCCTGAGGGTATTGAGGGGAACGACCCCACGAACTATATTGAGAACCTCTTGCTACAGGAAATTGGAGCCGGCGGGCTGTCACAGGGCTTCACCATCGAACGGGCGCACCGCTCCCTCACCAAACGACCACCCCCCGGGGCCCCACCCAGGCCTGTAATAGCCAAGGTACTCAATTACAGAGATAGGGAGGCGATCCTTGCATTCTCAAGAGCGGGGGGCCGCATACAACGAGACTCAGCCAAAGTGGCCATATACCCGGACTATACATTCCAAGTCCAGATGGCGAGAGCCCAATTCATTACTACCAAGGCACGACTGAAAAACGCAGGCCTACGCTATATGCTACTCTACCCGGCCAGGTTGAAGGTACTACACAACGGCAAAGCGCTACTGTTCGATACAACAATGGAAGCCAGCGAATGGATGGATAGGGAGCAGATCCCAGACATCGAACCTAAAGAGCACAAGCCGCGGAAGCAACGCCCCAGGTGACACAGGCCGCCCAACCCTGAGGCTAGACTGACATGAGAATCAAGACACACCGCACCGCAGCAACATCGATACCCATAGGAGCGGCATGAGATTCCTAACTCCCCACAAGGAAACAACCGGAGAGTTCCTGCTGAAAGACCCCTAGTATTTTGGGTGCATTAAACCCACCCGTAGGGCGCCTGAAGACCTTGGTCAATGGCGCGGAAACGGGAAAGTCAGAACGAGGGAAACCTCGCTAGACGTGTTAAGTTAAAGGGAAGTTCAAGTTTGTTGGGAAGGGAAACCCAGGTTAGGGGACCCAGTTGGAATTTAACGAACAACCAAACCGGAGTCCGGTCTAGAAGGAAGTTGGTAGTTATTGTTTACTGGGAAGGGTATCCCAGAAGAGGTACCCAGTTAAGGTTACATGGGTTACAGACCGAGCCCATCCACTGCAGGAACACCTCGAGGTTAGCCGAAGCCACTCACAATCCCACCCAAAAACCACCCACAAGCCCACAACAATGCATAGACCATGGCTGACAAAATTAGAATAATGTCCTGGAATGTCAGGGGTCTAAATAGTTATGTCAAGCAGCACCGCATCCTTTCCTTCATGAAGCGCCACAAAATTGGTATCGCCCTCCTACAAGAGACACACCTTAACGCACCCAAACTCGCCGCACTGGCCAAAGCCTGGAGAGGAACCTGTGTTGGCACCACGTTCTCCACATATGCAAGAGGAGTTTTGATTTGGATTGCACCATCTGTCCCCATCACCCTATCACACACCAAAACAGACAACGAAGGCAGAATGGCCCTGATACAAGGCACCATAGAAGGAAAAGACCTGTGCCTAATCTGCACTTACGCCCCCAACCACAACGCCACCGTCTTCTTTCACTCTCTATACGCTCGCCTGAGCCCTCATAAGGAAGGCCTAACACTATGGGGAGGTGACCACAATTGCACCCTAGACCCGCGCATAGATAGAGCAGATAGCAAACACTCCCACCCCTCCCCCCCAGCCAAAGTACTCAATACTCTAACACAGCAACTCGCCCTGAAAGACCTGTGGAGAACACAACACCCTGACGCCAGAGCCTACTCCTTTTACTCCCCACCGCACAACGTGCACACTAGAATCGACACCCTCTTTGTCAGCGAGGAACACCTGCCCCACTTTGAACACACACAATATTTGGCTAGGGTGCTTTCAGATCACTCACCGCTGATCACCACATGGTCCCTGACAACCCCCAGACCCCCCGTCCCGACATGGAGGCTCAGAAGCGAGGCGCTCCTCGACAAATCCTTTAACGAACAAATACGACAAGGCACAACAGACTACTGGCAAACAAACATTGACAGTGTCCAACATATAAGCACAGCATGGGAGGCATACAAAGTGGTAATAAGGGGTGAAATGATAGCCGCCACAGGAGGGGCCCAAAAGCACATTACAGCCCTACTCGAGCGCACTGAAACAGAGATGAGGGACCTGGAATCTGCACCATCCCCTGACCCCTCCCACTTACAGAATATGATCGAACTCAAACAGGCGTGTCTAAGACACTGGGAGACACTAGGAAAGCTAAGCCACGCAAAATACACCGAAAGAAACCACGCTCTAGGTGACAAGCCCGGCAAACTACTAGCGTGGCTATACAAACGTGAGATCCCTAAAACGCCCATCTGCATACTTGGGGGCGAGGAAGGCCAGAATATTCACACGCAAGCCGAGATTAACCTAGCGTTCAAAAAGTACTATCAGGCCCTATATTCCGACCCCACCCCCCTAGGAATACGGACATAGAAGATGCCCTCGACAGTATCAGGCTACCACACCTGGACAAACACGTAACCGAGGCCCTAGATAACCCCATCACGCCTGAAGAGGTCACGGCCACCATTAGATCAATACCCTCGGGGAAAACACCAGGACCCGACGGGCTCCCGGGGGAGTTTTATAAGAACTACGAAGATATACTGGCCCCCTTGCTATCCCAGGTATACAACGAGGCATATGAAGTGGGCCACCTCCCCGACACCATGAACGAAGCGGTCATCATCCCCCTGCTGAAGCCCAACAAAGATAGCCGGGACTGCGGTGCATACAGGCCCTTGTCCATGCTCAATGTGGACTATAAGATACTAACAGCATTGCTAGCTAGGAGACTACAGGCGGCCATCCCACATCTGATACACAAAGACCAAACCGGGTATGTGCATGGACGTTCCATCACTGAAAACCTGCGGAAACTACACCACGTCATACACAGCACAGACAGCAAACCCGATAGAAGTGCGGTGGTGTCCCTCGATGCCTCTAAAGCGTTCGACTCGGTCAGGTGGGAATGGCTCTATGCCACCATGACCAAGATGGGAATCGGGCCCACCTTCCTAAACTGGGTCAAGCTCACCTACGCACATCCCACTGCCAGAGTCCGAACCAACAACACCTACTCAGATAAATGGTGCCTCTCCAGAGGAACCCGGCAGGGGTGCCCCCTATCCCCCTTACTCTACATCCTGGCCATCGAACCAGTGGCAGCATACCTTAGGCTCGAATATGGCGATGGGGGCATAACAATAAATGGAGTGTCCCACTTGGTATCCATGTACGCGGACGATATGCTCCTCTACCTGAAAGACCCTGAGCACATACTACCATACATACTTGAAACCCTAGAAGGATTTTCCAGATGCACGGGGATCCTAATTAACCACGATAAATCCTGCCTATACCCCTTAGCAGCCCTAAGCAACACCAGGAAAGAAAATCTCCCCCCATTAGCACTCCGGTGGGAACCCACCACATTCAAATACCTGGGCATCAATATCCACCGCGACCCCAAAACAGAGCATATAATAAACACAGTACGAGCTAAGGAGGGCCTAGCCAAATCAATCGACTTCTGGAGCAAACTACCCCTTTCGGTGGCCGGCAGAGCGGGGCTGCTCAAAATGGTAGCACTACCGCGACTGCTGTACTACTTCACCAATGTCCCGTTCTACATCCCGCCACAATTCTTCAAAGAACTTAACAAACTCTGCCGAAAATTCCTATGGCACGGGGGACGATGCAGAGTAGCCCTAGAAACCACACAAAGACCATACGACAAAGGGGGCCTCAAAATCCCCAACTTCGAACTCTATTATCTGGCGGGCCAACTGAAACATGTGATACAGTGGATGGCGGACGACGCCACCACAGATACTCACCTACTACAGCCCAGGAACTCCCCATGGCTGCTTAGAGACTTACTCTGGACTGAGTCGGAGAGGAATCACCGAGACTCATACCTAATTCACCTGGGCATCCGTACCTGGAAGAGGGCCTGCAGAATCGCCAACCTGGTGGACCCCTACTCCCCACAAATACCAATAGCTGCAATGATGTCACACAGACCAGAAGACCTGAAAGTGATTAGAAATGTATGGGAACCCCTGGGCATAGCCACCCTGGGAGACCTGGTGGACGACCAAGGCATCCTCAGTTTCACCGAACTGCAAGAAACTACGGGAATACCGCCCGGTCAATTCCTCCTACACGGGGCAGTAGCGAATAAACTCACAAAACGATGGCCAGAGATAGAGACCTTTAACACCGGCCACGAAGCCATCGAGAACCTACTATGCACGGCGGAGGGAGGCCACGAAACCTCGAGGCTCTACGAAACCCTACTAAACTGTGCCACGCAACAAAGCCTCAAGAGTAGGGATAAGTGGGAACTTGAACTTGGCGAGAGGCTCGAAGACAAAGAGTGGGATGCAGTGATGCGCTACCACAAGAAAGTATCCCGGAACTCACGGTTCCAGCTCATACAATTTTACATTATACATAGGGCTTACCTCACCCCGCGCGTCATCTCCAGATTCAGCAACACGAGCGCTGCGTCATGTCCCAAATGCCTGGATACCTCTGCGGGAATGACCCACATGTTCTGGGGATGCCCGGCAGTCCAAACCTTCTGGTCACAGATCCAAACCAAAGCAGCCAATGCGGACATTACGCTAGACGTACAATCCCCCAAAGCCTGCATCTTGGGTCGATACCCCAGGAACAAAAAGAACAGGTCACTGAACAAACTCAAAGACCTCATGTACATCTTAGCAAAAAGAAGAATTGCCATGGCCTGGAAAAGCCCCAAAGCACCCGACGCGACAACGTGGTGGGAGGATTTACGCAGATGGACCACAGCCGAGACGGGAGCATGGGAACTGGCACAAAGACACCAGAAAATTGACACCTCAGACGACCTACTACAGTGGGTAGCACTTACGGTATCCTTGTTCCACCCTACGGAAAGTAGCTCCACCGATGGAGACATAGATAGCACAAACTAACCTAGAGGCGCAAGACTGCAGCGCGTGGTTGTGTACTCGGTCTTGGGGGGAGGAGGGAGGGGAAAAGAAGTTGACACTAATCCTTCAATGGCTCGGAGGACACTATGTTTGTATGTTCTTATTGTTATAAAAATAATAAAGAAATTTAAAAAAAAAAAAAAAACATGACGGCCACAAGAGTGTTTTGTGTGGGGCAAAGTGTGGAGCACAGTGGGCATGGGGTTCACTTGAGAGGACTGGGATGAAGGATGCATGACAGAACCTCCCCCCAAGGGCCCACGACCCCGTGGGCTGGATGCATTCTCCCGATGGAAGCAGGAAACCAGGAGTGAGGCATGGACATCAGAAGCGAGTTCCCAGGATCTTTCCTCAGGGCCATATCCCAACCAATCAACGAGGTAGAACAGGCGAGCTCTATCCTGGGGTCCCGCTTCCCGTTGGAGATACGTTGGAGATATGGGACCCAAGGATAGAGCCGCCTCATACTTCTCGGAACCATACTGAACCACAGGGACGGGAGGCAGGATACTCTTTTGACCTTGACAAAGGGTTTGAGGAGAGAAGCATGGAACACGGGTGAACCCGCCAAGAAACGGGAAAGGATAAGCGGAATGCCACTGGATTTACCACCTTGTAGGGGACAACGAACTTGGGAAGCAGTTTCTGTTATGACCGGCTCTTGGTCATAGGGTTCACTCCAAGGGACACTGAGGATACACAGGCCAGGTACGCATAGTGGTTACTTTATTAGGGTTCTTCTGTTACAAGGATCAGATTTCATCATAGTTATTGGGAGATAAAGAGGAAAGGGACAGGAACAGGAACAGGGACAGGAGCCCACTGGCTCACACCACCCAGGCTCACATCATCTAACTGCCAGGGTAGAACCCATTCAACTCTAAACTTTCTAGTCTCACACTCCAGACTCACAGCCTACATTCTGATGGTGACATCAATCCTGGCTCACCACACAAGCAACTATAAGAGCCAACCCTAACAGTTTCCTACAACCGGGTAAGTGGAGATGCCGGGTAGACAACCAAACTCTATCCCCAACCACATAATTGGGAGCCGGGGAGCATCTATTGTTAGCAGCGACCCTCATCACCTACTGGGCTTCGTGTAGGTGAGTGAGTGTCTGCGAATGTACCAGAGACAAATCCCTAATGCAAGCTGAAGCAGCAGGAGTCTGGGAAACAGGTAGAATCGGGAAGGGATGGGTGCGTGGATGTTGGCCATACAAGGAATAGAAGGGCGAGAAACCAGTGGAGGAATGAGGGGCGTTGTTATAAGCAGGTATTGTTCCATAGCCTGGTTTACTCTTTCGGTTTGTCCATCTGTTTCTGGATGATATGAGGACGAGAATCGAGCGTCGATTCTGAGCAACTTGGTCAGGGAACGCCAAAACTTGGACGTGAACTGTGAACCCAGATCAGAAATGAGAATTGATGGTAACCCAAAAAAAAAAACACCTCCTTAAAGAACATACCCGCTAGTTTAGGGGCAGTGGGGATGCCTGCACAGGGAACAAATCTGGCCAACTTTGTAAAGGAGTCCACTGCCACCCACACTGTGTCTTAATCATTGGTCCCAGGGAGATCTGTAACAAAGTCCATAGAGACTGTATGCCATGGTCTAGGTAGCATGGGCAAAGGTTGAAGTAAGCCCAGAGGACGTCCCTTTTGACTTTTGCATTGAGCACAAACTGAACAGGTATTGACATAGGATTTAACGTCCCTGTGCAATAACGGCCACCAACACCAACGTTGTAGTAGCGCCAGGGTGCGATTCTGACCAGGATGTGCATTGATAGGGGCGTCATGGGACCACTCTAAGGCCTGGGTACGTGTGTCTGGAGTGGGGAGGAACAATTTCTCCTAAAAAAGGGTAGTCCATCATGGAGCACAAAGTCCCATTTGATTAGTTGTTCTGGATGGGTGTTGACCCAACTTCGAACGAAAGAGAGGAGGTCAGACGGGGGTGTACATAGGCAAATGAAGTGTTTTTTGTCTAGTAGTGTGTCAGGGTAGACAGGAAGAGAAACACCCCCGGCGATCGGGACAGGGCGTCTGCTTTCCCGTGAGACCTGCCGGACCTATGCCTATCAACAAAATCGTAAACGGAAAAAAAACAGGTGCCAGCGCACTTGTCTGCTATTAGAGCACTTCATTGATGCCAGGTCTTGTAGGTTTCGATGGTCTGTGTAGACCGTGGTCTGACGAGTAGCGCCAAGCAGGTGATGCCTCCATACCTGGAAAGCCTCCTGTATTGCTAATAATTCTTTTTCAGTGATGGTATAGTGTGTTTCAGCAGGAGTGAACTTTCGAGAGTGGAAGGCTACTGGGTGTAGTTGGCCAGTGTCTGGGCAGGCTTGTGAAAGAACTGCACCCATGGCAAACGAGGAAGCATCTGCTTCCACAATAAATGGCACTTCTGGGTTTGGATGTTGTAGAACGGGTGCTGATGTGAAAGCAGATTTGAGGGTATTGAAGGCCAGTTGATGTACAGGATTCCAAACATACGGGACCTGAGGGCTAGTGAGTGCAGTGAGCGGGGCTGTAATTGAAGAGAATCCTGAGATGAAACGTCTATTGAAATTGGCAAAACCAAGAAATAACTGTAAGGACTTCACAGAGGTCAGAACAGGCCAATCTAAAACTGCGCATATTTTGACGGTCTTCATGGCCAACCCTTGAGGTGTGATATGAAAGCCTAGGAAATCCACTTGGTCCACATGGAATAGACATTTTTTGGGTTTTGCAAATGGGGCATGCGTACGAAGGCGGGACAATACCACACGTACATGGGCCATGTGTACCTGCATGGACGGGGAGAATATCAAGATATCGTCCAGATTGACGACAATGAAAGAATCCAGGATGTCACTAAAGATGTCATTCATAAATCGTTGGAACGTTGCGATGCGTTGCACAAGCCGAATGGCATGACCCTGTATTCATACAACCCGTACCTAGTACAGAAGGCTGTTTTCCACTCATTGCCCTTACGTACTCGGACCAAATTATATGCACCTCTCAGATCCAACTTAGTATACACAGAAGCATGTGTTAATCGGTCTAGCAGAGGCCCAATGAGGGGAATGGGATACCGGTCTTTGATGGTAATGGCGTTTAATTTCCTGTAATCAACACAGGGGCGTATATCCGCTTCTCGTTTTGGGACAAAAAAAATGGGACTGGCTGCAGGTGAAACAGAAGGTCGAATGTGACCCAAATGTAGGGCATTCCGTATGTATTCTTTAAGGGCCAGATTCTCTGTAGGGGTAAGGAAGTAAATCCTGCCTAAGGGTATTGTGGTAGCAGGCAGGAGTTCTATGGGACAATCGTAGGGTCTGTGGGGTGGAAGGGTTTCTGCACAGCCTTTATCGAAAACCTCCTGGAAGTCATGGTATTCTGAAGGAATCCCTATCGCAGTGGCTCCCACTATGTGTTGAGGTGGATCGAGATCCATGGAGCAAGGTTCATCCAGGGTGAGCTGAGCGATGGCACCTAGCATTTGGGAAGGGGAGTCTGCATTGACTGGATGCGTAAGGCAGACAGATTGGCAATGAGCAGACTCAAAATACAAACGACCCAAGGTCCAGTCTACAACAGGGTTATGGACCCGTAGCCAAGGGATTCCAAGGATTAACCCATACTGTGGTGTGGTTATCAAGTCAAAAGAGATAGATTCCTGATGGGTGTCCTGAATCACTAAGGTCATGAGAGCTGTTTGTTGTCTTATGGGACCTAAGATGAGAGATGTCCCATCCACCGCTAGCACCGGCTCCGGGTGGCTTTTGTTTTGCAACAGTAAATTGAGTGTGGCTGCCAAGGAAATGTCTATGTAGTTACTGCTCTGGAATCGATGACTAGGTGAACATCATGTTTTATGTCGGCTGTAGACAACAAGATTGCCCGTACTGAGATAGGTGTCATGGAGCAAGAGTATGTTGTGGAGTGCATGAGGGTTGAGTCCTGGCCCGTCCGTGCCCCCGAATCTAGCGACGGGCCTTCGGAAAACGCTGTGTTTTAAGTTTAGGCCGACGGGGTAATTCCTTAACATAGTGCCCATTAAGGCCACAATAGAAGCAAGCATTGGCTGATCTCCTTCGTTCTCTCTCAATGGCCGTAATCGGACTACGAGCCCCTCCAATTTGCATTGGTTCTCCTGGTGATTCAGTGACCGTAAAGGACTTGGTGGGACCAAAACTGGCTTCTGCTTTACGTTCAGAACGTCGAGCATCCAATGCCAAGTCCACAAGCTTGTGGTATTGGACGAGTAAAGAAGGAACCACAGCTAAGGCATCTTTCATAACCTCTTAACCCTTTGTAGAAAACCACTGCCTTTTTGTCTTCGGGCCATGCTGTCTCTATAGCCAACTGGTTAGATCTGGTGGTGTATTCAATAGGGGATGACTTGCCCTGTGATAGGTTTAGGAGCTCAAGGTCTCATGATTGTGCCTTATGTCGAATGTGGAAAACCTTGGTCATTTCAGCCACCAAAAGGTCGAAATCGTAGAGTACATGACTGTCGTTTTCAAGCAGTGGATTGGCCCAAGTGGCGGCAATACCACCCAAATGTGATAAAGCGAAGGTGGCCTTGGTGGTAGCTTCCGGAAATGCTTGTGGTCCACATAGGAAGTGCAACTTGCATTGATTTAGGAATGTCTGGAATTTACAGGGGTCTCCCTGAAACATTTCGGGGGCAGCTAAAGGGAATGGTGTCGGGACAATCACCTGTGTGGCAACTGCAGGGCTGGCTTGAGAGGCACTAGGTTGGGATGCTGGATCACCGAATTCCAGGTCTTCAGGTAAAGCGTGACGCTCACTCTGAATGGTGTCCAGGCATTGGTGGATAGCCGCCGTGGCGGCTACCATATCGGAGCGAAGCACCGCGATGGCTTGGACCAAAGCAGCCACCGGGTCCCCTGCGGAAGGATCCATACTCCAGGCAACGGCTTCTCAGTCTGTCAAGACTTGATTGTAGCGTGGAGTAATGGACCTCCGTCCCTAAGCAACACACAGCGAAATAGAATCTACTCGCTGTTTGAGGATTAGAGCCACAGGTGGTGAAAGAACGGGAACACCGAGTCCTCTGAGTGGCTGCTGTAAGAAAATGGGCAGGTTAAGTAAATAGGACTAATAGATATGTCCTGCAGTACCAGTGAAATGGAATAAACAAGCACTTACCAGATGATGTAGCAGAGGGAGGATCTGATGCAGGGTCGGGTATCAGTGTGTAGTCCTGTTCTAATAATACTGGAGAATGGGAAGGGCCACAAGTTGGAGGAGAGAAACCAGTTAGCCCACCAGCAGCACCTGAATGCAGAAAGGCAGAGTCAATGAACCAGAGCTACTTGCAGCACGTAGCTCTGGAAGTCAGAGTTCCAAATCTGAAGGTATTCAAGGTTCCCAAGGGGAAGACCAAACACAGTCCGTGAAAACAATCCGTGGTCTAGCCGTGAAATCACTGGGTACGAGGTTGCAGAAGGACAGACAAAGAAGTCCAGAATAGACAGTCCGTAGTCGTAGAAAACCAGAAAACACAATCCAAAATCCAAGAATGCCAAACGCAGAGTAAAACACCTGAGAAGCAACGCTCGCCGGGAGAGCAGCTGTTTTATTTCCTGGTTGGAAGATCACTTGTTCCAATGCGTGCATCACGTGACGGGAAGGCATAACCAGGAGTAGTCCGAGGAACCACGTCACGTGATCGATTCCCGGGCCAGATGTTCTTTCTGTATGTTGTGATGGCAGATTTCCGCTTCGCACAGAGCCGCTACGGAAGCCGCCAAGCACGGAGAAATGGTGAGCGGGAACTTGGCAGCGCGCCTCTGAGCCCCTGATGCTGCAGGTGGGTAACGTGACGGCCACAAGAGCGTGCTGTCTGGTGTTTTGTGTGGGGCAAAGCCTGGGGCACAGTGGGCATGGGGTGCACTTGAGAGGGCTGGGATGAAGGATGCATGACAGCAGCTCCCTCCTGGGCAGGATTCTTCACCACTCAAGACGGATCCTCTCCTGCCAGTTCTTGCCTGCCAGGTTCTCCCAGGTCGGTTTCTCCCTGCTTGCTGGCGGCTCCACCTTTTATGCACTTGTTAACAGGTTACAAGTGCAAGTCCTTAATTTCAGTTGCCTGCCACAATTACTTCTATTCTGTGAGCATGCCTGACCCTCGCAATAGTCTTCAAGTCTCTTCCTCGTCTCAGTACCAGAATAGTGTAAATGAATGTTAGTGTGCACAACTCTTAGTCGCCTCTTCCTCGCCCCAGTACTAGAGTGGTGTGACTGAGTGGAAGTAAGAGGAAATGGCCGGCAATAACTTATGAAGGTGGGGAAAGGTAGGTTTTATTCTTACACGGGAAAGAGGGATACAAAGACATCCTCTCCCCACTCCCTAAGGTCCCTCCACCCAGGTAATCCTCCCTCGCATCTGCACCCCCAGGGTCGGGAACGAAGAGCAATGGTCGTTCCCTGGCCACCTGAGAAGAGAATCCAAGGGGAGTAGATGTGAGAATGCCCTAAGGTTCCTCACATACCCTTCCTTTATGCGGGTTGGGACTGAATGTTTCACACGGAAATCTGGAGAGAATGTCTATGTTCCCTTACTCTCGACCCATTCGGTGTTCCACTGTGACACAATAGGGTCGAAGGTCCAGAAACCACTGCATAACTCTATGATTGGATTCTTTTCTCTGACTAATCTAAACTAAAGGGGAGTGGCCCATGATTAGTCAAAATTGACAACCCAAGAGGTAGTATTAGAGATGTAGTACGGCCCACTTAATTGCCAGTGCCTCAAGCTCGATAACTGAGTAGCTTTTCCGCCTGGGAAACAGCTTCCAACTTATGTACAATATCAGGTGTTCTACCCATTAAGATTTTGAGATAACACTGCTCCTAGTCCCATTAAAGAAGCATCCGTTGTTAGGACGAACTCCTTGGAGAAATCTGCTACTTTCAAAATGGGGCCCTGGCACAGGGTTTGTTTTAAGGTGGTGTAACAAATCTCATCTTCCTCATCCCATTTGATCTTTTGGTGCTCAGCATTTTTCAGTGTGTCAGTTAGTTGTGAGGGTTTGCTTGAAAAGGTTGGAATGTACCGGCAGTAGTAGCCGATTAACCCCAAAAAGGCTCTCAGATCTTTCTTGGTTTTTGGTGGGGTAGTATCAAGAACAAATCTAACCTTTTCTTGCTGGAGCTGGACAGTACCATTACCCACAAAAACCCTAAATATTTACCTGCAGATTGAGCTAGTTTACATTTTCTGGGATTAGCGGTTATGCTTACTTTTCTTAATACTCTCATGACTGTGTAAAGGTGCTACAGATGATCTTCCCAGGTTTTGCTGTGTATCACAATATCGTCTATATATGTTCCTCAAATATTCAAGTAAGGTTGTAAAATATTATCCATTAGTTTCTGAAATTTTGCGGGAGCTCCACAATTTTCTCTTTGTCCGGCCCATACAGTAGCACCTGCCAATAGTCTTTCGTAAGGTCTATAATATAGAGGTAGACAGCATTTTCCAGCCGGTCAATAAAATCCTCAATATGTGGCAATGGGTAAGTGTCAAAGGCAGAGATAGCATTTACCTTTCTAAAGTCAATACAAAACCTCCAACTTCCATTGGGTTTTGCCACTAAACCGATAGGGGAGGACCAGGTGCTATTAGACGGTTCAATGATGTTAGCCTCAAGCACCTGCTTGATTTCCTGGATGATGGTGTCTTTTTGGGACTCCGATATTCAGTAAGGTTTTAACTGTACCACTTTGCCTTCTGGAGTGCAGATGTGATGATAAATGTCCTTTACTCTTGTCCTCTTCTCTAAACACGTCAATAAACTGTCTTATAAGGTCATACAGATCTTGCTCTTACTTCTTACTAAGATCAGGGGAAATTAAGGCAGTATTATTTTCAGAATCCTCCGTAACAGGCAAGATAGTATGGTGGTATAAAACCACTTTTTAAAAAGAATTATGTGGTAGACATGTGTTTTTAGGTGACAATCAGGTTGGGAAATGTTATAGTTACATGGTGTCATTTGTTCCAACACCTCATTTGGTCCTTGCCACTTAGATATAAGTTTGCACTCAGAAGTGGGCAAAAACACTGATACTTTTTAACTAATGTAAAAAGATCTCAAAGAGATATTTTTGGCATAAGAGGTTTTATGTTGTTCTTGTGCTTTGGCGATATAGGTTTGTACCAAAAATCTAACAGCCGTCATATGTTCTTTAAGCCTAGTTGCAGTTTGGGAGAGTGGTATTGGGGCTTCATCTCTCTCTCCTACTAGGTTTCCCCTCAACATGTCTAGGACATCCCGGGTTCTCGCCCATAGAGTAATTCAAATGGGGAAATTCCTGTGGAAGCCTGAGGGGTCTAACTGCAAAGAAAGCCCATAGAATAATCTAATCCTAATTTCTACCATCCTGTTCTACCAACTTTCGCAGTATGGTCTTCAATGTCTTATTAAATCTTTCTACAAGGCCATCTATCTGTGAATGATACACTGAGGTTCTTAATGTGGTAATATGTAACAGTTGTTTCACTTCTTCCATGAGTTTGCTCATAAAAGTAGAGCCATTGTCGGTCAATATTTCCTTTGGAAACCCCACTTGTGAAAAGAAAGGGAGCTGGTGTTTCAACATTTGATGTATGGTATTTGCTCTCACGGGAAAGGCTTCTGGGTACCATGTAGCATAATCCACAATTACATAAATGTATTTATTTGCCAGTTTTGAAGATCCTAGGGGCCCCACAATGTCCAAACCAATTCTTGAGAATGTAACTTCAATGATTAGTAATGGATTTAAGGGAACCGGTGGTGGTATATGAGTGCTAGTCTTTTGGCACATTTCACAAGCCTGAATGAAGTTTTTAATATCTGCATGTATTCCGGGCCAGTATAACTCATTAGTGATTTGGACCTAGTCTTGGTCTGTCCTAAATGGCCTCCTGTAAGATGTGAATGAACTATCTCTAGGAAAACATGCTTATGACTTTTAGGGACAACGAACTGTGTTTTTACCAAGCATTCTGAAGTGGTGTCTCCTCTGTACATAAGTCCATGTTTGAAAAAGAAAAAAGGTGTCCCTTTCTCATGATCCTCGTGCTTGGGCAAAGGGTAGGTCCAGAAAAATGTTGGTTTCTTCTCTAACCTTTTTGACTCAGGGTCAGAAGGGGTATTGGGTGTTTCATCCGCGTCTCCAAATCCCCAGATACCTCAATCTGTTCTCTCCTCCCCAGGCTCTTCCTTGACCATAAGGAACATTGCACTCTCAAGAACCCCTTCAACCATTGTATCCCCTTGCTGGATTTGGAAGGGATCATTCCCATGATTTTGTAACAAGATTTTAACATCACCTCTAAAGTCTGGATCTATAACCCCAGCTGGCACATCAATTTCATACCTCAATGCTACCCTTGATCGGGAGCCAGTCTAATGTAAGTAGCAGGGGGTGACATTAGAAAACAAATCAGTGGGTATCAGTCTTCTTTCACCTGGGGGAATAATCTTGTCCGTACTGCTACAAATATCAAACCCAATAGAGCCCTTAGTGGCTACTGATGGGTCTGATTCTCTGACCCTTAATTTCTCAAATTTTAGGGGTCCCCAACTCGTATCGGTTGAACCGCATCCCACTTATGACACCATTTGTGAAGGCATCAAGAAGCAAGACACAGACAACAGATTCAATGTTCTAAAAAAATACTTTTATTTACTTAAATGTCAGGGAAGTGTAAGGCCTAACTTGCCCTATGCTAAGGTGGGATTTCCCAACCTAAAGAAACTAAGGAGAGTCCGAGTCAGTAAGTTCAATTTAAATGTCTGTGTCCTAAACCTATACTTGCCGTCACAAATAAAGCTAAACAATGTGTAGGGATGTCAGCAACAAAAGAAATAGTGTTCCAAATAAAGTTCTGAGCTTTTTCCAGCTCTTGGCTTACTTTCCAGATCCCCTTCGCCAAGTTCAAAACAATTCCACAAATGTCTCAGGGCTCCCTTCCCCGAGAAAACAACACAGTTCCAAAAAGGCCTCAGGGTTCCCTTCTCAAAGAGAACAACTCTTCTAGCTTGTAAACGTATAATCAGTTCAAGTCTCTTAGTTCTCAAAACCAGTTTATGGTCAACTTTATAATCCTTCAGGCTCTTCAATAGTTCATACAGATTGCTCTCTTTCACTTCAGTAATCCAATTCACAAGTGTAGATTCTTTATCTTTACTTTCCTTGGCTTTTTCCAAGCAGGGTATCCTTGGACTAGCCGCAGTTGTCAGACCACGTGGTCCACCCATTACAGGTCATGCAAGCGATAACCCTTGGCACTCTGTTAGCTTTCAGTATTCTTTAGGTTTTCTTGCTAATAAGGTTTATCTCTCACTGCACTTGTGTTTTGGTCTGCTCCTCCTACACCTGCGGCTGACTCACACTCTGACACAGCCTTCTCTAACCTGCATCTTTCTATCTCCAACACTCTGGACATCCATTCCCCTGTTGTGAGAATCTGTCTGAACCCTACCACCAAGTGCAACTCTTGGAATGACTCTGACCTCGCCAACCTGAAACGCAAGTGGATGGTGGCTGAGAGGAAGTGAAGGGCTTTGGGCGCATCCTCTGACAAACGTGCCTGCTTCCTGCTCCAAAGGCAATACAGACTATCTGTCCTGTCCAAGAAGAGATTCCACATCCAAGCCCGCATCTCTGCAGCCTCTAACAACACAGCCAAACTCTTTAAAATCTGCAAGGAGCTAGACAATCCTTCTGCAGTCTCCACCTCTCCTGTTCCTTCCCAGAGTCTTTGCACATCTCTGGCTTCTCACTTCACCACTAAAACTCAAGACACTCTGTCCTTGCTCACCTCTTCCTCTCCCTTTACCTCTCACGGCATCCTTTTGGTCACCTTTCCCTCTCCTCCTTCTTTCTGTCTGATGAGGTTTCTAGACAAGTCTGATCTATGAAAGTGTCATCGAAACAGGTGCTCACCTGCTCCCCCAGAACCATTAAGGACCACTTTGACGCGCTAGCTCCAGCCTTATTTCTGCAATCACTCTTTCACCACTGGATCTTTTCCCCTCTCTCCTCAAGCACTCCCTTGTGCACCCCTCCTAGAAAAAGCCTTCTGCCAATCCTATCTATCCGGCAAACTATCCCCCAATCTCCATCACTCCTTTCCTGAGCAAACTCCTGGAAAATCTGGCCATCTCCCAGCTTACTCTCCACACTGAATCTGTTGGTTGTCTCCATGACCATCAGTCTGGCTTCAGAGCAGCCAGGGGCACGGACGCTGCTCTCCAGACACCTGTGAAGATCTGTTCCCTAATCTTGACTCCAGCCTTCCTTCTGTCCTCATCCTCCTTGACCTTTCCTCTGCTTTTGACACGGTCAACCACTCCATCCTGATCAAGCAACTCGAGCAGCCCTGGAATGGTTGATCTCTGGAACCGACCATCCCAGATGCAATTCGGATCCTTTCTCTCCACCACCTCTCTCTCCACATGTGGAGTTCCCCAGGGCTCTAACCTCTCACCCTGGCTCTTCAATCTCTATTTGGCCCCCTCGGCCCACCAGCCCTCTATTTTTTCCTCTAACTTTCAGTGTTATGCGCATGACACTCAAGTCTCTTCCAGGCTCCCCTCAGCTTTTTCTCCCCTCTTGCTCATTCCTGACGTCTATCTGCTATTCAGGATTGATGTGCCTCCAATCACCTCTACCTTAATGCCAATAAGACAAAGATCCTTCTCATTGGGACCCCTGCACCTACTTTCCCTCTCTCACTCTGGCTTACCTCCTTGGGCCCTCTTCCTTCGCCTTCCTGTGAGGCAAAAAACCTTGGTGTCATCTTTGACTCCATCCTCTCCTTCTCTCCGCACATAACGGACCTTGCCAAGAAGACCCACTACAAGCTGTACCTCATTAGAGGTATTCTTTCTTTTCTCACTTTCCCCCAGAATCTCACTGTCTCTAGAGCCCTGGTTGGACTACTGCAACAGCATCTTTCTCAATCTGCCTTTCTGTACTCTCCGCCCTCTGCAACTAATCCAGAACAGGACTGTGAGACTTATCCTTGGCCTTAAGCCCAAGGACCATATCTCTCCAGCCCTGAAATCTCTCCACTGGCACTCGGTGGCTGCAAGGATCAAGTTCAAGACCCTCGGCATCATCCACAAGGTTTTCTGGGGTCGGGCCTGAACTACATCCAACTCTCTCTTCCAAAATACCCTCCTTCTTGAGCCCTTCACTGAGCTACACTGAGCTACTTCCAATTCTCTCAGGGTCAAACGCTTCTCCTGGAACAGAGTAGGGGGTATATCTCTCTCCTCTGGAATGGCCTCCCTGCCCCTCTCAAACTTGAGCCAGATGACCTGAAGTTCTGGAAGCAGCTGAAGACATTCCTTTTCTCCTCTGCTTTCTCTCTCTTCCTCCCCTGCTGACCCACCTGTCTGCAGCACCGACTGGTTGCTTGGCTGCCCTCAGAGTCTCACTGGGTACAAGGCTCCTCCATGATTAGTCTTCCATGCACTGCCTCCAAGCGCTACAATACACTTAGGGACTGTAACTGTAACCTCTACAGTCCCTTGCCTCCTTGCACTTGCCCATAGCTGCGCAGCCCTGGCTGCACTTACGCAGAGCAATTTAATGCTGCCCAGACTACACTTCCCCTTTCCCTCTCTCCAGCACTTACCCCTTTCCCTTCCACTGCACTTTGCGTTGTGGCACTTACACAATCTGAATGACACTAGGCCTTCTACGATTGTTTCTCTTGTCCCTCCCTCGATTCGCTCCCTTATCTTGACACGCCTAGAAACATTTGTGTACAGGTGCGTTATAAATGACATATCATTCACTTTTGGTTCTCCTTGGCAGTCTCTTGGCTTTGCCACAATGTGTTCTTCCACACAACTTACTCTGTGGTGCTAACTCTCTTCCACCACCTTGCTTTCACAGCATCATTCATAATTTCTCATCACTTGTTCCAAAAAGGTCTCAGCGTTTCCTTGCCCTAGACAATAACTTTTCCAGCTTGTAAACGTATGATCAGTTCAAGTCTCTTAGTTCTCAAAACCAGTTCCAGGTCAATTCTCTAATCCTTCAGACTCTCCAATAGTTCATACCGATTGCTCTCTTTCTCATTCACTTCAGCAATCCTATTCACAATTGTAGATTCTTTAGACCCAATTTTACCACTTTGCCAAATTATGAGTTTTGGCTGTGAGTGGAGGATTTACCTCCAGTAAAACCCTGAAGGTAAATCTTCCCACTCAATGCAAAAAAATAGCCATAATTAGCAGAATTACTGCAGCGGTAATTCTGCCATGGTAATTCCGTAAAAAGGCCAGTTGGGTCCAATGGACCCAAAATAAATGGGGAATTACACCACCACCGTCACTTGTAATAAGGCGGAAATTCCACCTGACCAAGTGGAGGTAACAGTAATTTGTTTTCGGCAGATTTATCTCAGAATTACGGTCTAACTCGTAATGAGGCCCTTTGTCTTTACTTTCCTTGGCTTTTTCCAAGCAGGGTATCCTCGGTCTAGGCGCAGTTGCTGGACCACATGGTCCACCCATTACAGGTCACGCAACCTATAAGCCTTGGCACTCTGTTAGCTTTCAGTCTGCTTTAGGTTTTCTTACTAACACAGTTTTCTCTCTTACTGCACCTGTGTTTTGGTTTACATTCAATTTTGGTTCTCCATGGCAGTCTCTTGGCTTTCCCGCAATGTGTTCTTCCACAAAATTACTCTGTGGTGCTCCACCCCTTTGCTTTCACAGCATTCATAAATGCTCATCACTTGGTTTTCATTGTGTTCATAAAGATTCATCATTTGCCTTTAAGTATTTATCACTTGCTTTTTCATGTGGTTCATAAACGTCTACTTCATAAATGTTCATTACTTATGTTTCACATTTGTTTTCACTTCACTTGTAGGCTCATCAGACCTTTCCTTTTATTCGGTATTCAATGATACATGCTTCACATTCAAGTTCATTTAATTGTAAATTGCAGCCTGCTCGCCATCCAAAACCCCTCACTTTGGGTTCACCATGAATTGCTACATGTTTCAGTTCATTCAGCATAACCATATGCTCAGCTGTAGTCCCAGGAGCTATTTCACTCACCGGTACTCGGCCGCTCCTCTGGGCGTCCTCTCTCTTCTTTCTTCCAGCCTCCTTTGGCTCCGCGTACACATCTTGGGAGCCTGGGAACCTTGCTGCGCATTGCTGATACCTTCGCTCTTCACTCGCGGACGCTACTGGTGGCTTGCAGTACTCAGGAGTCTTCCGTACCCCACAGCTCCGGCTGTGGGCACAAGGCAAAGGAGACTCCAGCAGTTTCGACCCTCTCATGGCCTGCTCGGGCCCCGGTGCCACGGTCTCTCCTCTGCAGTAGCAGGCGACCTGTCCTTTAGGCCAGACCATACTGGACAGCTCCCTTCTGAGCAGGATTGCTCCCTTCTCAGGCCAGTTCATCTCCTGCGGGACTCTCTACTGCTGGGTTCTTTCCTGCCGGGTTCTCCCAGGTCCGTTTCTCCCCAGTTGCTGGCTACTCCACCGTTTATGCACCTGTGACCTGTTAAAAGGTTGTAGGTGCAAGTCCTGGATTTCAATTGCCTGACCACAACTACTTCTATTCTCTGTACATGCCTGACCCTTGCAATAGTCTTCAAGTCTCTTCCTTGTCTCAGTACCAGAGTGGTTTAAATGAATGTTAGTGTTTACAACTTCTAGTGGCCTTTTTTTGTCCCAGAACTGGAGTGGTGTGACTGAGTGTAAGTAAGAGAAAATGTCTTGCAATAACCTATGAAGGTAGGAGGAGTGTAGGGTTTATTCTTACAAGGGAAAGGGGATACCATGTATCACCCAAAGACATATTTTCCCCACTCCCTAAGATCTCCCCACCCAGGTGATCCTCCCTTGCATCTCCAACCCCAAGGTCAGGATCCAAGAGCAATTGCCTTTCCCTGGCCACCTAAGAAGAGGATCCAAGGGGATTAGATGTCAGGACGCGCTCAGGTTCCTCACAGTACCTGGCCTGTGCTCAATTGTGAAGTCAAAGCCTTGCAGGCTAATGGACCACCTGAGCAATTTAGGATGCTCACCCTTCATGTCCATCAGCCATATTAAGGGCCTATGGTGAGTCTACACAGTGAAGTGGGGCGCATAGAGGTAGGGCCTCAGCTTCCAAAGTGCTCACACTATGGAAAAACATTCATTTTCCATGGTGGACCACCTGAGCTCTGTCCTTAAGCTGGCGATTGATGAAAGCAATAGGGTGTTGCCTGCCTTTCTCATCTAGCTGTGATAGAACTGCACCTATCCCAGCGTCAGAGGCATCTGTTTGCACAATAAAGGTTTTCTGATAATCAGGGGCCCTGAGAACAGGGCCCTGGCAAAAGGAGTCTTTTAAGCTTTGGAAGGCCTTCTCACACTCCTGAGTTCATGTGATCTTCTTGGGTTTCTTTGGAGTAGTGAGGGCAGTCAGGGGGTTAACTATGGTTCCATAATCTGCCATGAAGTTTCTGTAATCCCCAGTGAGGCATAGCTCTCAACTCACCCGCTTTTGGCGGGTGTCACCCGCCTTGCAAAGGGCTGACTCACCCGCCAAGCCTCATGCACGCCCATTCATTCCAATGGGCGTCTCACCCGCCAGAAACAAAGTCGGGTGATTTCACCCGTCTTTGCGAGACACATGGTTGAGAGCTATGATGAGGCCCAGGAAAACTCTCACTTGGGTTTGGGTTGTGGAGGTAGACCAGTCTTGTACTGCTTGTACCTTACTGGGAAGAGGCTGAATTCTATCTTCACCAACCTCATGTCCAAGGTATACCACTGGGCCCTGACCAATTTGACACTTGCTGGCCTTTTCGGTTAGGTGGGCCTTCTGAAGAGCCTGCAATGCTATCTCTAGGTGCTGTGAGAAATCTAAAGGTGTCTCACCCGCTAGTCCCCAGGGATCTGTCATCCAGGTGGCCCGGACATGGCCATCGCTTTTGGATCCAGTTCCTGGGGGTGGACTCGTGCGGGAGGATCACCTGGATGAGGGGTTCCCCGGGAGTGGAAGTGGGAAACCAGAGGGTGAGATGCGATATACCCTTCCCAATAGCACCTTTCACCCATACTACAGGTAGGAGACCTAGGAACTCAACCTCCCCTTTTTCCGACAGAAAACACTTTCTCACGGACAGTTCACCGTGAGCGACAACGGACTAACACCAGAGCTGTATACCTGACATGTCCCAACACAAGGGTTAGGCAGAGTGAGACAATTGCTGATAATTACACACACCTGACATCCATCACACTTCCCCACATGGATAAAAGGTAGAGCACGAATGCACACTCTGAGTGAGGCAAAACACACGAGGAAGCAGGGATGTCATTTAGGGGTCGCCAGAGGTCGCAAGAGCGACCGCTGCGATTGGCCAGCGACCTCTGTCAATCTCTTGCGACCTCTGGCTGTCGACCAATCAGAGGAGGAGGGGGCATGGCCACAGTGTGCTGCAATGCTTGTGGTCCTCCATTTTGATTTCTTTGCGCACATGTAAACGCGTGCTGCTCGCTGATCATCATTGTTAGGAAAGATTTCATATTGTAGGTAATTTTCCTTCCATGTGGCAACACCCAAACTTTTTGCTGTTGTTTTACACCCTGATCTAGACTTTGCCAGAGAAGTGCAGCCTTCCGCCGCACTCCTCTGGGCTTTCGCTCCATTCTTACGGGGAAACTGACATGCCCTTAAAACAGTCAGTACTGGGAAACGTTGTTTTCCGTAGTTCTTTTCTCATGTTGCAGCTTTTGAGCAACATGAAACAAGAGAGCACCGTAACTTACATTACCGCGCTCTTGGGTCTCTAGTCATTCCGATGCCCTAGAAACTCTCGCTGGACTTATCATGAAATGTGCAAGTGTGTCACGGTTGGGACTGGTGGCAGCTATCGTTTCTTTGTGTTTTTAACCCCTTTTTGCCATGTTAACCGCGCTTCCCGCGTTTGGCCCAAATGGGTGGCGTAGCCTCCAAAATGGCCATGCCACAAGGTTCTTTGTCCTGTCCGCTGACCGTCTTGCCCCTTCACCTTCCCCCAGGTCGAGCCGACCCGGGGCAGTCCTTATTTGGTCATGCACTTTCCCGCGAAACACAACGCTTTCGCGGGCTCCTGCATGCCTTGTGTGTGCCTCCAGGATGTGGGCTGGGATGTCTGTTCCCAATACACATCCTGGGTGCCAGAGAGTCTAGAGTGTCTTGAATGCCTGGGACCACTGTGGTCCATGATAGGTCCATGTATGGTGTTTTGTGAGCAGATCTCCCATTGGGTCCTCTCCGTTTTGGCGTGAAGGGAACTCTGGATAAGAGGTGGCTGGAAACACCACTACCATGTCGATCTCCTGAGTTCTCACGAACAAAGGATAAGGAGCCAAGTATCCTGCAACTAAGAAGCTGAGTCGAGGAATCTCTGGTGACCCGCTGAAGGTTTGGCACCCTGCACTGCTGTCGTCCTGTGAGACCTCTCTGCCTCTGATCGAACGAGAAGGCCTGTACTGGTGCTTCGACCCTTTAGAATAGTGGGAACAACTATTCTCGGCATCTTCACCTAATCCTGTACGTAAGCCTTTGGAAGCGTCCCTGGGCATCCAGTGGACTGACCAGCCTACACAGGAACCTAGCTCTGTCACCGCCGTCTGGCTTACTGCTAATCCCGTGTCCTCGGCACTCTCACACGATTCGTACACTTGGCATTCCCAGGTCTGAAGTGAGACGTGTGCTTTGGGACCGGAATACATGCGGTTGCCGAGTTGCCCTGCTGTGGTAACAAACCTGTGCGTGTTCGCTGCATTTGGGACACCCTCGACCCTGACTCCTGCTGTCGCGGAATCTACACGGCGTCGAGACAGCCTGCTGATCGCATCTGAACCTGCCAGTACCGAAACGGAACCGGAGAAGCCTGAGTCTGCCTGCATCGGGGACCGGTGAGTAGTCAATACCCTAACCGGTCGCTCTCCCGCAGGAGCCTGTGGCTCTCCACCGCTGTCGTAAACAGCAACCCTTTTCCGCACTCGCGCCCTGCTTCTGCCCACAAGTGGAGGCCGGGCTTCAGTAGCGGAGAACTGTTCATCGTTTTGTTCACCTCTCTGAACTGCCTGATCTCCCTGAAAAGACTCTCCTTTGCCCGTTGGCACCCGCGTGTGCAGGTACTTTTGAGCACAAAGATCCACTCTTCGTAGGGCTCGGACTTCCTTCTAGTTAGGTGGCCTCTGATGTTGAACTGGGTCTAACGATTTCTTGCACTGCCCGTTTTCCTCCCCATCTAGGTGGTCTGCATATTTCGTGCTTCTAGCTCTTTAGACCCCTTGGTCTTGTATATATATTGTATTGCTTGTGATGTGTTGGATTATTGGAGTTTTAACGTGATTCTTTACTATGGTCGATGTTACAAAGGCCTTGTAATAAATGTGTCTATATTTTTAATATAACACCTGTCTGGAGTAATTTGTAAGCGTCCTTCCTTTGTGTGCTCATTGCGGGCTTTCAGTCACCCTCACCCCTCTTGAGACCTAGTCTTGACCTCCGCCATTGCTACCCTGATTGGTCTGGCTTGCCCAGAGGTTACCCTGTTCCAATAAACTAGGCTGGCCTTCTGAACCTCTGCCCCTCCAGGACAGAGTTCAGAAATCCATCTTAACAAATTGGTGTAAAGCAGTGGGATACGACTGAAGGTATCCAGTGTTGCGCACGAGCGAGGGCATTTCAAGTTATTCCTAACAGGACACGTAGTGAATTTTCATAGTATAACTTTTAAAAGGCCATAGTCCTATCAAACAGTATGGAAACAGGTACCTTGTTAACTTTAAATGCTTCTAAATCCAAAACATTGAAAAAGATGTCTGCTGAAAGAGGTGTCTCCTCGCAAGGCACAAAAATGGAAATGATCCAAAGAATCATGGCGTGGCAAGAAGCTCAGCTTGACGCTATAGCTTCCGAAGACAGTGCAGAAGGAGGTGAGGCTGCTCTCACTGGTAGAACTGACAGTTCTGCCGCTACACTAGTCCACCGCGACCATGAGGACAGGGAGGATGAAATGTCCAATGTTTCCTCTGCCAGTGCTGATGGGGAGGCCATGCTTGAATTCAAGAATCAAAAGCTGCTGTTTAGGCAGAAGTCAGCTTGAGTTCAATATGGCCAAACTCCTGGAAGAGCTTGAGTTCAATAGGGTCAAGCTAAAAATCGAACAGGCAGAAAGACAGGGATCACCTGTTGGAACTGGCCAAGCTTCAAGTTGCCAATGGATCCAAGGGTCCTGGACATGGGTCTCAGGCCTCCTCTCATCCCCGGTTTCGAAAATATCTGCTCAGTGTGTATGAGGAAAAGAATGACATTATGGACTGGCTGAATACATATGAGTATGCATGTGAAGTTCAAAAAGTTGACAATGCTGATAAAATTGCCTGGTTACTCAGCAGACTGCCCCATTCTGGCTGCAGTGCCATTATGGAAATGTCGAAGGCTGAGCGAGCAGATTTTGCAATGTTGAAGCAAACTCTCATTTTAAAGTTTGGAAAGACTCCTGCCCAATATTTAAAATGATTCCGAGGGTATAAGAAAAAAGAAGGTGGTACTTGGGTATCTTATGTAACTGAATCCTTAAAAAACTTGACTGGCTGGGTCGAAGGTTATAAGGTTTCTACCTTTGAAGGTATGATAAGTCTTGTCATGCTGGAACATATTTTTGCATCTTCTTCCCCTGAGCTTAAGCAGCATTTGGCAGATTCAAAGGAGATAGATCCTAAGAAGCTTGCCATTACAGCAGATTTATGGGTGTCACATTGAGTGTCCCATAAGGACAAAACTCATCCTGGTAAGCAGGAGGAAGGGAAAAAGTCCAAAGATAAGGAGGGTGGAGAATCTGATAAATCTTCTTCTTCTCAAAAGGGCCACAAAAAGAAAAATAAGGGTAAGACACAAGAGAACTCACAGGGTAGTGGAGGTCAGCCTCCGAAATAGAACTCTGGTTATAATAAGCCTCCCTATGTAAACAGACCCACTGGATCTTGTTTTGCTTGTGGAGCAACTGACCACGTGAAGGGGGATCCCCAGTGTAAGGTTAAACCTTTGGGGGTCCACTCCACTAATCTGGCCTTCTCCTCCTACGAGGAAGAAGAGATTACAGGAGCATCCTTCTCCTCAGACTCCTTCCCCAGTGGGATAGAAGCTGAGGTAGTTTTAGTTTCCCTGGGTTCCTGGGAGCCTAAAGTCGCAGAGGCTTATGCTAGGATTCCAGATAACACCAACCACTACTTTAAAGACAGTGTGCTGATCAATGGAGTCGATACTCCAGCTCTTATGGATAGTGGGTGCAGTCGAACTGTAGTGGATTCTACCTTGGTAGACTCAGAGGAAGTTGCCACAGCTACTCTGATGCCCACTAAGTTGGCTGACGGCCCACCTCGCATGTTTCCATCAATACCTGTAAATCTTACTCTCAATGGTACAGCAGTCAGGATTCCAGTGAGTATTCAGAGGAACGTCCCAGGAAAGGTCTTGTTGGGCAACGATCTCAGAGCTTTAGGGCTCGTGGGAGACACTGCTGACAGACCCTGCACAAGGTCTGAAACACGGGCAGCATTGGCCAAGACCAATGCGCTGCCCCAGCCAAAGGGGAAACCCAAGGCTAAAGGAGTAACAAAACGAAAACAATGGAAAGAAAATATTCCCCCGAACTCACCTACCACTGCGGTGGAGGAAGTTGGTCAATCGCCCGGACCTGACGAGGAGGCAGCGATACCTTAAGTATTTGACCCCAATGACCATCCTGAACTAAAAGACTTGTTAGTAGAAGGTGGTCCAGACAGGGAAGAGTTCAGTAAAGGCCAATTTGAGTGCCCATCTCTGGAAGGCCTAAGGAGACAGGCCTGCTCCCAGCTTGAGTGTGAACCTCCTGGGAAGCATCAGATTTATTGGGAAGGTGGACTCCTGTATAGTGAGCCCACAGAGTCTACAGAAGGAGACCATAGGAGGTTGGTGGTTCCCCTTGCTGTAAGACCCTTCCTCCTGAAGCTGGCGCATGAAGTGGCCCTTGCTGGTCACCATGGTATTAAGAGGACCAAGCAAAGGTTATCCATGCACTTCTACTGGCCCAAGATGGGGGTGTAAGTAGAAAGTCACTGCAGGAGTTGTGCCTCCTGCCAGTTATCTGGTAAGAGTGGCTCAACAATCCAAGCTCCATTGGTACCACTCCCAGTTGTGGGAATACCATTTGAAAGGGTAGGGATCGACATCGTTGGTCCCCTTGAACCGCAAACATCCTCTGGCAATAGGTTTATCCTGGTGCTGGTCGACTATGCTACCAGATATCCTGAGGCCATCCCATTGAAAACTGTAACTGCCAAGTCAGTTGCAAAAGCGTTACTTGGCATCTTTACTAGGGTTGGCTTCCCTAAAGAAGTTGTGTCTGACAGAGGCAGCAACTTTATGTCAAAGTATATGCAGGCTATGTGGAAGGAATGTGGGGTCACCTACAAGTTCTCTTCCGCATACCACCCCCAGACCAATGGTCTGGTGGAACGGTTCAACAGAACGTTAAAGAGTATGATTGGGGCTCTGGAAGAACCTCAAAGAAGAAAATGGCATCTTCTTTTACCATGCTAACTGTTTGCCTACCGTGAGGTACCACAGGAGGGTGTTGGCTTGAGCCCCTTCGAACTTCTGTTTGGTCACCCTGTGCGGGGGCCCTTAGCCATAGTCCATAGTCAAGGAGTGATGGTAGATGCCCACTCCCCCTATTACTACCAACGTAGTAGACTATGTGTTAGGGCTCAGAAAACAGATGGTACTTCTGATGGGTCTGGCTAGTGACAAGTTGAAGGCAGGACAAGCGCTGGTGAAACATTGGTATGACCACAAAGCTTCCCTCATCAACTTTACACCCGGTCAGCAAGTCCTGATCATGAATCCCATAAGGGCTAGAGCTTTACAGGACAAATGGTCAGGCCCTTACACAGTGGTGGAGCCCCTGGGTGAGGTCAACTATTTAGTGGACCTTGGAAGGCCTGGACAGGCTCCAAAAGTGTTCCACGTAAATAGGCTGAAGGCTTTCGTCCCAAGAGTCGAAACTGCAGCACTGCTACTGGCTTCAGATGTTGAGGAAGAGGAGTCTGAACCTCTCCCCGACCTGTTCCAAAGCGGTCCTTCAGATAGCTCCTTTGAGGGTGTCCGCGTGGCCCCTCACCTGACTTCTGATCAGCAGGCTGAGGTGAAAAGTTTGCTTAGGCAATTTTCCCCCCTGTTTTCGCAGTCCCCTGGTTTGACACCTTGGTGCAAACATAACATAGACACAGGAGACAGCGTTCCTACCAAAAGTAGAGGGTACAGGATGTCAGACAAAGTGCGGTCTTATATTAAGACAGAGGTCAACAAAATGTTAGACTTTGGGGTGATTGAACCCTTTAGTAGTCCTTGGTCCAGCTCTATGGTTTTGGTTCCAAAAGCAGGCACTTCTGAATTGAGGTTCTGCGTGGATTACAGGGCTCTGAATGCTGTCACCAAGACAGATGCACACCCCTTGCCTCAAACAGATGAGCTGGTGGATACCTTGGCTGCCTCCAAGTACCTCAGCACGTTTGACCTCACTGCGGGCTATTGGCAAATAGCCTTAGCAGAACATGCCAAGGAGAAGACAGCGTTTTCCACTCCAGACGGTCTTTACCAATTCAGGGTAATGCCGTTCGGGTTGAAGAATGCACTTGCCACTTTCCAGAGGCTTGTGAATCATGTGTTTAATGGGTTGGATGAATTCTGCCTTGCATATCTGGATGATATATCAGTTTTCAGCGCCACCTGGGAAGACCATGTGAAACACCTCAGGATTGTGCTACAGGCTCTTCAGAAAGCACACTTGACCATAAAGGCTAGTAAATGCCAGATTGGACAAGGCTCAGTGGTTTACCCTGGACAGAAAGTAGGTGGAGGGAGGATACAGCCTCTTCCCAGTAAAGTACAAGCAGTACAAGACTGGCCTACCCCCACTACACAGACCCAAGTGAGAGCCTTCCTAGGACTCACCGGGTATTACCGCAACTTCATGGCAGACTATGGCACCATAGCTGCATATCCGACTGCCCTCACAACTCAGAAGAAACCCAAGAAGGTAACTTGGACCGACGAGTGTGAGAAGGCCTTCAATGGCTTAAAAGACTCCTTGTGCCAGGCCCCTATCCTCGGGGCCCCTGATTATCAAAGACCTTTTATTGTGCAGACAGACACCTCTGACACTGGGATAGGAGCTGTACTATCGCAAGTAGATGAAAAGGGTAAGGCACACCCTATTGGTTTCATTAGTCGCCAGCTTAAGGACAGAGAGCTCAGATGGTCCATAGTAGAGAAAGAATGCTTCTCTGTTGTATGGGCTCTAGGGAAGCTGAGGACCTACCTCTATGGGACCCACTTCACTGTGCAAACTGACCATAAGCCCTTAAAGTGGCTGATAAACAAGAAGGGAGAGAATCCAAAGTTGCTTAGGTGGTCATAAGTCTACAAGGCTTTGACTTCACTATTGAGCATAGGCCAGGTGTCCAACGTAGCAATGCTGATGGGTTGTCCAGAATGTTTAACCGACTTGAACAAGAGACTCATCCAGGGGTGGATTAGTTCCCCCTGTCCTTAGTCTGGGAGAGGCGAGTGTTAGGAAAGATTTCATATTGTAGGTAATTTTCCTTCCATGTGGCAACCCCCAAACTTTTTGCTGTTGTTTTACACCCTGATCTAGACTTTGCCAGAGAAGCGCAGCCTTCCGCTGCACTCCTCTGGGCTTTCGCTCCATTCTTACGGGGAAACTGACATGACCTTAAAACAGTCAGTACCGGGAAACGTTTTCTGTAGTTCTTTTCTCATGTTGCAGCTTTTGAGCAACATGAAACAAGAGTGCACCGTAACTTACATTACCGCGCTCTTGGCTCTCTAGTCATTCCAATCGCCCTAGAAACTCTCGCTGGACTTATCATGAAATGTGCAAGTGTGTCACGGACGGGACTGGTGGCAGCTATCGTTTCTTTGTGTTTTGAACCCCTTTTTGCCATGTTGACCGCGCTTCCCGCGTTTGGCCCAAATGGGAGGCCTGGCCTCCAAAATGGCCATGCCACGAGGTTCTTTGTCCTGTCCGCTGACCGTCTTGCCCCTTCACCTTCCCCCAGGTCGAGCCGACCCGGGGCAGTCCTTATTTGGTCATGCACTTTCCCGCGAAACACAACACTTTTGCAGGCTTCTGCATGCCTTGTGTGTGCCTCCAGGATGTGGGCTGGGATGTCTGTTCCCACTGCACATCCTGGGTGGCAGAGAGTCTAGAGTGTCTTGAATGCCTGGGACCACCGTGGTCCATGATAGGTCCACGGATGGTGTGAGTATTTTGTGAGCAGATCTCCCATTGGGTCCTCTCCGTTTTGGCGCGAAGGGAACTCTGGATAAGAGGAGTCTGGAAACACCACTACCATGTCGATCTCCTGAGTTCTCACGAACAAAGGATAAGGAGCCAAGTATCCTGCAACTAATAAGCTGAGTCGAGGAATGCCTGGTGACCCGCTGAAGGTTTAGCACCCTGCACTGCTGTCGTCCTGTGAGACCTCTCTGCCTCTGATCGAACGAGAAGGCCTGTACTGGTGCTTTGACCCTTTAGAATAGTGGGAACAACTATTCTCGGCATCTTCACCAAATCCTGTACGTAAGCCTTCGGAAGCGTCCCTGGGCCATCCAGTGGACTGACCAGCCTACACAGGAACCTTGCTCTGTCACCGCCGTCTGGCTAACTGCTAATTCAGTGTCCTCGGCACTCTCATACGATTCGTACACTTGGCATTCCCAGGTCTGAAGTGAGACGTGTGCTTTGGGACCGGAATACATGCGGTTGCTGAGTTGCCCTGCTGTGGTTACAAACCTGTGCGTGTTCGCTGCATTTGGGACACCCTCGACCCTGACTCCTGCTGTCGTGGAATCTACATGGTGTCGAGACAGCCTGCTGATCGCATCTGAACCTGCCAGCACCGAAACGGAACCGGAGAAGCCTGGGTCTGCCTGCATCGGGGACCGGTGAGTAGTCAATACCCTAACCGGTCGCCCTCCCGCAGGAGCCTGTGGCTCTCCACCGCTGTCGTAAACAGCAACCCTTTTCCGCACTCGCGCCATGCTTCTGCCCACAAGTGGAAGCCACGCTTGAGTAGCAGAGAACTGTTCATCATCGTTTTGTTCACCTCTCTGAACTGCCTGATCTCCCTGAAGAGACTCTCCTTTGCCCGTTTGCACCCGCGTGTGCAGGTACTTTTGAGCACAAAGCTCCACTCTTCGTAGGGCTCGGACTTGCTTCTAGTTAGGTGGCCTCTGATGTCGAACTGGGTCTAACGATTACTTGCACTGCCTGTTTTCCTCCCCATCTAGGTGGTCTGCATATTTCGTGCTTCTAACTCTTTAGACCCCTTGGTCTTGTATATATATTGTATTGCTTGTGATGTGTTGGTTTATTGGAGTTTTACCGTGATTCTTTACTATGGTCAATGTTACAAAGGCCTTGTAATAAATGTGTCTATATTTTTAATATAACACCTGTCTGGAGTAATTTGTAAGCGTCCTTGCTCTGTGTGCTCATTGCGGGCTTTCAGTCACCCTCACCCCTCTTGAGACCTAGTCTTGACCGCCGCCATCACTACCCTGATTGGTCTGGCTTGTCCAGAGGTTACCCTGTTCCAAGAAACTAGGCTGGCCTTCTGAACCTCTGCCCCTCCAGAATAGAGTTCAGAAATCCATTTTAACAATCATCAGCTCCTCCTGCTCCAGTGTGACCAGTGCCAGCATGCCCCCACTCAAGGCCAGGATAGGCCAGCTGCAGCAACTATGTCTTGGTGAGTAGTGGGTGTCGTTGTGTGTGTGCGCGGGGGGCGGGCCTGGCCTCCGGTGCAGCACTGCCGCCGTCGGCGTGCGGTGCACGCTGCTGGCTGCAGTGCTGGGTGGTTTCATTTTTATTGAAAGCCTGCCTGCCGCGCAGCCCGAGGACCCGGCGGCGACTCCGCAGGCAAGGGCACAGTACCACGTTTGTGTACAGTGCTTTCTTCTGAATGCTTCCGGCATCGTCCTGATTTTCAGAGCACACAGTGCTGCTTCCAGGCGGATTCTTCAAACGCTGTGAATGCGCTTCTCTTTAGTCTGCAGTGTACGTGTATTTTTTTGCCCCGCTACTGTATGCAACGTATTTCCTCCCAGCCTGCAATGTGCATTTGTTTGGACACATGTGTGTTATGCATGATTCCACCCCCATACCTAGCCAATTAATTGTCTGGGTCTCACATATTGTGACTTTTTCCATTTTTATTTCGTCTTATTACCACAAAGCAAATGCTGTACGCCTTGTCCGCTCACACCACAGTTGCTCCTTGGCAAGCACAATGTATGCAATTCTGTGTAATTTTGTGCAGCTGCGCAGTGCTGTTTTGTAGACACGTGAACGCGCGCCCTGGCCTAGGGTCGGGATTCTGTCAAAGACCTGCTTGGTGTGGGCAGTTCTCATAATTGCGCTCCGCCGTTCGCCACAGGCCCGTCTCTTTAAGCTGTGGTTTCTGCCGCCCGCTCCATTACTGAGATTTCCCAGGATGCCCGCGGAACCCCAAACACCTCACTGTAGCGCAGCTGTGTGTACGGCCCCTCGGGGTGTATGGGAAGATGCCGCGAGGCGTGATCTTTTAAAAACACAGGAGGCACACAACAGTGGGGCGGGGCGGGGTCACGCAGGGATGCTGGGCATCAGTCCCTGACTGCGCCTTGGCAGCTCCATGGAAGGTCCTGATTCTTCAGATGTGTAGTTTGATACGGCGAGTGTGCCCCAGGCCCCGGGTCGTACAAAGTACGACGCGATGGAGGGTCTGGGGGATTAGGCGCAGCGTGGGGGATCAAAACGGCGCAAACCAAAGAGGGAGGGGCAGACAATGCGGTGCCCCCACCCTCTTCGTTGCCAGGGAAATGCACAACAAATGGGGAAAGGTGTGAGGAAGGACAATGGGGGCAGGAAGGAAGTCCAGCCCCCCCCAAGGGGACAACAAAGGGGAAAGGGGTATAAGTACCCCAACGTGAGGCAAGAAGGACACAACCAGGTAGGAGCTCACCTCATTCGGGTAAGCTCCAGGGCCTGGAAAAGGGGGACAGGAAACGTTTTGCCTCTGCAGGCTTTTCTTGTTTTCATGTCTCCCCCCCTCTGCAGACGGAGCATGTGAGAGGACGAAGCCCTCATCTGAGGCGAAGATCTACGAGCGCTGTGTGCTGTGGCGTCGGTGGGAGAGCCGTGAGACGACAAAGCCCTCATCGAGGCGAAGAAACAGCGAACGAAGAGCGGGTGCCAGGTGCCGTGTCCGCGTCGGGGATGAAGGCGGACGAACCGAGCAGCGGGAACTAGAGGAGCCGAGGACCAGCAGGAGTGCGGAAGCAAAGCAGGCGTCGCTGGATGCAAGTCGGTACCCCACTAGACCCCAATGACCAGCTCACCCAGGAGCTCACAAGCCCCAGCCCCCAAGCAAGTACCGCAGAGGTGGGCGCACCGGAAGGCATCGCCCCGTCAGAGTCTACCTGCGGCGATTTCACGCCCCTCAGCTTCTGCTAAGAGTTCACTATAAGCGCGCAGAATCAGACGTGTAAACATCAGGCTGGAGGCCAAGATCAAACGGAGCGGTTCAAATACCGTAGAGCCTATTATTGCAACATACGGCGGAAGGATACCAGGCGACTACGTGTGGGGCTGATCCAGCGATCTTGGACTCGGGTCCCAAGTAAAGGCGGAACAACAAAGCAAGCCGAAGACGGCGCAAGGGGGCGTGGCCACAGACGGCACGGAGCAAAGTTAACGCTCTGGGTGCCAAGAATGAGAGGAGGACACCAGGGAATTTAAAGAGACAGACACACTCGTAACGGTGGCCAGAATCAGGCATCTGAAGCCAAGATAAAGGCCATAAAAGGACAGCAGAAGAAATATCCAGAACAAAGAGGAAGCAAAGCAGATCAGGAAAAAATATTGTAGTAAATAAAGAGTACCCATTCACACAAAAGGAAAGGAAAAGGAGCCAAGTGCGGAGAGATGGCAGAAGAAAGGAGGAAGATAGCGCAGGAATTCAGCGCATGGGCAAAGAAAGCAGAAAAGGAGTATGGATCACAATGGGTGCTAGAGGTGATGCAAAAGGAGGAAAGGGCTAGGGCTATGTCGCCTTTGCTACTAGAGGATTCCAGCAGCAGCGAATAGGAGGATGCGCTGCCACAAGGCCAGAAAAGGTCAAGAGAGGCGACAAGGGACCCACAGGAGCAGACGGAGGTGCCGAAGAAAAAACAGAAGAAAGGAAACAAAAAAGGTACTGAAAAATTTGATAATAATATTGGGGACAAAATTGTGAAAATGTTAAAAACATGCATCACGGCTCAGGGTAAGTCGCCCAGAGCCCATGGAGGGAAAGAGAAAAAGCAGAAAAATGTATTGTCTGAAACGGAAGGTAGCGAAGATGAGGAAATGGACCATTTACAGGCATGGGTATAATGGAAGGGGGTAGTATGCAAAGATAAAAAGAAAAAAGTACCAGAGGGTGGGGCAGGTGTCGGTCAGGGAGCGGGAGGGCCAGCACCAGCAGAAGACAGGGCCTCCATACCACAAGCAGTGCCGCAAGGGCCCCCCCCCCCAGGGTCCACTCCGCAGGGAGCGCCCACCAGCACATCAGTGCCTGCAGCAGGGTCAACTACAGTAGCAGCAATAGACCCAGCCACAGTTATGACAAAATATGGCAGGCCCACGGTGGGAAAGGATGCACAAGGTCGGTCACTTAAGGCACAGGCATGGTACATTAGTCAGAAGGTGAAGCAAAAGATATGGAGAAAAGAGCTCATAGACATCTTTTCATTACTAGATGTACAAAGAAGAGGGCAGAATGTATCAATAGAGGATGTGAAGGAGGATGAGAAGGCCTTATTAAAAAGCGCACCAGTAGCAAGGAGTTTCGATAATTGGACGGCGGCCTTTCAGATTATGTCCACCATTATTCTGCAAAAATACCCGAAGACGGGGCATCATTAGTAACATACCAACAGCAAGTTTTGAAGGTGTACAAGGCATTTGGGGGAGAGGCATGGAAAGAATATGACCACGAATTTAGGAAGGAAATGGACTGCTTTCCAGACATAGGGTGGGATGAAGAAAACTACAACCTGTACATATTTAATGTCCTAAAAGAAAAATGGGACAACAAAGAACAGGGTAGTACAGGAAGCTATCATAGGAAGCAATATTGGCAGAACGACTACAAAAGTGATTACAGATATAACAATAGGAGATACGATAACTATTACGACAGAACGAGGGATCAGAGCTTTCGGAGCAGACAATACAACGCTCAGAGAAGTTGGCAGAACAACATACTACCAACAGCACAAGGGGGCCTTAGGGGGAGCTATGGGCCAGATAAGTCATGGTCAGCCCAATGCAGAAATTTCGAGAATGGGATACCATGTAGCTGGGGTAAGAAATGCAAGTTTAGTCACAGATGCGAGAATAGTAAGGGGGAACATAGTACCGCCAAATGCACCCGAGCGACATCCAGCACGCACAGGGTGCAGGAAAATCGGAATTGAGGAAGAAGTAGAGAGAGGGGCCACACCAGTCAAAATCGAGAAAATGGAGAAGTGGCTACGGGTCTTCCCAGACTAAGAGGTAGCCGAGACTATCAGGCAAGGTTTTCAAGAGGGTTTCAACATCCCTTTCAAGGGGCACGGGTCCCAGAATATCCCTAGAAACCTGAAATCCGCATTAGAGAACAAGGAACTGGTGGGCAAGAAAATCAGGAAGGAGGTAGAACTGGGAAGAATGGGGGGCCCTTACAAGTCACCACCATTTTCCGAGTACATATGCTCACCACTAGGCTTGGTCTCCAAGAAGGAGGCAGGAGAATTTAGGCTGATCCACCACTTATCATACCCACTAGGGGCATCAGTGAACGACGGCATAGAGCAAGAGGCAGCTTCTGTGAATTACTCAGACTTTCAGGAAGCGGTACAAGTGGTCAGGAGAGCCGGTCAAGGGGCATGGATGGCGAAGGCCGACATAAAGTCAGCATTTCGTCTAATACCAGTGAATAGGGAGTCACAGAAGTGGCTATGCATGCATTGGGAGGGCAAATATTTTGTCGATAAATGCCTCCCAATGGGCTGCGCCATATCATGCGCATATTTTGAGGAAGTGAGCTCATTCCTACAATGGGCTCTCACAAAAGAGTTGCCAGAGGCGCAAGTGGTTCACTATCTGGACGACTTTTTGTTTGTGGGACCACTGGGTTCCAAGCTGTGTAAAGATACATTAAGGAAATTCATGGCAGTAACAAGGGAGTGGGGCTTCCCATTGGCGGAAGAAAAAACAATGGGCCCAACACAGATAATCCAATTTTTAGGAATCGAAATTGATTCACGGGCAGGAGTGTGTAGGATCCCGGATGAGAAGGTGTCAGACCTACTATGCACAATCAAAGACCTGAAAGGGAGAAACAAGGCCACGGTGAAGGAATTACAATCGCTAGCAGGGAAACTAAACTTTGCTGGCAGGGTCATACCACAAGGCAAGATATTCCAGAGGATGGTGGAACAGAGAACAAGAGGGACCAAAGAGGGACACCACAGGGTCAGAATGGGTGGAGGAATCAAGAATGACTTAGAGGTATGGTGCAAATTTCTTAAAGCATTTAACGGGTCAGTGATATGGCGAATACCCATAAATGAAGAAGACAAAAGGGTGTTGTTCACGGATGCAGCCGGGGGTTTTGGGTTTGGAGCAATACTGGGTACAGAATGGTGCGCAGAAGTTTGGCCTGAATCATGGCACGAGGCTGCATGGACAAGTAACATTACGCTACTAGAGCTGTTCCCGATTAGGGTAGCGCTGTGCGCATGGGAAACAGAGCTAAACAACAGAGAGCTAAATGTCTGGTCCGACAACATGGCAGTAGTGCACGTGATAAATAACGGAAGCGCATCATGCCCGTTGGTCTTGGAGCTAATGAGGGTAATAACGTTGGATTGTCTAAAAAATAATGTTAACATAAGGGCGAGGCATATCAATGGAGAAGAAAATATGGTTGCTGACGCATTGTCTCGTTTCCAGTGGGGCAGGTTCAGAGAGCTACGGCCGGACGCAAAATGGATGAAAACGCCCATGCCAAAAAAGGCATGGGTCCCACTAGAAGCACTGGAAAAAGATCGGTTAACTACAAGGTTCACTCAGAAGAAGAGGAAAAACCGCAGGAACAAGGCCAAGTGATTGAAAGATTGGCAAGGAGCGCGATAACATACAAGACTTGGAAGCAATATGAAAAACATGTGATTGATGTGCTAAAAGGAACAGGTTCACAAGAAGTTGGGGAAATTACAGTTTCCAAAATGTGCGATTTTTTGGCAAAAGTATTTGCGCAAGGAAAAAGGAAAAGCTGGGCAGCAGCGCATTTGGCCGCAGTCGCATATACGGCAAAGGTGGCCGGGGCGATAGACCCAACAGTTAGCCCACGGATAAAATATGCAATGAAGGGTTGGGCAAAGTTGGAAGGAATTAAACCAGACAGCAGGAGACCTTTGAATTTTATGAAAGTGGTGAAGCTGTTACAAGTATTGCATGACACATGTAGCGACAGCTATGAGACTAGGTTATTCAGGACGGCTTTTGTGCTAGCATACTATCGGGCATTCAGGATCGGGGAACTGGTAGCACGCAATACAGTCGCAGGAGACGGGCTAGCAAAAAGCGACGTCAGCATAGGGTCCAAAGGCATGTCAATTTTACTGAGAAAATCAAAAACAGACCAAATGGGGAAGGGAAAAGCAATAGAGCTAAACTGCATCAAGGAAAGGGAATATTGCCCCAGGTGCATTACCAAACAATTCCTGGAGGTACGACCGGAGGTCGGGGGCAACTACTAATACACAGGGATGGCAGGGCCCTCAGCAGATACCAGTTCCAAGCAATACTAAAGAAAACCATAGCAAAAGCGGGGTGAGATGCAGCCGAGTTTGGGACCCACTCTTTCAGAATCGGGGCAGCCACATCAGCATGGGCAGGGGGCCTGGGAGCAAAGGGCGTAAAGAAAATTGGGGGGTGGTGGTCGCAATGTTTCAAAAAATATGTACGAGAAAATCTGATATGATGCCTTTCCCACCCACAAATGCAGATACAGGGCCATACAGATCAGCGTGGATAGTCAGCCATTCCTTTGTGACCCGGGCAGGCAGGTGGATAGAAGACTTCAAAGAGGGCCTGCATTTTAAAAAGACGATAACTTCATGGTGTGGCCTCCCAGGAATGCGGTGGGAAGACATTCACGACCGGCTGTCTGATTTGATCGGGTTCAGGGACCCTCCCGAATACCTGGTAATACACCTCGGGGGTAACGACCTGGTCAAAACAAACAGGGCCGAGCTAATGCGCAACACGTGTGAGTCATTAAGCGCGATAGCACACTGCTGGTGGAAAACAGAAATTTTTATGTCCGAGATCATCACCCGCAGAGTATGGTACGGGGCACACAGGAGACATGCCATTGAAACAGCTAGAAAAAAGCTAAACAAAACAGTAGAAAGGTACTGTAGGAGCACAGGGATCCATTTCATAAAAAATGGCTTGTCACAGAATGACACAGATTTGTTCCATCAGGATGGCGTACACCTCTCCAACAAGGGGATGGGGGTATTTTCAGATAACATTTTCAGAGCTTTGGCAGCACGGGGATGCAGTTAGGGATGCTTTTTGGGGGGACCTCAGTGGCCTAGGCAACACCCACTCAGGTGTGGCGGCGCATGTCCAGGAATGGATGTCCATGGGTATCGGAGATTAGCCAAAGAGAAGGCGGGGCTTCACATCCCCTGGACACGTCGTGCCCAAAAGCGATTTTTATTGTTGGGCATTATGATTATGGTGTGGTTTTATTTTCTGTAGAAAATAAAATAGCCTACGGCCATAATTTTTTCCACGAAACAAATACTCTGTCTGTATGGATATTTCTTCCCCCAGGTATTAGGGTATCAGAAACAAGAGCGGAGGGGGGCCCACACTACTCAGCCTATGCCCCAGGCCCCGAGTCGTACAAAGTACGACGCGATGGAGGGCCTGGGGGGTTAGGCGCAGGGTGGGGGACCAAAACGGCGCAAACCAATGAGGGAGGGGCAGACAATGCGGCGCCCCCACCCTCTTCGTTGCCAGGGAAATGCACAACAAATGGGGGAAGGTGTGAGGAAGGACAATGGGGGCAGGAAGGAAGTCCAGCCCCCCCAAGGGGACAACAAAGGGGAAAGGGGTATAAGTACCCCAACGTGAGGCAGGAAGGACACAACCAGGTAGGAGCTCACCTCATTCGGGTAAGCTCCAGGGCCTGGAAAAGGGGGACAGGAAACGTTTTGCCACCCAGCCCGCCCAACAAGAAGAAGAAGAAGAACATGGAACAGGCACGCCGAGTACTCTTATACGGTACACGGTAGAAGACAACTCGTAGGCAGCGGCGGCGCGTGTCCAGGAACGGATGTCCATGGGTATCGGAGTTTAGCCAAAGAGAAGGCGGGGCTTCACATCCCCTGGACACGTCGTGCCCAAAAGCGATTTTTATTGTTGGGCATTATGATTATGGTGTGGTGTTATTTTCTGTAGAAAATAAAATAGCCTACGGCCATAATTTTTTCCACGAAACAAATACTCAGTCTGTATGGTTATTTCTTCCCCCAGGTATTAGAGAGTATCAGAAACAAGAGCGGAGGGGGGCCTACACTACTCAGCCTATGCCATGTACGGGTGTGTGACTCCACAAAGAGCTTCTTCATGTGTGTACTGGTGTGTTGAGTGTGCCATGCACGGGCGTGTGACTCCGGAAAGAGTTTCTTCCGATGTGTAGTGATGCGGTGAGTGTGCCATGCACAGGTGTTGCGACTGCACAAAGAGCCTCTTCAGATGTGTGGGATACGGCGAGTGTGCCATGCATGGGTGTGTGACTTCACAGTCCACAAAGAGCTTCAGATGCGTTAGGTGTTCCATGCACAGGTGTTTAACTCTGCATAGAGTTTTTTCAGATGTGTAGTGATGCTGTGAGTGTCCCATGCACAGGTGCTGCAGCTCCACAAAGAGCTTATTCAGATGTGTGGTGAGTGCGCCATCCACGGCTGTGTTACTTCCCAAAAAGCTTTTTCAAATGTGTAGTGATGCGGCGAGTGTGCTGTGAACGAGTGTGTGAGACTCTGCAAAGAGCTTATTCCGATGTGTATTGATGCAGTGAGTGTGCCATGCACGGGAGTGTAACTCCACAAAGAGTTTCTTCATGTGTGTACTGATGTGGTGAGTGTGCCATGCACGGGCGTGTGACTCCGGAAAGAGTTTCTTCAGATGTGTGGTGATGTGGTGAGTGTGCCATGGACGAGTGTGTGACTTCCCAAAGAGCTTCAGATGCGTCGGGTGTGCCATGCATGGGTATGTAACTCTGCAAAGTGTTTCTTCAGATATGTAGTTCAAACACCCAAAAAACATCACCAAGGCAAGCATGTTGCTGCAGAGCTATCCTCCCGAGACTGCATGTCTCTGAGTGTATACGTGGTGAGGGTGGATACTATGCTATGGGTGGGGAACGGAGGCTTTGAGGGAGGCACCTCCCCTGAATTCTAAAGAAGGTAACAGGGTGGGAGTGTGGGGTGAGGTGGGATCACCTTCTTGGGGGAGGGGGTTTAGCAGGGTGGTGGGCGGCAGTAGAAAGTGATAATTCAGCCTTTTGAAGACCACACAAATCGGCCAAAATAAATCAGTCTTTTTTGTATTTGTTCTTCAAAATGCAGAATTATCACATAGAACCCAGTATGTACCTTGCCATACTGTTGACCTTGTTCAGTGTAATAGCATGCAATTGGATAGTACTTGCAGGGCCTAGTGGTGCAGAGCTAATGGGCTTCTATATTTTTAAAGAGATAGTAACAGCACTTCTCAGCAGGGCTGTGTAATCTATTTTCTACTAGAGCTGCCATATTTGAAATGGGGCAATGCTGGTACTCCTCAGTTAACTCGCTAAACAGGGCTTCTATAATTTTAATGCTATGCTTTTATTGAGGCAATGCTAGTTCATCTTAGTGGGGCTGCTATACTTTTGATGGGACACAAAAGCACTTCTCAGTTGAGCTGCTACACTCTTATTGACAAGGCCCCAGCACTTCTCAGCAGATTTTTTTTATTTTTTTTAATTGGTTATTTATAATGCGCGTAATAATACCCAGAGGTTTCTAAGCACGAACTGAGGGATCGAACCTGTGTTGCGCGGACTGAGGGATCGAACCTGTGTTGCTCCATGTCCTCTTGCTTCCAAGGCGAGCATGTTGCCCCTGAGCTATCCTCCCGACACTCTGAAGATCTGAAGTACATTTAATGATACCGAACCAGAACTATTGAGCAAGTTTAACATCATCATCAGAATAACTCAACACTGTTGTGGTTATACAAGAGCTAAAATATTTAAAGGGATGGAATTACTCAGAATGTAGCAGCACTATTCAGTAACCCAAAGTGCTTAAGCATAGTTAATGTGGAAATACTACATTTCTCACCATTGGGACAGTACTGCCACTTCTCACAGAGGCTGCTACACCTTTTATGGGGCAGCACTGATCCAGCCTACTTGACAGCTTCACTTTTAATGACACTTCTCAATAGGGCTGCTATACTTCAATAGGAAATTACCAACAGCACCCTGCAGGGAATTGCATACTCTTGATGCCACCGAAGCAGCACTTCCACCCACCACAGCTGCTTTATTTTTAACGGCACAGTGCGTGTACTTCTCAGCCACTCTGCTTTACATTTAAACAGACTGAATTGCATTTCTGCAACACTATACCCTTGTGTTCTGTATGTTGAGTGCTTCTTCACCACCAATGTCGGTTCATGCCACTCTCCCATTCAATTGGCAACAGGCATGTCCCGAGCTGCCTGCTGTCCATAAGCTGCCGCTCAGGATGTTGCAAGCCGTGATGGGGCAAGGGATAGAAGGCTCGAGCCTATAGGATAGCAGAATCAGCAGAGTCTTAAAACCTGCTCACTCATTCTGCAGTGAGGGGCCATGGGCCAAAGTGAGCATGATCCCACATACAGGGGGTTGTTACCCCTTTAGAATGAGCTCTCTCAGACACAAGTTATCACCCCTGTTTGACTCCTAGCTGGCTCGGCTTCCAGCTGTGTGATTTGTTTCATTTAAGTTTGCCTGTCGTTCACTGCTTGTAATAGACTTTTGATTTTATGTGAGGCAGGCCCGGCTGTATAACAATGAAAGACCAAGCAACAGCTTAAAGCGCCACCAGCAAGAGCCCCACCAGACTGCCCCAACAAGTAGCAGATGATTTCTGTGTGTGTGTGTGCTTTATTGCGTGGGCGAGGGGGTTGGCTTCTGTTCAGGTGGGAAACTACCCATTGGTCTGTACTGCAGGGCAGCGAATAATACAATCATTTTCCCCGAATAATACACGTCCCGATATTTGCGCTTTCCCCCTCTACTGTCTCTGTGGAGTCACCACACTGCACCATTAAAGCATCCATTTTGTCCCCGCTCCACGAGACAAATCTGGGACCGGACCTGTGTGTGTTGTCAGGATGTGAACTCAGGCTTTGTGGGACGAAAGCAGTGTTTTATAATCAACTATTTTATTACATTTTGTCTTTGATAGATCATGTGGGGGAGGGATTGAAGGCATTTTTACTTCCTGCTGTAAAATAAGTCATCACCGGGTCCATGTGCCCCCTCGCCACTGTGTCCATGTGCCCCCCTGTCCCTCGCCAGTGTGTCCATGTGGCCCGGCCCCTTGCCCCTCGCCAGTGTGTCCATGTGCCCCCCTGACCCCAACTTACAGCAACATCTTATGCAAATTAAACTGCTTAAATTAACCACAGGCAGATGAAATCGAAGTCATTTGTGGCCTGCAGCCTATATATTTTGCAACGCATTGAACTAGGATTTTACATTGTGACACAATATTATGTAAACTGCTCCTTGCCGGAGCCACACACTCAGCCTGGGCCTGCTGCAGCCTACAGAGCTAGTTCCTAGAGAACCTAGGGCAATGGTGCATAACATGCGTCCCTCCGAGTCACAAAAGGTTAATGATGAATCGTTGCCGGGCCGGAAGTCAGTCTCTAGGTCTGTCCCGTGCAAAGCCTCTGTGGTCCAGTTTGTCTTTGCATGATGCGTGCATCCCAGAACTCTAAAATTCTATTAAAAATGAATATGGTCTGGTGTTGCACAAATGAATCTTTCTGATATATTGTTATTATTTTCAGACCTGCATCTTTGTGTGGGAGTTCCTTCCTTTCTGTGTTCTCAACGCCAGCAAACAGTAGCACCATTGAGCAGCTGACATCCAGCATTATTTGTGACCGCTGTGGGAGGTAAATGAACATGAAGCAACATATTGAAAATGTACAGCATATGTTAATGATCTGATCTGTTAGTACATATCTATTTATGCATTGCAGCCTTGTCCTAGTTGTTCCAACACTAAAGACGGCTGTCTCTCTTCCATTTAATCAGAGAATACCACTAAATTAACTTCAAACTGTATGACACTGAACGCATGCTTCACTTCAGTTTTTCGGGACTCACAGGTTTCCTTTTTTTTAGTGGCAGAGGTTGAACAGGTTGCAACTGTTAATCTCACAAATGTAAGGTATAACCCTGACAGATGGGACTGACCTAAAAGTAAGCTACAAAAATAAATACATGAAATCACTGCTTAGGTATGTACTCAGTGCTCCAGATAAGATGTTGAAGTGGGACTATTGTATTTCAAATTTTGTAAACTTGGAAGTAAAATTATTTTTAGGGAGTAAAAATGCAAATCCAGTTGTAAGCAATGCTTTAACTGAAAAAGGAAAGGTTTTTCTGATAATTATGTTGCACTTAGTTACTCATACACATTAAAAGATCATGAACATGTCTACCGATCGAGCAGTAATAATAGTACTTTCTTCCTTTGGAACTACGTGCGCTACCTCTCCAAACATCCATGGAGCTATGTGCGGGAAAGCAGGGGTCAGGGTCCACAGTGTTTGTTTCCTATTTTTTGTTTGGAGTATTTGTGATCTGTTTTTCTTTTGGGGAGTACTTGCTTATTTGCAGGGAGTACCGTGATAAAGTTGTAAGCCAAAGCAATACATTTCAGATTTGTCTCCTCTTTGGTATCCAGCGGAAGTGGTCCCCCAAAGAAGAGTGACGAACAAAAGAAGTCGGGAGGACACCCAGGAATCCATCATTTGCTTGAATAATAGCTTCTGATTTAGCAGTACAAAAAGAACGTACATGTCTACACCTACAGGAAAACCCAAGGATCCAAAACAGAGGTCAATCCTTGATATTTTTTCTCCAAAACCAAGAGGAGCTGGACCTACTCCAGATTCTGATTCAAGCATGCGCAAGAGGTCTGATGATACCTCGAGTGGCAGTTCAAACACAGCTGTACATGTTGTCCAACCATCGGCCAGCACATCAACTCTTGCTGGCAGCGAAGCTGCTTCTTCAGGTGCAGACAGTGCATCAGGAATACAATGAAGAGAGCCCAAATTCCACGATTGTGGAGTCCTATCTTGTTTTTGGGACTTACGGTTACACAAGACTCGAAAAGATAGGACTTAGTCCTTTATCAACAGTTATCCATTCATCTGAATGCCATTGGTTAATTCAAAAAGTACAAATTTTAATGGAGATAGCAAAATAGTCTAAAATACATGATTAAACCTCTAAAAAGATACTAGTGTATCGTGTTGACAAAGACAAACATTAAGAACATACAATTCTAAAAGATCTTAGAGATAATGACTTTCTAATCTCTAATTCTTCTATTCTAATTCTATTCAATAATTAGGATTAGATTGTCCCTTCATTGGAATTTTCAATTCACTCAGACAGTTTAACTAATTAGACTGACAAAAAATTCTCGACATGTTTCAGTCCTCTGTGTAGGTCTTGGGACTTTCTTCAGGAGTGGTCAATAAGGGGGGTTTAGAATGGGCTTCAGCTAAGTATGAACTCTTCTGGCCTCTTCTTTAAGATGATAATAACTGTTGATAAAGAAACATTAAAAAAGAATCAATTTATATTTCTTTAGACACGTTTAGAGGTGTCAAGAAAGACTACAGGGTCCATTTGGTTACCTGGTCTTCTTAGTGTGGGGGCTTTCTTGATTAGCAGGCGAAAAAATGTCCACATGTGTTGGGTATCATTTTCTTGGGAGGAAGGATATTCCTACCGAATCTGCAAACAACAAATTATTTTATTTACAAGAAAGTCTACTCCAGCCTTCAGCTTAGAAAACACAAAGCATTCTGGTAATTGCAGTTCCTCTGCGAGGTCGTTTAATTTGGAGAGGAGTGGTGTCCTTTCTTTAGTAATTTGTTATGGTTTCTATATATTTTAAACGTATTTTAAACATAATGGCGAGATCATAATAGCTTATCCCTTATGCATGGGTTCTTAAAAAGGTCGCATTTTAGTCAGCTTACCAGTAGTTTAGTCAGAAAACTCTCTCTGTTCTTTTCCTTGCCGCGATGTTTTGCGGATGTGTTAATGCAGTTTTAGCTTCTGTGTAGAGGCTTCTACAATTGGTTTCTGAAATAAACCACACGGGTTGTATCCGTTAGTTCTAAATGGATTCCTGTTTCCCATTGCTGAAAACAGTTTTCAGTAGAACTGTTCTCCAGCTATTCTTAAAGCTAGAAAAGTGCTAAAAAAAATGCTAAAAGGATGTTAAAAAATGCAAGTCAAATGCTGAGTTTAAATCTAAGTGCTATCTTACTTCTCTGTATTTCAATACTTTGCACAGGCTACCGTGTGTATCATGATTTACCTGTTTCTTGGTCTCTAGTCATTCCCAATGGTGCCACTACAGGGTGGAGTGGTATCCCTGTGGGCTGGTGTCTTCTATGGGCTGAGTTTAGCTCCTTCTGTAAGATCCTCCTTCATGGGTGCCTGCGCCTGTTCTGGTTAGTATCTATGTTTGGGCCGCCATTTTGAGAGGTCTATATATAGCTCTCTAGTAGTCCTTTTTTAGTGTTTATGTCATTAAAGGGCCTCTACTTCAATTGTGTTCTCTGGCTCTGCTATTAACAGTCAAAAAGAAGGTTGTGCCGATGATTATAAATTATACATTAGGACGATCAGATATTTAACCAGTCTATAGATTCGTTGAGTCCTATTTTGTCACTTTTAGTTAAAAAAATTAATCTCTGTTCTTTTTCAAGTAGGATTCTATTTTTTGTATTGTGATCTCTCCCTTGTACCATTAGTAAAACGGTCCAGCTGAAGTTTTCATAACCATGTTGTGCTTCCCCAAAATGTTTTATTAGAGGTGCGTTAGAGACTTTATTTTTCAAACAGCTTTTATGTTCAAGCATCCTGGTTTTTACCTTCCGGTTTGTTTTCCCTATGTAGTGTTTATTACACGGACATGTGATCATGTATACTACATATTCAGAATTGCAATTAGTCATTAGTTTTTGTTTCCAAGGGGTGAGTAACCCTATGTCTATTTCTTTGGTTTTTTGGGTTAATTTACACATTGCACAATTAGTGCATGGGTAATGTCCAATTATAGGTTTAAGTCCCCAGGATTCAGTCAGGCTCAGGGTTTTTGTTGGTTTTTCTTTGAGTTTGTTACTACTCACTCTGTTCCCAATCGTCTTGGATTTTTTGCATGCAAAAAGAGGAACAGGAATCCCTATTTCACTCTTCTCAAAGATTTTCCATTGGGTTTTTACTATTTGGCTAATTTTCAGACTCAATTTAGAGAAAGTGTTAACACATACTAGCATATCTTGTTGCGGTTGTTTAATTTTTGCTTCTAGGAGGGCTTCCCTGTTGTTGTTCGCCGCTCTTTTGGCTGACTTTTTGATCAGTTTTTTAGGGTATCCTCTTTGTTTTAATTTGGCCGTCAGATTTTTTGCTTCTGTTTCAAAGTCTGCATTTTGGCTGCTATTTCTCTTGAGTCTTAAAAATTGGCCGTATGGAAGGTTATCTCTCAGGTGTTTAACATGATGACTGGAGTAATGTAAGAGTGAATTTTTTTCTGTTTTTTTATGGTAGGGTTTAACCAACAGGCGCCCGTGCGCATGAAAAATGGTGAGGTCGAGGAAATCGATGGAGGTTTTTTGAATATTAATGGTAAATTGAAGATGTGGGTTACAATTGTTGAGCCAAATTAAGAATTCCTCTGCTTTTTCTACTGTCCCTGCCCAGATTAACAGGACATCATCGATATACCTCGCCCATGACTGTATATGTGCTTCAAAAGGATTTGTTGTGTAAAGGTATTTTTTCTCAAAAGATTCTACAAATAGATTAGCTAGGCTCGGGGCCATCGTAGCCCCCATCGCTGTTCCTTCTATTTGTTGAAAGTATGAGCCTTGAAACTCGAAATAATTTCGTGTAAGAGCTATTTCTATACACCACATAATAAACGAGCTGGGTACTGGGTCGTTGTCAAGTCTATTGAGTAGAATTTCGCTGATGGTTTCAAGTGTAGCTTGTTGAGGGATGTTAGTATATAGGGATACAATATCTAGACCTATAAGGAGTGTTTTTGCGGGATCGTATGGGAGATTTTCATATTTATTGATCACATCTTTGGTATCTTTTAGGTAAGATCTCATTTTCTCTACATATCCTTTCAGGTAGTGATCTGCATACTTAGATAACGGTTCTAAAATAGAATTAATCCCTGAAACTATGGGCCTACCCGGTGGTTTAGTCAGCGTTTTATGGATTTTGGGTAGGCAGTAGAACTTGGGTGTTGCTGGTTCCATTTTATTCAGAAAAGCCCATTCCTGTTTGCTAATCCATCCTCTATCACAAGCTTTGGTAGTTTTAGTTTCAATGAGGTTTTCCAATTCTTTTGTGGGATCTGTAGGTAATCTCTTGTAATAGTTCTCATTTTCTAGTTGTCTGTGGCATTCTTCTATGTATTCTGTCTTATTTAGCAACACTATAGCTCCCCCCTTATCTGCTCTTTTAATAATGATCTTATCATTGGAAGCTAGTGATTCGATCGCTGTTCTCTCATTAGTGGTCAAGTTTTGATACATAGGGATGTTTTGTTGTTCCAACTTGGCTACTTCCGCCAGAACTCTTTTTTCAAAAATTATTGATTCTGGCGAGTAAGTGTATGAGGGGGGACAGAAAGTAGAGGGATTTTTGAGCCCTGAGTGGTTCAGAGTGTTGGGTTCTCTATTTGTTTCGTTACGTGTAGCAAATAATTCTTTGAGTCTTATTTTCCGCATAAATTTTAAAAAATCTGTGCGGAACAGAAAAGGATCATGTTTGTTCGAAATAACGAATCCTACGCCCTTTTCCAGAACTTGTTTTTCCATGTTAGTAGGCGTATACGTGGATAAATTCACTAGAATTGATTTCCGCTCCTCAGGTATCTCTGGTCCCCGTTCCATTGGCCCCGATTGGGCCTTTGGTATAAAAAAGGCTGTGTCCCTTGATTCCTGTTTCCTCTTTTTTGTCTATGATTGGGGTTTCCTCTTCCACGATTTGGTGGATTTTGACCTGGGTTAGTATTATCTGGATCGCTACTTGAATTGCTTGAGCTATATGATGTCGCCCTGAATCTAACTCGTCTGTTGTTTCGTGGTAGTCCTTGTATCTTGGCCATCTGTGTTTTATATCATTCTTTAGTGTAGGGATATGCCTTTTCATGTGAGTATTTACTCAGATCTTTTTTTAATCTTTGAATTCTTTCTAATGTGTTAATTTGTTTGAAGTCTTTCATTTCTTTCTCTATCTCTTCCAGTCTCTTTTTGACTACGTCCAGTGCAATTAGTTTTTTAATGTCATCTTCCAGTTTTTTTAGGTCGATTTCTATTTTGCTAGATGTTTCTTTGGCTGTATCTATTATTAATATCAGCCAATCTCTCCCACAACGGTTAGCTATGTAGCTCCATTGTAGGATGAATTTGGCGTTGTCTAAGAACAGTCGTGGCTCATTTGGAACCGTTAAGCCTTGTGGTAAGGCTTTGTTCTTTAGGTATTCCAATATTATGGCGCCATGTAATTCTGTCCTTATCAATCTTTTGCGAAGTTGGATTATTTCATCCCATTCGTCTGATTTATCTGGGATATCGCCCAGTTCACTGTTATTGATGATCGAGATGGCGTTCATGAGTGCCGTTGCATAGTCATCGCTATAGCCTAGCGTTCTGTCTTCCGACATATTAGCTTTTTAATATGTCTGGATAGGGAGCCGGAAAAGTCTAGAGAGGGGCGCGGCCTAAGGAACTACTCAATACCCGAGTGCTTCGTTCTTCAAGGTTTAAGGCTGTATCCTACACTTGTTAAGTCTCTGTGACAGATCGCCACTATAACATAAGGAATACAATGAAGAGAGCCCAAATTCCACGATTGAGAGATTGGCTGATATTAATATTAAAAATCTGATCGCCCTAATGTATAATTTATAATCATCGGCACAACCTTCTTTTTGACTGTTAATAGCAGAGCCAGAGAACACAATTGAAGTAGAGGCCCTTTAATGACATAAACACTAAAAAAGGACTACTAGAGAGCTATATATAGACCTCTCAAAATGGCGGCCCAAACATAGATACTAACCAGAACAGGCGCAGGCACCCATGAAGGAGGATCTTACAGAAGGAGCTAAACTCAGCCCATAGAAGACACCAGCCCACAGGGATACCACTCCACCCTGTAATGGCACCATTGGGAATGACTAGAGACCAAGAAACAGGTAAATCATGATACACACGGTAGCCTGTGCAAAGTATTGAAATACAGAGAAGTAAGATAGCACTTAGATTTAAACTCAGCATTTGACTTGCATTTTTTAACATCCTTTTAGCATTTTTTTAGCACTTTTCTAGCTTTAAGAATAGCTGGAGAACAGTTCTACTGAAAACTGTTTTCATCAATGGGAAACAGGAATCCATTTAGAACTAACGGATACAACCCGTGTGGTTTATTTCAGAAACCAATTGTAGAAGCCTCTACACAGAAGCTAAAACTGCATTAACACATCCGCAAAACATCGCGGCAAGGAAAAGAACAGAGAGAGTTTTCTGACTAAACTACTGGTAAGCTGACTAAAATGCGACCTTTTTAAGAACCCATGCATAAGGGATAAGCTATTATGATCTCGCCATTATGTTTAAAATACGTTTAAAATATATAGAAACCATAACCAATTACTAAAGAAAGGACACCACTCCCCTCCAAATTAAACGACCTTGCAGAGGAACTGCAATTACCAGAATGCTTTGTGTTTTCTAAGCTGAAGGCTGGAGTAGACTTTCTTGTAAATAAAATAATTTGCTGTTTGCAGATTCGGTAGGAATATCCTTCCTCCCAAGAAAATGATGCCCAACACATGTGGACATTTTTTCGTCTGCTAATCAAGAAAGCCCCCACACTAAGAAGACCAGGTAACCAAATGGACCCTGTAGTCTTTCTTGACACCTCTAAACGTGTCTAAAGAAACATAAATTGATTCTTTTTTAATGTTTCTTTATCAACAGTTATTATCATCTTAAAGAAGAGGCCAGAAGAGTTCATACTTAGCTGAAGCCCATTCTAAACCCCCCTTATTGACCACTCCTGAAGAAAGTCCCAAGACCTACACAGAGGACTGAAACATGTCGAGAATTTTTTGTCAGTCTAATTAGTTAAACTATCTGAGTGAATTGAAAATTCCAATGAAGGGACAATCTAATCCTAATTATTGAATAGAATTAGAATAGAAGAATTAGAGATTAGAAAGTCATTATCTCTAAGATCTTTTAGAATTGTATGTTCTTAATGTTTGTCTTTGTCAACACGATACACTAGTATCTTTTTAGAGGGTTTAATCATGTATTTTAGACTATTTTGCTATCTCCATTAAAATTTGTACTTTTTGAATTAACCAATGGCATTCAGATGAATGGATAACTGTTGATAAAGGACTAAGTCCTATCTTTTCGAGTCTTGTGCAGACAGTGCATCTACATGTGCTGACATTGGTTCACTATCTTCACATGCAGACACCTTCTTTGGCTGACATAGCATCTCCTTCATTTGTAGTGGCCACTGAAGGCTCTTGTTCACGTGCAGACATTGCTGTGATGGTTTCACGTGATGCTGATGACCTAAGCAACACTTCAACTTTCCTGGATAGCGCTGAATGTTCTTTCAATCCTGATATTGAGGATTGTTCTTACCGTATTGGCATGTTTGATGATCCCCCCACTGTTGCTTGCTCTCCTGACATTTCACTCCTCGGGAAGAGCACAGACAGCTCTTGGTTGCAGAGCGATAACAGTATGCAAATGTGTCTAGCTGAGCAGGGCATTCCAAGAAGTACTCAAGCTCCCAATTTAGATGACAGTGTGGTGACTGATCTGTCACCAAATCCATACAGTGACCCTGTACAGCCAAAACTTCCTACATACCCTGTAACTGGTTCCCGTAAGTTCAACGGAGACTACAAAACATATCCTTGGGTGGAGTATTCAGTTCTGAAAGATGGAGTATACTGCTTTGCATGCAGACATTTTGGTTCTACTTCTGGAGGAGGGGGGCGTGCACGTGGCAATGTTCCATTTGTTGACATTGGCTTCGCTAAATGGGAAAAGACAAGTCGCTCTTTAAGGATGCACTCAGATTCTGATAAGCATAAGTCTTCGGTTGTAGCTTGGGCAGACTTTAAGCGTGTACAACAGACTACAAGCCCTCAACACTCAATTGTTTCCATGCTAGAAAAGGTTGGGGACCAAGAGATTGAAGAGAACCGTCAACATGTACTGCAGTTACTAAAGGTTGTATGTCTTTTGGGTCGTCAAGGACTTGCTTTCTGAGCCATAGACAAATCGCAAGACTCCCACAATAAGGGAAACTTCATAGCAATATTGCGCTTGCTGTCTGATAATAATGAACTTCTTAAAGTAAAAACGGCTACAAGATATGGGCACTACCCATCTCCTGAGTATCAAAATGACATGATCTCAGTTGTGGCATATCTTACACGTCAGAATATCGTTAGGAAATTGACAAAGCACTTTGCAGTGTTGGTTGATGAAACCAAAGACATTTCACATAAAGAACAGATGAGCTTTGTGATCCGGTTTGTAGATAAAGATGGGAACATTCAGGAAAAAGCCATGGGATGTTTCCACATGGAGAAGTTGGATGCCTCCAGTTTAGCTGCATCCCTTGACAAATCTGTACGCAATGCTGGCCTTGACTGGAAGAACTGTGTGGCACAATGCTATGATGGGGCATCAGTTATGAGTGTCTGTTTCAATGGAGTGCAAGCAAAAATAAAAGAAATTGCTCCACAGGCAGTTTAAACTCACTGTCATGCACATCGTCTAAACCTTGCGTTAGTGCAAACTATCACTAACATACAAACAGTGAAAGATTTTTTCTCAACTTTGCAGGCTGTGTATGTGTTCCTTTCACAAACTCTTTTTAAAAGCTAAAACAGAAAGCGGTCTGGCAGTACACGAATTAGAAAGACTGTGTGGCACTAGATGGTTTCATTGGTACGCTTGTGTTAAAAAATACGGGCTTGATTTGAAACCATTATAGTGTAATAGAATCATCGCAACAACGTGACAAGCAGGCTTGTTCAGAAGCCAGAGGACTTCTCCAAAATATGCAGTGCTTTGAGTTTTTGTTAACTATGTTAAGTATGGAAGCAATTCTGAAAAAGATTAGTGTGTTATATGATGAACTTCAGAAAAAGAATCTTGATTTGCCAGATGCGAGTCACCTAATTCAAGTGACAAGAACTGCCCTCATCTACCTTCTACAAGAATGCCATTGGGTGAAAATCGTCAATGACGCAACGGAATTGGCAGAAAACTGTGGTATTGAAACAGTTGAAGACCACGACCGCAGAGCCTTACCAGTAAGGCAGCACCAACTGAGCAGCAAACTAAAAGAATACCTTGTTGGGACTATTGTAGGGAAGAGGCCTGGACATTATGAGCACTCTGAGGATCGAATGCCACAAACTGAACGGATAAAGCAAGAGGTGTTTTTCTCCACCTTGGATAGGTTTGTAAGAGAGTTGGATGCTCGTTTTATAGATAACATGGGGCTTATCAAGGCTGCCAGCATGTTCAATCCAAGTGCTAAACATTTCTTGGAGGACTCTGCAGATTTTCTTGCTGAGCACTACCTAGGGCCCCAAGTAAATTATGCTGGATTGCATTCAGGCCTTGACATTGCAAGGTGCTTTTTATCTGACAAGACTTTAGCAGGTATTCACTCTGTCAGGTACTATCTCCATGAATCTCCAAGAGGCTTTTCTTAGGTCAAAAACCTGTTGGATCTGGTTCTTGCATTGCCGATTACAACTGTAACAAATGAGAGGTTCTTCTACTGTTAGAAAAGAGTTAAAAACTATTTGCGAAATAGATGTGGAGACAAGAGACTCAGTGATTTGTTGATAATGGCATGTGAACCTATGGAGGTCGACAAGATACATTTGAGTGATGCCATTGACCGATTTGCTGACATGCGACACAGGAGGTATCCTCTGAAAAGATGAACCATTATATTCTTCGACACTGTTAGATTATAGCAATTTTCCAGTTAGGTCTTTCTTTTCAAGTCACGCAGACCTAATCAGCACCACATACAGTCTTCAAAACCATCTGCTGCTCTCCTACACTACCAGCCTCTTCTCCTCATGAAGTCAGCCATGATACATCGCTCATGCACTACAACCAGTTTGTCTTACCTTCAAAACACTGCATGGTATGCTGTTGAGTTTTGTCAACATCCTATTTTTTACCAGTGAGCTAAGCAACATTGGACCATTACGTCAGAAACATCATGTGTCTTTAAAATGGCAGCATCTGCCACACTGCCGGCATCCTACAGATTTTCAGTCTAAACAACAGTAAGACATTCAATTAACATTTTCCTGTGAAGCCAGACAGGCACTACTAGTAGCACAGCCACAAGCATCTGTCAACCGCCAGTCTCTTAGAATTTGAGTAGCCTCCATCAGCATCTTCTTGACAAGTCAGCCAGAAGCTGCAGCACAGCTGGAGTTTTGTGTCATGAAAACATTTGCTATCCGATTCCCTCCTGGCTCTTCTTCATTTCCAATCAATGAAGCAATGATGAGGCATCTAAGCAGCAGATTCCTTTAAGCCTTTCACTAGCTGCTCCACAGCTACAGTTCTGTCTTCACAATGCCAGCACCGTATCCTTGATTTGTAGTCAACCAACCAATGATGAGACATACCCTGTCAGTGTCCCCTGTTAAAACCAGCCCGGCATCATCTGCATCATAGCCAGTTATCTGTGACCTCAAAACAGCACCTCCCATACTTGCAGCCTCTTCTCTGCCAAACACCTGCAGCTCCACTACCAGAGTTCTGTGTCTTCTTGATCTGTTGCCTATTGAAGACTCACAGACCTCTCCTCTGGTTTCCGGTCACCTAAGCAACAACCTGCCTTCGAGTCAGAATCTTCACCTTACATGCCATTGAAAGAGCAGCACCAACACATCTGTCAAGCCACTGTTCTGCTCAATCTGATAAGAAACTACATTTTAAGTCTTATGATCAGAGTGAAGGAAGAGCAACTGTTGGGCATTATCCCAAAATCTATATAATAGTACTAATTGTTGGAATGTGTACCATTATGGAGAGGTGCGGGGTGTGGTGGACAATGAACATGTAGGAACAGAAAACTAGGCATATAAAGAGTGCTGGTGAGTGTGGGAGTAATGCAAATTGCAGCCAGGATTTTTTCCCCCATAAAATATGGGGACAGGACGGATGAGGCTTTTGGTACTGAGGTTTGTATCACTCAGTAATGCACTGTATGCCTTGAACACATTTTGAAGTAATCTTTTGGCAGCCAAAATAACACAAGAAGAAGAATCATTAAAAACTGAGGATGCCATACATGTTTTCTGTTGAAATATTCTCCCTCTCCCCTTTTATCCTGGCTTTCCCCTATCCCCATGCCCGCCTATCCGTCCCTGTCCCCACAGAATGTGATTTCACTCTGCAGCCCTGTTGCAATAACAAGGCAGGTCCACATAAAGAGGGGATTGGGGTACATACACTTCACGTGGCAACATGGACCTTGACACTGCTACATATGATGATCCATTCTTGTATGAAATGTCATAATACACTGATGTCATAACCATTTTTTTTTTAGTGTACTGAGGGATAATGCTTTATGAGGCCACTTCCTGTGATGTCATGTGGGGTGTGGTCAAATGATATCACTTCATGTGGGGTGTGGTCTAATTACATCACTCCCTGTGGGGGTGTGATCAAATGACATCACTTCCCGTGATGTCACTCTTGGGGGCGTGGCACTATGATGTCACTTCCGCTACCCCTGGCATTTTGGTGAAATGACGTCCCTGCGAGGAAGCAGCAGTTTCGAGATGGCAGTTTAATACGAGGAGAAAGACGGCGAGACCAGAAAGGGCTGCAAGGAGGGAATTGCCATTGGCCTTTCAGAGGAAGAAAACCGTTACTTTCACAAGCCCTCGAGGATAAGAAACATAAGTCCCAGGAATTAAAGCTGAAGAAAGGTGACTTGTGTGTCAAAGGTACTCAGGGCTTTACCTGCATCGACGGCCGAGGTGGCGAGGAGCTACTGCCACACTGGTACTGTCCTTGGCTCCGACAACAAGGCTGCTCCAGTCACGTCAGCACAGCCGGTGAGTCGGGGAGACTGATAGCAGACCGGTCTGTGTTAGAACCAAGGTTGCAAGCGGCAACATTGTATGAAGAAATCTGCAAAGAACAGAGTTTAAGGCGTATGTGATGGGCGGTGCAAATATAATTGAATATCCAAGGAGTGACTGAACCTATTGAAACTGAAGTGGATACCATATACACAGTGGTGCGGCGCCACGTGGGTGCTCATTCGAAAGGTTTCTGTTAGGTATCCAACTGAGAGTGTAAAATTGTGAACTGGGAAATCGGAGTGGTCCTGCAACGGGTCAGCCAAACCCTGCGCACATTCGAAAGTCTTTGATAGCTAATACGAACTGTAATTGTGAAAAGGGGATTTGAGCCCGGAAGAGGGGTATCCGGGGTGAACCGTGAGTCACTGGCAAAAAGATACTGCTGTGACAAATGTGAACCCAACTGAGGTTTTCCAACAAATTGAACAGAGACTGGTCCGAGCCTGGCTGCGGGAGGCTATTTGTATAAAAGGGGTCTGAGCCCGGAAGAGGAGGATCCAGGGTGAAGAGTGACTCAACTGACTTGTATATTTGTGAAAGAACCTTTTGTTTGTTTTTGGTACATCAGGTCCTCTGAATCAAGAGACTTAAATAACATAAGAGAATTGGGCCCTGAGGTTGGTAATGGAACTGTGTCCTTGTGCCGAAGAAGCCCAAGAGTATGCTATGCTCCATTGAACCGCCTAGTCCCGTGCTGAAAACGTTGGCGAAGGGAGGCCAACAACCGGAATATCCTGACTTATCATTTTGTGAACACTTCTTTCTTTTTCATGAACATTATCCCACACTATCTGCAATTTAGCGGTAAGGATTGGCAATAGGATTTTTTAGGATAGACCCCTTTTATTTTGACGAGACTCCACTAGGACTGCATTATTATTATTTGATGGTCGTAGGTTGCTCCCATTTTAGATTTAGGTTTAGATAGGCGTTTATCACACCCTTGATAAAGTTAAAGAAACACCCTTGAACTCTGGTCACTTGTGTCTGTCTTACTTTGATACCATGCCTTCTAACCAGGTCAACCATGTTCTTCCCAAGTGCGGCTGAATACTGCTATATCATCCAGATATGCAATGCAGAATTCATCCAAACCCATTCAAAACATGGTTGACCAGCCTTTGGAAAGGGCCAGGTGCATTCTTTAATCCAAATGGCATTACCCTGAACTGGTAAAGCCCTTCTCTGGGGTTTAGAATGCAGTCTTCTCCTTGACATTGTCTGAGGTACTTGGAAGCACCCAGCATGTCTACCAATTTGCCTGTTCTTGGTACGGGTGACCATCTGTCTTGGTGACAGCATTCATAGCCGTGCAATCCACACAGAACCTCAACCCAGAGGTACCTGCCTTTGGCACCAGAACCACAGGACTGGACTATGGACTACTAGAGGGTTGAATCACCCCTTACATCCAACATCTTGTTGACCTCCGACTTGATGTGAGACCTCACTTTGTCTGACATTCTATAGCTCCTACGTGTGGTAGGTACACTGTCTCCAGTGTTAATTTAATGTTTGAACCAAGGTGTCAACCCTGGAGTAAGTGAGAACAAGGGGGAGAATTGCCTCAGCAAAGTCCCTACTGCACCTTGCTGCTGAGGAAACAGTTGAAGAGCCAATTTGACACCCTCAATGGAGCCATCTGAACGACTGTCTTGGAATAGATCAGGAAGGGGTTTGGATTCCTCTTCTCCCCTGTCTGATGCCTAGAGCAGAGCAGCCATGTCAACCCTAGGGATTAATTCCTTCAGCCTATTTATGTGGAAGATTTTAGGGGCTTGACCAGGCCTCCCAAGGGCAACTAAATAGTTCACCTCCACAGTTGCTCCAAACTGTCCACACTTATCCTGTAAGGCCCTTGGCCAGATGGGATTCATGATTAGGACTTTTTGGCCTGGGGGAAAATTTACACGTGAAGCCTTCTGGTCATACCAATATTTGACCAATGCCTGATCAGCCTTCAACTTGTCACTGGCCTGAGCCATCAGTAAGGCCATCCTCTTTCTCAAACCCAGCATATAGTCCACCACATTTGTGGTGACAGGAGGAGTGGTGAACTCCCATCATTCCTTGACTATAGCCAGTGGTCCCCTGACAGGGTGACCAAAGAGAGGTTCAAATGGACTGTAGCCAACCCCTTCTTGTTGGACCTCTCTGTAGGCAAAGAGTAAGCATGTTAAAAAGAGATCCTACTTTCTTCTCTGGGTCTCCTCAAGAGCTCCAATCATGCCTTTGAAAGCTCTGTTGAATCTCTCTAGTAAGCCATTTGTCTGTGGGTGATAAGCTGAAGAAAACCTATAGGAGACCCCACACTCCGTCCACATGGCTTGCATGTTCTTGGACATAAAGTTGCTGCCTCTGTCAGACACAGCAGCTTAAATGAAGCCAACCCAGGTGTCATGCATCCCTCGTGGAAACTATGGAACTCCTGGAGACTCCATTAATGTGCCTTCTCTTTTCCCTGCCTTTCGTTTTGAACAGTCTAGTTGTTGTAACAAAGATGGCCACTGCCCTTATACTTCCTTCCATTGTGGTGGTTCGGCGCGTTGCACCTTCGTTTTTCATCACGTAGGCTAACGCTAGTTTTGCTTTCCCCTTTGAGCTAACGCTCCATTGTTTACTGCCACTCTCTGTGGCTTCTCACTTGTCGGACGTCCCTTCGCCCATGGCTATCTCTCTCTCTCATAGTCTATGCGAGTATCCTGTTCTTTCGTGTCCTTCCTTTCCTCGTCTGTCCTTACCCACTTATCTTTCTTCCGGGTCTCGTCCCGGGTGGCTGTTCTATGCTTCTATTCCCCTCGGGTCTCTCCCATTCTTTGTTACTACCTTCCCTTTGCAAGGTCTCGTCCAGGGTTGCTCTTCCTCTCGCCGTCCGGCTCCAGTCGGAATTTGGATGGGACTTTCTCTTTCCAATTACTCAGTGCTACGCTGTATCAGGCAGCGTGTTGCCTGTAAGTGACTGCTTGACTTGTTCTACGTGGCTCTATTGCTACGACCTTACCGCCTGGAGACTTAACTTCACAGGCTTTCCCGTTCAGGCATTTCCACCTTCCACCAGATTTGACTGCCATCAAGTTCATATCCTTACGGTCTATCTTCAGAACCCTGCACAATCCTTCCTGGACAGGATCACTTCAACACTTCAATCCAGACTACGAAAACATTGCATGTCAGGACTTAGCCAGGGTTTTTTCAGCTAGGATACTTTTTTCCCTGCTAAGGGGCTTTCTCCCGGGTTGTCCCGTGGTCGGGTGCTTTGTCATCCAGACAGCGTGGCAAGCAGCAGAGCTCGCCCTTACTTACACGAAAAGAAAGCAAAGAAAAAGACAGGAGAAAAGAAGGAGACCCGCAGAAGGAAGAAGAAGGACACGGTTCATGGAAATATGGCCTGAGAGCTGAGGCTCTGTGGAACCGATTGAATGCTGGAAAGAGAGCTCTGCAGAGAGGCTGTCTGTTTTTCTGGTGTTTGCAGTGCTCATTCGCCTGGAGACAGAGGCCTACCCAGGGGTACATGTGGGGCAGGGGATGGAGTCCGGAGGGGGAGAGCAGAAGGCCAAGCGATCTACACTGCTGGAAGACCCGTGAATGCAACCTTTGAGTTTCTATGAAGGAGGAAACCCGGTATGCAAGTCTTTGAACTTACGCCGAGTATTACTTTGTATTGGAGTGGTCACGTGTAAGATAAAACAAGTTTCCGAAGGTCTCAGATCTGAATCCTTGTTAACCATTAAACAATTGAGAATACTTTGTAGCAGAGTGGTCACGTATATAAGAAAGCACAGTTCCGAAAGTCTCAGAGTGCTGGATACGTTATAAAAGGCAATCTACAAAGATATGAAACAACAAGAAGAATGAAAACTTTAACAAATATATCTTCATGATTATTGAATTCCGAACCAAATGAAAACCATAGCAAATATATTTTCATGATTATTGAATTCCAAACCGAATGAAAACGTCAATGTCAACAAATATATCTTCACAATTATTGAATTCTGAACCGAATGAAATGAATGAAACCTTAATAAGCAGAACTGTCACCTATAAGGATTAAAAATAAATGAAGCTTTAAATTCAAATTAAACCATCATGTGCCTAACTCAGAAATGAATGAAACTTTAATACAAGTAACATCTCAAAAGAAACCAAGAACTTTGAATTTAAGTGAAAACAATAGATACTGAACTTTGAATTAAACCACGTTAACAAGACAAGTGAAACCACTATATGTTGAAACTTCAAGGTGAAGGTAACTTTGGAAGTGAACTTCGACAATGAACCAAAAAGAGGTATATTGAACAACAAAGTGGGAGAAATTGTAAAAAATAAAGTATACTTTGAAAGTTGAATGAACTGCAACTATCAGTCAAGATATTTTGTATAAAAGACCAATCCTATAAAGAGGGTGCAAGTGTGGCGCAGAACTTTAAGAGGACTAAAAATACTATTGTGATATTGAAAGTGAATCTTGGGGAAGGGAACCCTGGGGCTTGACCCACTTATCGACTTGAGGATAGACTCTCAAGATATTTTTGTGTTTGGAACTGTGTTATCCGGAACTTGGGGAAGGGAACCCAGCGTCTTGGTTAAAGCTTTATCATCCTGAACTTAAGGCAATCCTGGGGGGAGGGATCTAAAAGGAAGCTGTGTGCTGGAGGGAGCTCCGAACATTGTGTTGAACACTGTTTTGTTGGTTGCTGACATCCCTACACATTGTATAGATTAGTTGTGAGGGCAAGTGTGGTTTTGGACACAGACAGATTCTTAAGTTGAACTCTTTGACTCTGACTTTCCTTAGCTTTATTTCGGTAGGGAAATCACACCATAGTATAGGGAAAGATCTGTTTCCTGTGTCTCACTCCAAGATGCCGTCACACTACTCTCTCAAATGGTACACCCACAACATGGAGTGGTACCAATGGAGCCTGAATTGTTGCACCACTTTTCGCAGAGATATGGCAAGTGATACAACTCCTGCAATGGCCTTCTATCTTGACCCCTATCTTGGGCCAGTAGAAATTCATGGATAACCTCTCCTTGGTCTTCTTGAAACCACGATGACTGTAAGGGGCACTGCATATGCCAATTGCAGGAAAAAGGGTCAAACCTGAAGGGGGACCACAAACCTCCTATGGTCTCCTTCAGTGGACTCTGTGGGCTCATTGTACAGTCCAAATACATTCTATGTTTCCTAGCAGGTTCACCCTGAAGCTGGAAATAGGCCTGTCTCCTAAGGCCTTCTAAAGATGGACACTCACATTGGCCCTTATTAAACTCAGCCCTGTCAGGACCACCATCAGCAAGCAACCTCTGCAATTCATTGGGGGTTGAGAATTTCAGGCATCCCCTCTTCCTCGTCAGGTTCAGGGGCTTGGCCAACTGCCTACACCTCAGTGGTAGGTGAGTTGGTGAAATATTCTCTTTCCTTCTTGTGTGTTTCTTGACTCCTCTATCCTTGGGTATCCCCTTTGGCTTTGACTCATCCTTGGACTTGACCAAGGCTGCCTTGGTCTGAGACTTTGTGCAGGGTCATTCTGCTGTATTCCGCACAAGACATAAACTCTCCCAGAGACTTGCCTCTGTACACTCACAGCTAGCTATCCTAACTACTGCACCATTCACAGCTAGAGTTACTGGCATAAAAGGAAACTTGAGAGGGGTCCATTCACCAATTTGGTGGGCACCAAAGTGGCTATGACTAGCTCCTCTGGGTTTACCAATGTGGAATCCACCACAGTTCTGCTGGCCCCAGTGTCCTTATGGCAGAGGTTTCTACACCATCAACCATGACACTATCCTCGAAGTAGTGTTTAGTTTTGTCAGGGATGGAAGCATATGCCTCAGATACAGGATCTCAGGGAAACTAAGACTACTTCAGATCTTATCCATCTGGGTAAGGAATTTGAAGAGAAGGATGCCCCTGCGATTATCTCTTCCTCATTTTGAGAGAAGGCCAGATTCACAGAGTGGACCCCCAAGGTTTTGACTTACATCTGGGGTCCCCCTTCACATGGTCACTTGCTCCACAAGCCACACAAGATCCAGTGGGTCTTGGGACATAGGTAGGCTTAGAGAAAATAGAGTTGCGCTTGGGATGATTAGTCCCACTACCCTGTACATGGTCACATAATTTACCCTTTTTAAATGTTTTGTGCCCCTGTTGGGAAGAAGATTTTTCAGATAACCTACCCTCTTTATCTTTTTGCTTCTTTCCCTCTTACCAGAAGCAGGCGTGTACTTATGGGACACACTGTTAGATACCCATAAGATAGCTGCAGTGGCCAACTTCTTAGGATCTATTTCCTTGGAGTCAGCTAAATGCTGCTTAAGCTCAGAGGAACATGAGGCAAAAATATGCTCAAGAATAACCAAATTAATCATGCCCTCAAAGGCGGTAACCTTATAGCCTTCCACCCAACCAGTCAAGTTCATCAAGTATTCAGTAACATATGTGGCCCAGGTGCTACCTTCTCTTTTCTTATACTCTCTGAATCTTTTCAAGTATTGGGCAGGAGTCTTCCCAAATTTCAAGATGAGAGTTTACTTCAATTTTGCAAAATCTGTTCTGTCAGCATTTGACATTCCCACAATAGCGCAACAGCCAGAATGGGGAAGTCGACTGAGCAACCATGCACTCTTGTCAACATCTACTACTTCTTGCACTTCACATGCATACTCATATGAGGTCAGCCAGTCCATGATGTCACTTTTCTCATCATACACACTGAGCAGAGCTTTAGGAAATCTAAGACGTGAAGAGGGGCCAGAACCATTCCCATTAAGGAGCTGTTGGCAGTTTGAAGCTAGGCAAGCTCCAATTAATGTTCCCTATCCTTCTGTTTTCCACCTTTTCTATCTCCAGTTTAGCCAGGCTGAATTCCAGCCTTTTAAGCCCTTTGAGCCTAAGCTTTTCTCTCTTGAGTAACAGCTTAGCCTCTGCCTCAGAGGGAACAGATGAAACATGGGACAGAGCATCATCCTCCACAACCTCTCGCTCTATGATGGCAGCAATAACCACATCATGACTGTTACTGGGAGCAGCCCAGCATCTTCTACACTATCATAAGAGGGCAGAGATATAATCCTACTTGCTTGCCAATCTACAATATTTTGTATCCGTTCAGTTTTTGTGCCAGAGGTAGTCATACCTCTCTCAGCACACATCCTTCTTGTCGTTTCAGATCTGGAAACTCTTAAAGTAATAGCAGTGACTGCTTCCATTTTATCAGTTTAGCAGGTGGTTTACAATTACTAGCTATCAAAAGTCGCTGTAATTCAGGTACTACACCAATGTGCAACACTGAAATACCTCAGATCTTAACCTCACCGCTGTACAACAATATGTTAGAGTGGATTTCTAAACGCTGCCCGTTTGGACAGATGTTTAGGAGGCCACCCTTGTTAGATGACCAGGGGACACTTCTAGGAAGATAGCCAGACCAATTCATGGTAGCTTAGAGAGCAGTCAAGGCTAGGTCTTAGGAGGAGGGAGGGTGATCAGAGGCCCAAAATGAGCACACACAGTGAAACACCAAGCATTACGATTAGACAGATGTATACCAAAATAAACCATTTATTAGAGGCTGTGAAGGCATTGTGAAGTACGACACAGACACGAGATATCAAGTTGAAGAACATAATATTTATTAAATTAAATGTCAGGATGGTAGAAGGCCTAACATGCCCCATATTATAGTGGGATTTTGCTACCTGAATGAAACTAAGGAAAGTCTGAGTCAAAGAGTTCAACTTAAAAGTCTGTCTATGTTCAAAACCTATCCTTGCCCTCACAACTACAATAAACCAATGTGTAGGGATGTAAAAGGTCAAAATAAACAGTGTTCCACAAAAGGTTCTGTGCTTCTTCCAGCTCGTAGTGCCGGACCCGTTGGCAGTAGCGCTATTAGCGCGGGCGGTATCCTGGCGGGAATATCGCCGGGATACCTCCCAACTCGCAATGAGGCCCTTAAAGTTGTCTTTTCCCATGTTCAAGATTATATAGGGTTGAAAGAATTCTCGGGGGTTTCCTTCCTCTAGTTCCAAACCCGACAGTTCAAAACACAAAAGAAAGAGTCATGAAGTTTGAGGATTCCCTTCTCCAAGACTTCAATTTCATCATATTCACAGCACAAAAGGAAGGGTAATGAAGTCTCAGCGTTCCCTTCCCCAAGACTAGCATTTCATTATAGTTCAAAACACAAAACAAAAGGGACAGTTGTTTCCAAAATTCAGTACGGTGTGATTTTGAACGATTGGACAGTTCCGTTCACTGCTAAATTCAATATGTAGTGCTTTCTTTAATTCTAAAGTTCATATTCCATTCGACGTTCTGTGAGCATTAAGCGGGCTTACAATCTGGTTTTCAATCATTCCGTTATGGACTATTTATGCATTTCACTTTAAAAGAACTTCCCAATTCTCAGAGACTTTCAAAACCGTTCCGCTTTAAGAGACGTGACCACTCCGATACAAAGTATTTCTGGTTCTTTAAAGTACAACAATGGAAAAATCTTAGGTGTTTAGATCTTTGAAAATGTGTTCTTCTAATGCACACAACGACTCCGCTACAAGCTACAAAGTATTTTGGCACAATAGAAATGTTCAATCACTAGCGCTTCGCGCACCGGGTTTCTTAGTTCACAGAAACTCACCGGCTTCTTTAGTAGCTGTCCTCACAGATTAGAGCACACTATCTGAAGCTTCTGCTGCTTGAGGTCCACCTCTGCCCCTTAGACACCCCTGGGCCAGCTCCTCAGTAACAGGGAACAAGCACTTGAGTTGAAAGGAAAAGGGGCATCCTTTCCACCCGGCTACCTTATCCGCTGACAGCCCGCTCTACGGAGCTCCTGCTCCCACACCAGGCTGTCTCAGGACACCCTTCCTTACAGTCCTCAGCATCTCAGCGTGCTGTGCACCTTAGACCTTTCCGCAGCAGTTCCCTCCAGCGGCTCGCCTCTCCTAAAGCAAGGTTCTCGGCTGATCACACAGGCCTCCCTGCTGCTGCTCATCGTGTTGCTTTCTCCTATACCTTTTATAAACCTGCAACCCTCTTCCAGGTTGCAGGTGTTTTCTCCCAATCAGCCTTGCCTGACCATTATTAGGAGGACATGGCTGACTTTCAAACCACCTTGCAGGCATGGTCATCGTCCCAGTACCAAAGTGGTGAAAGTGTGTGATGTTCATTACTTTTAGTTACCTTTTTCTCGTCTCAGTACTGTCAAGTGTCCCATATGTTGAAGTGAGGGAAGCTTACTTGTAATAACACACAAAGGTCAGGCTGGGTTAGGTTCGGGGGAGGGTTAGCCGGCCTTTCCACCTGGCTCCCTTATCTGCCGACAGTGCACTCCACGGAGCTCCTGCTCCCATGCCAGGCTGTCTCTGGGCACCTCTCCTTACAGTCTTTAGCGTCTCAGTGTGCTGTGCACCTATGACCTTTCCACAGCAGTTCCTTCCATCCGCTCGCCTCTCCTCCAGCAAGGTTCTCGGCTGATCATACAAGACTCTGTGCTGCTGCTCATTGTGTTGCGTTTTTCACCTCCTTTTATACACCTGCAACCCTCTATCAGGGTGCAGGTGTTTTCTCTCAGTTGGCCTTGCCTGACCATCACACTACCTTGCAGGCATCTTCTTCGTCCCAGTACCAAAGTGGTGAAAGTGTTCATTACTTTTAGTTGCCTCTTCTCATCTCAGTACTGTCAAGTGTTCCATATGTTGAAGTGAGGGAAGTTGACTTGTAATAACCCATAATGGTGGGGGGGGGGGGTGTTAGGTTGGTCATCATTAGGAAAAGGAGATAACATGTCTTTCCTGAGGTCATCCCAAACCTCAAGGACCATCCACCCGGGTGATCCACCCTGCTTCTCTGCCTGAGGTTAGGAGTGAGAACACCATCCGGTTTCTCACAAGGCCCAAGAATCAACACAGATGAATAACGAAAAGCCTTAGTAAAATACCACGCAAGCAACACACTATGTAAAATATATACACTCACTAGAGTCAATGTGGTAAAGTTAATAGCTCCACCGATAGATGTAAGGGAAAAGCGCAAATAACCTTTAGAGCAAAGACAAACTTCAGAAATGATAATCCTCATTTTGGAAATACAGCCATACAATGAATGGAGCCTTGTACTCCATGTTCAATGCGTGCGTAAAATCGCTCGGTCATGTCTAAAAGTCACAAAGTACCTTCTAAGAAAGCTGGAAAAAGTTAGGGACAGAATTCTGAAGGGGTGAAACAAGTTCCAAGAGTCAGGAAGGGATCTGCTGTGACGAACAAAGCTATTCCCAATCTTCGGAGGACTTTAGGAAGCAGAGGCTTATGTGAGGGGTCAGAAATGTCAGGCGGACAAAAGATTGGATAAACGTCTCACTATCCCCACCCTGACGAGGGTTTCCTTGCCTAAAATAAACTAAAGGAAACAAAAGGTTTCTGTCCCTCACACCTGTACATACAACATGATAACTATCTCTCTTTATAATCTGGGTAAATTCCCCTTCCCCAGATTCAAGCAGGATTCTGTTCAACAGTTCCAAATAGGATAAGGAAAGCCAGTCTTTTAATAAAGTTCCAACTAAGTTCTTTTGATTCCAACTTGACAGCACAAGTTTCGATACAGCTCTGTTTGGTCCAATTTAAGTTCAACTAACAGTTCAAAAATACTCAGCAAAGTTTTCCTCTTTCCACTTGTGATAAAGAACTTAAATCTTCTTCACAAAAAATAAGAATACTTCCAGATTTCCTTATGATCAATAAAATGTCTTTGTCAGGATAGTTGTACAACAGTTCACAAAACACTTGTTTTAACAATTGTAGATGAATCTGCAGCAGTACACATTACACTTGCTTCAGTAGTGTTAATTTGTCAGGATGATTCTGTAACAGTTCACAAAAACAATTTAGTGATTCTGCCACTTCTTATTCAAGACTTTTAGCCAACCAAAATACTTCAAAGTACTTCAAAGACTTCCACCTGGTCCACTCACCTGCCAGGCCTACTACTACAAGCAGCCCTACAGTTGAGGTGCTTTTTTACGCATATAATTAAAGGAAATACGGATGATTTATTTTTCTATTGCGTACCATGTATGCTGTATTTATTAATAAAAAAAATACTTTCCGCCGCTAGATGGCACTGTAGCAAGCAAGCTCCTGCCTTGAGGCAGGCAGACCCTTCCCTTGACAGTCTCTCTCTAAAACATGTATCCTAATCCAGGGCTCAAACCACCCCCTCACCACCCACTCCTGGAAGACCTTTCCAGAAACGCACGTGTCCTGCTGCATTTATTTATTTGCAGAGTGAGCTGAGAGAGGAGGCTACAAACGCTGTGACACCAGCCAGGTAAGCATAACGCCCTTCTGCTGCTGGCAGCGCTTTTCAATCGCATTTTTATTTTCTCTCTGACAGCCCGGACCTCTATCTGATATAATGTTGCATGGTCCGGGCTGTCAGAGAGAAAAGAAAACACAATTTAAAACAGTTTAAAGTATTTTGTTTCTTCCAAAGTCGGGTCGGATGATCCAGCAAGGTGCGCAGTCAAAAAAGTTGAAAACATTATGTCGTAATCGGCCCGTTGTTTGATCCCTCAACCATTCCCATTCATCCCTATGGGGGCTGAAATGGGAATGGGGAAGGTCCGGGCCTGGTTTCCTGGAGGGAGGAATTACCGGGCCCTCCGAACTCGGAATGGCCCGGTAATTCCTCATTCTGGGAACCCGGACGCGATTTCGGCGGCAGCCATGCCGCCAATAGCAGCATGGCTACCGCCGAGGTCGTAATGAGGCCCTATGACTGGACTATACCCTATCTGGCTGCCAATGCCTGGTGATTTTAGCCTGCATCCATATTATAGCACAGCAGCAGATTAGGATATTTTCTGGTGACAGGAGACATAAGAGGAGTCGGCACACCCACTGGACTCGGATATGGGAGACTTACATGACTCGAGCAGACAGACTGAAGGTAAAGGGAGATTTGGGGTGTGTTAGGGGTTTTAAACTGTAGAAAGATTCTTGAACAGAACACATGATTTTCCACGTCAGTCTGTGGGAGCCCTTTAGCTGGCATGTGTCTGCAGATCTTTACCTTTCCAAAGTGCAGCGAAGGCAACCAGGGACTTTTAGCTGAAAGTACCCTTGAGGGGGCCCATCAGCTGCCTACATGTTGCCAGTCAGCAGGTTTATAACACATCAGTAGATACCTTTCTATATTTCTTTCGTTCTGGTGCTTTAAATGTGCGTTTTACAGCGCTCTCCATTCAGGGTGTTTGCTGAAGCCCTTCCGGCTGTCCCTTCCCCTGTGATTGGAAGAAGTGGTATCGCCTTGTTGCCTTTTGACATCAGTTCCACAACATCCGCCACTTGCTGACAAAGGATTTATAGCCTTTCAGGGGGCCTTTAGTGTTTCAGCTCTCTCATGGCTGTCTCATGATTATCGGCGGCTATTAACTACCGGCTGGATTTCTTTATCTCCATTATCATATATGCGCCGCAGGTGCCTGAGACTGCTTTCCACTCTAAGTAGGGGGGCCCTCAGCCATGTTGTTGAAATGGGCCCCCAGAAATCTTCAGCCGGGCATGAAATCAACTTTAGAAGCAATTACACTGTTAAAATAGCTTGCATCACTGGCCTGTTTTGCCAGTGACTAAGGTCTCTCCCAAATAGACAGCGCTGCTTACAAGTGCCTAGGTGCTATATGATCAGTGAGATGGGTATGTTTTTAGAGGTGCGAGTTGCTTGTGTCATTAGCGCTTGCCTGCTCCATGATACTCCTAATACACCAGACATATAATCAACTACTGGCCAAGGCTTTGACCTTCTGATAAAACATAATTCTAAAAAATACCAATAGGAAACAGAGGGATGTGACACATTGAAACTGACTTCATTCCAGAAAATCATTTAAAAAGAGCATGACCGAAGTGGTGCAATGACGGTGGGTGATTCTCTGGGGCTCTCGGTTCTTCACAAGCACAAGTCCCCGTTTTGAAAGGGGGTATGTGACTGAACATGCAAAGAACATTTAAAATGTTGTGCATGTTCACTTCAATGGACAACTTTGTGAGACAGTTTGCCACAAAACTTCAATTCCGACTGGTTTTATAAGTAGCATGCCTGCCTGACTCACATGGTTAATGCTAATCCCTGCACTATGGGGTTCCACTAGACAATCTCCATTTTGGGGGCTGACCCTTCAAATGTTGGTAGAGGCGCTAACGTCAGATATTGAAGTGAAGTTCAATGCTAAAAGCATTTAACTCTCACCTTGATGTCTGAAACCAGACACTTAAGGACTGTTGTACCCTTACAAGCACTCCCCTGATAGGCAAGTGCTAACATTCCAACACCATTTCAATTGCCTAAAAATGTATGCATAGGAACGCAGTTGCTAACAATGAACTGCTTTACATTAGTAATTTAGGGCCTTTGTGAACAGTACAGCCCCGGTACCATTTAAAGGTTGTTTCAGTCCTGCCTGCTAATAGTCCTGTTGGTAAACCAGGTCAAATTAACCTAGCCAACCATTTTCGGGGGTGGGGGACTAAGGCCCATTTGCTCAATGGCCATTGCACCACTGTCTGCGCTACTTTTTTCGTTCTGAATACTTACTTTTGTTTTAGCTGGGATGCAGAGCCTCTTTTCCCTGGTGATGCGATGTCAAGAGCGGGTGCTGCTTACAGTCACACATTCAGCACATAAAACTCATATTTTAAAAGAGTATAGCACTATAAGTAAGCAATTTAGGCAGCTAGCTTATTTGCAATAAATACATAATAAGATGATAAACCTGCTTTCATATAACAGCACAGCATAATAGATTCAGAGTTAATGAATAATGCACACATTGAGGGCATATAAAAACGATAGCTCCCAGAAAGATCCTTTAAAGAAAGGGAGGTGTAGTCAACTTCCACTCCCTAAACGTGACTTCCGAAAGGCAGGCCTTACAACCCTGAAAAAAAATAATAAAAAAAAATATATATTTTATCATTAAATTATAATTTAATGATGCATTATAATTAATATATGTTCATTAATATATTATATGACTCTTTTGTATATGGCCATATTAAAATGCAGCCATATGTCATTAATGGGTGTATTATATGTTGGATACGTTTTACTCTCTTGCAGAGGAGAAAACTCATTTTGACTCTCTTAAAATTGCATTTACTCTCTAATTTCAAAAATCATGCTTAAAAAACTCCCACCTCAAAATCGTATCTGGAGCACTGACTACAAGGTCCTCTGCTGTAAGGTCAGAATTCAGTCATTAACTACAAGTACTTCTCTGGTAAGCTTCCAACAAGTTAGCAATGTCTTTTGCTCTACAACATCAGGCTTAAGTATTTTTTCTGGGAAAACAAGAAACACACTGCTGCTATTCGTTACACACTTGTGTTTGCCACACACAATGCTGGTTATGCTCCACACCTTCTGAATATCTCCTGTCAGAAGGATAGCCCCCCTGCCACTCTTGTTTCCACACTTTTGCATCAACCAAATGCTGACAATAGTGCTCTCCGACGTTTACACTTCTTTGGCTTTGGCAATATGTACAAGCCAGTTCCTTTTACGACTTCCTGTACATATGGTTAATATGGTTAATATATTTTATAAAAACACTGGGTCTCTTAATTGTCTCCATTTGGCTTTGGCAATGTTGTTTCTTTTTAACTTGCATACATATGATTCTCTTTTGGCTTTAGCAATATTTGTTTGTATTGATTTCTTTGAATATTGCCCTCTCTTATTACTGGTATTTTTCCTGACCCACACAAATACCTTTCTGGTCTGTTTGTCACGTTCTTATATTGTCACCTCCTCCTCTTGACATCAATGTGGTTTTCTTGACATCAATGTGGTTTTCAAATGAATTATTATATGTCAGTTTGGTATTGAAAATCAGAGTTATTTTACCCATTCACTGTTGTTATAATAGTTCTTTCATTAGAGCACCCTGGCTTGACCAGCGGGCGATCACAGAGTGCTCTAGGGTCACAGCACCATAATGAACTGACCGGGTTTGGCGTGCACGACTGCTCGCTCCGCTGCCTCCAGGACCTCTGCTTCTGCGGTTCCATGCGGCCCAGCAGTCTGCTTCCTTCGGTGCCCTGCGCCACTTGACAAAGAAACTTTCTCTGCTCCAAAGGCTCTACGGTGCTCGTCTGCCACCAGAGCTTGCCTCACCTCTGCAATTCAGGTCTCCAGGGAGAAAGTTTCCAACTTCAACGCTTCCCGCTGCGCAACCTCTGCAATGAAGGTTTAAAGAGGAAGGGACCCTCTCAGGACTGGCAACTGCTCGATATATGACAGTGATCCCGGAGTCTTCATTCTCCTCCAGATTCTGACTCTGCTTCTGCTGCAATTTGGAGAGACCATGACTAATCCACCTCCTGCTGTTGCTCTTCTTCCTGGCCCCTGAGGGGGCTTTTTATGCCTCCCATTCTCCCTCAGGTGTGGGTCATTACCACTAATAGGCTTCATCGTGCAGTCTCGTGCCTCTGCAGCTCTCTTCTTCGTCCGAGTACTTTGATAATTGTGGGTCCTGGAGTCCACAATGTTAAAATTTGTTTTTTAATGAAAGGATCAACAACAAGTTCATCTCTTTCCTTATTTCTATTCCCTAAAAGAATATTATAAGGGTTTAATAAAGAGTTCAATTTTACAGGAGAATTATGGTTTTCAGAGTTTAAGTTGGTAATTTTTAAAGACTCATCTTTAAGATTCCCCTGGGAATCATTGGAGCTTTCATCCCTATGAATGTCAGTGAGTTTACAAGGAGACTGTTGGGTTCTAGCTCCTGAGTCTTCCAAATGGAATCATGAAGACTCAGGAGATCCATGAGGGACGGTTGCTTTGGCAGAGCTGTACGAGTGTCCCTGCAGGCCTGTTAAATAAAGAACCAGAAATACTTACCTCATGTCCTTGTGTTTCCGCACTGGCGACGAGGAGTCGGAACTGGCCTGTGGGAAACCCAGAATCCGGGCATGGGCTCCGATTCTCCTGCTGAAGGCCACTGAGAGTGGCGAGCACCCTCCTTTTCTCTGCTATTCACCCCTGCCACAGTGTCATGACTCACCGTGATGTAGACCCAAGGACTGAGGATTTACAGGTGAACACTCCCTAGAACCTGACCAGATCAGTGGATTTGTCTTGTGGACAAAACCCTGGAACCTGGCCAGACCAGTAGGCTCAGGTCTACTCCATAGGGAGGGAGATCTTTTTATCAATGTACCCCTTAATTGCTCAATTTTACAAGCAAGGGATTAATTGATCGAACGAGCGGTGTGACGGTTCAGGTGCGTCACGGACACCAGCTGAAAACCAAAATGACAAGTATCAGTTTAGGAATACCCAAACCAGACAGTGTAGCACCAGGTGTATTTGCCTAACCTGTATATCCCAGAACCTTCTCCGGGCCGAATGATGTTTGGCTGATTTGCTGGATGGGTTGTTGGTGTATTGGCTCTTGTCGCAATGCTGACCCTACGTGAATAGAGAATAGGTAAGAGCCTATCCGGATATGAGACTAACTGAAGATGTGAGGAGTGCCCCTTACCTTTTTGGAAAGAGGTAGGAATCACTAAGGAGCTGTGGATGTTTTAATCCAAAGGTTGAAGCCAGAAGAACAACGGCAGGGGATGGAAGGTTAGTTGGGTTAATGGGCCTTATTCCCGGGCAGCACAAGGGCGCACTAGCAACTGGATGGAGCACGTGGGTAAGGCAGGATAGCGTCTTAGTTCTGTGCTCAGATAGCAGATATTAATCAAGTAAAGTCAATCTGAAGGAATCTGTGGAGACAGGGGAGGTTGGCAACATGCTGGCAGAGTACTTTCTAGGTGTTCAGCAAGTGGAGTCCAAGAAACGTAGCGGACGTCTTAACAGGTTGCGGGCAGGTAAGATACAGAACGTTATGCAGGCGGAGTCTGGGAAACGTAGCAGAGTCGGCTTGTGTAATTCAAAGGCAACAACGAAGGAAAAAGCAGGAGCAATTCGGAAACACGGCTGATTTTGAAACTTGGAAAACACAAGGGAACAGGACTGAGAAACATGGTCAACGATAGGGGAACACAGGACGTAACAGGAACCAGAAGTTCGAGCCGCAATTTCAATCAGAAGCAAGGATGCTCCTGACCCTCCATGTTTTTAAAGAGGGCAGGAGGCGGGGGAGCAACGTCAGCTGCGATAAGCTGAACAAGCTTGTGTTGTGATCCCATGGCAACGGTACGTGCAGCTGACCGCCCTGCTCTGCCGTACCTTCCTCAGCGTTGCCAGGGTAACCTCCAATGGTGAATGAATGAGGCATTTCGGGAATGTGTAATGCAAGGTGCTGTAAGCCTGCGTGCGGTATGGCGTAACCAGGGATTTCTGGTGAGCGGGAGCCATATTCCTGACACACTGCAAGGACGATGCGTGGTGAGGGGTGGAGGTAAGGAAGGGGGCACACGCATATAATTAAACAAGAAAAAAAGGGAAACAAAATGGAAAACAGCAGCCGTACGACGCTCTCGGGCTAGAGGAAAGCGCCTGTGAGCGTTAGCGCAACGTGTAGGGCAAAAAGAGGTTGCCAGGGCAACCCATAAACAAGCACCTGAACTATGAGGCCTTGACGAACAGAGCAAAAAAACTGTCATTTAAAACGTATAAACTGTCACCAAGGAGAACGAACACAACATCCAGTAAAAAAGCCTTATGGAGGCATGTAGAAGTATATAAAAACGAATTCAACATTAATTTTGCAAAATCACAAACAGATACTTTGTGAATAGATAGTGCATTGTCCTGAGTGAAGAATTTAATTTTGGCAAACATAGCAGCTGCCAGCATGGCACCACTACCACCCTTCTTACCTGAACCGGGGACACCAGCAATCAGGTGGGACAGATGGAAAAGACTATTCAACACCTTTTTATTAGCAATATGTGGTGACAAATTCACACTAGCCAGAAAACATGCCTTACTCTTACACAACCTAGGAGCAGAGGGGTGCAGTGTCTATGATGGTCTACCGGAAGCGAGGGAGGAAGGCCAAGGGGATAGAGATGAATATATTCTAGCAGAACAAAACTACAGGAACATTTTGAACCGACAAAAAACATAACATTTGAATGGCACACATTTTATTTAAAGGTCACAGGAACCACAGGAGCCTCTAGAATGCTTTGTGGCAGCTCTCAGAACTCTAAGCCACACCTGTGATTTCGGAACACTAACCAATTCCCTAATCAGAGATCAATTGGTACGCTGCACCAATAACGCACGGGTACAAGAAAAGTCACTCTCCAAGGATTTACCACTGGAGCAAGCAATAGAAGTGGCAAGAGAAATGGAACAACCCTCTTGCTACATGAGAGGTATGAGGAACGGTCTCCGTAATAAGGCAGAACAGGAAAATGAATGAAGGAAAATAAATAAAGTGCTATAAATGTGGCACCAACAGACACCTTGCCTTAAATATATTCTGCCCTGTAAGAAACGTAAACTGCATCAAGTGCAAGAGAAGAGGACATTTTGCCAGAGTGTACCGCGATGCATCAGTAGAACCAATTGTGACAGGAGGAAGACTTCAGAAAATGAAGAAAATTCTGCAAGTCATGTGGCGACACAAGTTATGCACGTTCCGGAACTAAGTGCTTTGTCAGAAAAAGGAAAGGGCCCTGCTGATGTGTTAATAATAAATGGGAAGGTGGTGACTATGAAGGTGGACAGCTGTTCTCCGTGGACCATAATGTTGCGCAAGACATATGAGGAGTGTGTAGATGGGAAGATGGAGAGCCTTCTTAGACATGATATTGAACCATATGCCTATGGGAATGTGAACATTGAGTTAATGGGGAAATTCTCAGCTGTCATCAAATACAAGGGCAGAAGCAGTATTGCAGATGTGTATGTTACTAAGGAAGGGTCAGTTCTGCTAGGTTGGGAGGAGTAGTACAACCTCAGAATTTGTATCCAGGCCAACGCTTCCACACCAATAACTGTAGCTGAAGTAGGCATCAAATGGGAGAGGGAATTCCGGGTGGTGTTCTCGGAAGGTCTAGGAAAACCAAGAGACTTTGAACATTGCATCAAACTTAAAGAAGCAGCATTACATAAGGTACACAAAGTTAGGTCAGTTCCACAGCAGTTAAAAGAAAAATTAAAGGAAGAATTGGAAACATTACTTCAGAAAGGCATAATTGAGCGTATAGAAAGTTCTGAGTGGTTGTCGCTGGTTGTAATGGTGGCGAAACCCAATGGCAGCATCAGACTTTGGGCCTCATCACGAGTTGTCTGCTGGGGCTATTAGCCATACCGCCAACCCCTCCGGCACCATTAGCGCCAGATCACAGCTCTGGCGGAACGGTAAGTCCCCATTCCCCATTGTGCCCATTCAGGAATTTTCCATTCCCCATTGGGCCCAATGGGGCATGTTTGGGTCTATTACCGCCGGCGGTGATAGTGCCGAAAATCGGCAAAATCACAGCGGATTTGCCCACAGCTTAAAGCTGGGGGTAAATCTGCCAAGCCCATGATTTGACAGACTCTTAAATGCAGAGGTAATAGCATTACCGCCACATTTAAGGGTTACAGCCAAACCCATGATGAGGCCCTTTTTTGTAGATTTAAGAGATCTAAACAAGAACATTTGGGTAGATCATCACCCGTTGCCCATTATCTCAGAAGCGTTATCAAGCTTAAGGAATTCCAGAATATACTCGTTGATAGACTTCTTGCCTTCTGCATATCATCAAGTGCCTCTCGCTAGCAAGTGTCAACACCTGACTGCTTTTGTCACAACTAAGTGGTCATTCAAATACAGCAGTATTCCAGAGAGTGATGGAAAAGGTGTTAGTGGATGTGCTGAACATAATTGTGTTCCAGGACGATATTCTGATTCATGCAGAATCAGTGGAGAAACATGAGGATCTGTTAAGGATGGTGTTGAACAGGCTAAAGTGGCAGGGTTGACGGCACAGAGGAAAAAATTTAAAATAGCAGTGGAGAGTGTTGATTATCTGGGGCACAGTATTTCAGGAACCAGAATTAGTTCTAAGTTGAGTCTGGTGGAAGCCATCGACCCAACCCCAGTGACAAGGACCAACTTAGATAATTTTTAGGGTTGGCAGATAATGATCATAAGTTTGTAAAAATTGTTGCAGTCATATCCACACCACTGAGATCTTTACTCAAGAAGGGGGTCCAATTTAATTGGTCAGAGGAATGCGAAGAAGCAATTCAAAAAATAAAAATGGACATTGTGAAGGCGCCGTCGATAGGGACATTCTGTCCAATAGACAAGTGGGTTCTCACAGTGGACGCAAGTGTGTTGGGATGAGGAGCGAGCCTCACTCAGTATAATGGAGACAAGGAAGAAAGGGTTATAGCATTTGCATCAAGGACATTGAACGGAAGTGAAAAGAACTACTTGGTCATTGCAAGAGAAGCCTTGGCAATGTTTTGGGCAATATTGCATTTCAAATATCTTTTGTGGGGCTGGGAGTTCATAGTCAGATCAGATCATAAGCCATTAGCACAAATGCTTGAATGTGGGAAATGGTGTGCAGGGTCACCAAGAATTAGTAGGTGGTACTTAGGATTGCAAGGCTATGGGCCTCATTACGAGTTTGGAGGTAACCATGGTGCTGTTAGCGCCATGGCTGCCTCCAAAATCGTGTCCGGGTCCATGGTCTGTGAATGAGGAATTACCGGGTCATACCAACCTTGGAGGACCAGGTAATTCCTCATTCACAAAACCATTCCCGTTATTAGCTTCTTGGTCCCCTCGCAAGACCCGGAAAGGATGTCTGGTTTTACCAGACATCTGTTCCGGGTCCCGCGACGGAACCTCGTAATAGGGCAGAATGGGTTTACCGGCACCATTACTGGTGCCGGTAAACCAATTCCCCAAGGGTCGTAATGAGGCCCTATGACTTCAAAGTTTGTTACATTCTTGGAAACCGTAATGTGGTTACGGATTGTCTTCACGTTTGCCTGTGGCACTGGATGAGGAAAGGGATGATAAGTGGAAGGAAGAAGTCATTGTTGCTAATGTGGAAATAGGAAGTATAGAGCAATTGGAATGGTAGAATTGTGAAGATCTAGATGAGGATATGAAGATCATTAAAGAATGGACCGTTGTAGGTTGACCAAATAAAGACACTTTAGAAAAGAGATTTGAAGTTTGGTGGGAAGTGAAATAAGAATTGAGTATCACTAATGGAAGGTTAAGGAGAGGTTTGTGTATAGTCCCACCAGAGAAGCACAGAACTCAATTAATGCAAACTGCTCACCAGGGCCATTTAGGGGTGGGTTGCACCAAAAGAAGGCTAAGACAGAGCTTTTGGTGGCCTGGAATGGGTGCTTTGGTGGAAAAGTATATTAGGAATTGTGTGCCTTGTTGCTTAAGTGATAAGATCAAGGTTTTACGTGAAACCCTGCTTGTTCCAGATAATGTTCCTGGACAGCCCTGGAGTAAGGTAGCTGTTGACATAATGAGTCTGGTTCATGGATTAGGGGACGGATTGAGATTTTTGTTTGTGCTAGTTGATTTTTATACTAAATGGGTAGAGTGGAGTGCTGTCAGAGAAGTGACGGCAAGAGAATTGGTGTCATTCCTAGATAGAGATTTTTGAGGGAAGGTTTTTTCACGGAAATAGTCACTGGTGGGCCTCATTACGACCCTGGCGGTAAGGGGTTTACGCCAGCGTTAGCTGCGCCGACCCCTTACCGCCAATTACGAGGTCCCTTAGCGCCATGGCGCTTTTAACACCTGCTTTTAGCAGGTGTTAAAATCCATGGCGCTAAGGGACCATGGAGTTAATTACGCCACCGTAATTTACGGTGGCGTAATTAACGCCTTCCCCACTCCCATTATGCCCTATGGGGCAAAAATGGGAATGGGGAAGGGTAAATGGGGATTGGGGACTTACCGCCCCGCCTAGGTCGGAATGGGGCGGTAAGTCCGCCTATCACCATGGCGTAAACGTAGTTTACGCCATGGTGGTAAAGTCACGGCCCAGGCGGTAACTTACCGCCTGGGTCGTAATGAGGCCCACTGACAATGGTGTTCAATTTTGTTCGGAGTTTAGGTAAAGGTTTTTGGACAGTTATGCCATTAAACATTCCCACACGACATTGTACCCCCCAAGGGCAAATGGATTGGTAGAGTGAGCCAATCGATTCATTAAAGGAGGAATTCAGTTAGCGTTAAGATCAAGGTTGCCATGGAAAGAAGTATTAAATCACATGATGTGGGGTCACCATACCACACTACATTAGGTAACAAAAACATCACTGTTTGTGTCATTAAGAGGGAGGGGGCCAGGGACAATATTGTGCCCGGGCTGGCTAGGTTTGGCTACTTCAAGAGAGGTGAATAGGGAAGCTATAATGAATTGTATAAAGAGGTGTCAAATAGATACCATGGAAATGTTTGATGTGAAAAAAGGTGAGAAGAAGCAGAATTGGAAAGTAGGAGATTGACTGATGATTCAGAATCCCAGGTACACTTATAAGTGTATTGAAAGCAAATGCGCTGGTCCAAAAAGGATTTCTGCTGTTCGGAATGGTGTGGTGATTGTGGAAGAAGGAGAGGTGTGGTCAATGTGTAAATTAGCAAAGTGTGGGGAAGGTCAGAATGGAATGTTAGTGAACGCAAATTCTGAGGATGTGGTGTCAGTGAAAACAAATAACAAGGGTGTTGATTTATCTTAGAAGAGATTGAGAAGAGAACCCAAATGGTTGGAAAACATTGTGGTAAATGATCCAGCACGTGCAATTAGGACAATGTTTAGGAAACAGTTAAGAGTTTCACAGTTATTATCCTTAATGTAATTTATTTATTCTAGTTCATGGTCACCTTGTGATTGTCCAAACTCACATCCCATCCCTGTGTCCCTGTTCCACATTTCTGTTTTCTTTTTGTGGGTTGAGAGTTAATTATGGGGGTTTTGTTGTGGGGGGCAGATGTGTTGGGTTCTAGCTCCCGAGTCTTCCAAATGGAATCCGGAAGACTCGGGAGATCCATGAGGGACAGTTGCTGTTGTTGGAGCTGGAGCAGTGTCCCTATAGGCCCGTTAAATAAAGGACCAGAAAGACTTACCTCATGTCCTTGTGTTTCCCCAGAGACCTCTCCTCCCAATACATAACTGGTTATGATGGTTTTCACCCATATTGAGATAGCTTGAGAAAATAAAAGCTTTCTCTGACAGCAAACCATTACATATTCCGGTATATCCCGATACTTCCTCCTTTGAAGAAAACAAATACAGCGTCTCACCCAAATGAGTCCTCCTGTTCCTTTGGGGTCTTTCTTCTCCCAGGTGATCTTCCTGGCTAATACCACCCCCAAGGTCAGGATCAGTGAGCATATTCCTTTTCCTGGCCACTTGGGAGGAGACTTTAGGTAGGGTCTTTGTGAGGACCCTGTAGGATTCATCACACTACCCAAGCCAAAGAGAAGACTACAAAGGATCTATAAAAGAGTATGAATGAACAAGGGGCCAGTGGTAAGTGACTTCAGTACTCACCACCCTTAGATTGGCTCTGGTCCATACTTGCCAGGTCTGGAAGGGGTCGTCAGAGATTCGATTTCCCACCCACGGTTCGGCTTCAAACTGCACAAGCACTGCGGGTGCGGATGCAGGTCTGGTATGGAACAGGAGCTGTGATTCTTGATTCAGGTGATGAAGAAAGAAAACGCTGATGAAGCCCGTCCCAGGGCACAAGAAGGAACGCAGTAAAACCACTTTCAGCCACCATCACTGTAGCACAGTGACACAGGGGCTCCCAACTCTCGTGATCTGACACAGCCTTCTATCTCGCAAAGCGGCTGGGACAATGTAATTCGGTGGAAGGGTGCCTTGCAGTGCAAGCTAGGATTCCCCAATGTTTTGAGTCAAAACTCTTCACAGCGACACTCCTGCATGGTAACCAAGGTTTGAACTGGACAGTCCACTGTCCAGGCACACTTCTGAACTGGCTCTTTTGCAAGGCAACCAGGAGGCATCAAGAGTGATTAGTCCCACCACTCCAAAGGTTCGAAGCACCTTTGTGGGTCTGCAGAGATCGAGCGTAAAGCAGGGCTCCACTGGGACAATGACAGGTTTCAGGTGCCAACCATCTTCTGTGTGTCTCAGGATCTTCCTTTGTTCTGCTCAGCTCTTCCGGATACTTGGCTCTGTCTAGAGGTCAGTTCTGACCTGTTGCTGATCTACTGGATGGCATTCAGGACCCCCTCTTCATATCCAAAGTTCGGGGAGTACTCGTACCCGGGAAACCAATGAGATGATTGGACGAAGGAGGAAGGGGAGCGGACAGGAGGGGGAAAGGTAGTTGGTGTAAGGACGGCAATAAATAAGGTTATGCTGATAATCTGTTTCTGAGTCGTTACTTGAGGACCTGGTATGGGCACAACAACATGCTGTTTGACAGTGCACTAAGCACCGCTGGCATTTGAAGCCATACGGCAGAGCAGTGAAAAAAGAAGACTGCCGACCCCGCGTGCATGTGAAAAAGAAAGCATGAAAAGGCAGAGACAGCAAGGAGAGCCAACCATGGATGCCAGCGGCTGCGGAGGACCTGCAGCAATGACCTGCATGTGAGGAGGTATGCGCACAAAGAGGGGAGCTGGCGAGGGGAGCCAACAGTGGATGTCAGCGACCAAGGAGGACCGGCAGTGCAGCCAGCGGGTGAGGAGGACCATGTGGGTAGCGGAGCTGATGGAGAAGGCCAGCGAGCGAAGGGAGCAGGCAAGGAGCACCCACCAGAAGACAGCAGTAAGGAGATCCACCACAGGGATGCCTGCGCATTCATAGCAGAGGCTGGGGAAGAGCATATATGTATTATCAAAGACTGCATGCTACACGTAGCTGCCACCACCAGAGTACCAGGACTGGAAAATGCTAACGGAAAACACACCATCCCACTAGACCACCAAGGAAGTGAACCCCCAAGGAAAGGGGTAGGGAGAGGGAAACCCGGCCGATAAAATAAAGGAAGCAAAATAAAGACCCACGTCCTGCCTACGCAAACAGAGTAACACATGACAGCCACCGAAGGCCACTGAAGTTGAGTGGCAAAAGGAGCTCACACCCATGACCACATCAGCCCAAAGGGGACCTGTGCAGACCTGCTGCACAGTACAGAGGGAAAAAGGCAGGAGAGAGGCACCAGAAAAACTAAAGTAACTAGAGACCACAGTCAGTACACATATACATGCTCAGAGCCGCACATGATGGTAGATGAAGCATAGGCGGCTGCATCTTCGCCAATCTGGCTGGGAAATAAATAAAGGTAATCCTAAAAACCATCCGGCGCAGGAGGAAACCACATACGCATGGTTGGTGACTGCCATCAACACCAAACTGGTCATACTAACCAACAGAGACTATGAGAGATATTCATTCAATCAATGTGTGCAGCTACTGCACAAGACTATAGGGGAGTTCGTCCTCAAACTACAAAGGAAAATCACCCATTGAACTTTGCCAACTTGAACGACAATGAACCAATCAGACTTAGGATAATTGAGGGATGCACTTCCTCCCTATTCAGGAAACACCTGCTAAAGAAAGCCCTCTCCCTACAAGAGATTGTCGATTTAGCCAGGATATATGAGCTAGTCGATGTGCAGGTGCCAGCCATGAAGAATCCAAAGATGGGCAACACCAATGCGGCAGTGTACACGAGACCCCATGCAAATGTCTGCAGCCCAAGAGCACCGAGCATGAAAATGTCCTTACAGCCCACATCGATGGTCCCCAGGGGAGAGGCAGTGGTATAGTTGCAGATTTGAATTCCCTCACAGAGGCCGATGTCAAGCCCTAGGGCAGGTGTGCATGAGGTGCGGGCAGGAACATCACTTTCAGGTGATGTGCAGGGATAGATGCCCAATGCTTTCCGCCTACAGACCAAACCTGTTTGCTGGACTGGCCAGGCAATTTGAACAGCAAAAGGGATACAACTACAGACTGTACCCCAACAGTGATGTCCAGCGAGCAAGCATGGATGGGGGTGCATTGCCTCTTCAAGCCCAGACCGGAATCATAAGAGCCATGGAGGACCTCGCCATCGACCCGCTGCCATGCTGCCCGAATGAATATGACTATGCACCCAGCCCGCCAGCATACTATGCGCCTGACCAAGGACACGGCCAAGCCCTCGAAGCAAACACATACCTGGTGCCACAGTACAGCCAGGATCCATACAAACCCCCCACCATGGATGGAGTGGGAGAACGATCGCACAACCAGTGTTACAGCCATAACAGGTACAGCAAAGAATACGTAAAGCTCATCAGTAAGTCCTGTGATGACAGCGCAGCCCTGAAGGTTGCCGTCCAGATAGGTGGCATGACCAACCAATTCATTGTGGATACCGGGACAACAGTAAACGTCATGAATGAATGCATGCACCAGGCCATAAGAGACACTTACCTCCTATGCCCATCACAGGCCCGCATACTCCCATGGGGTGCACCACACCCTCTCCAGTCGAAAGAACAGTTACAATGTGATTTATTCCACAAAGGGCACAGAATACCCACAACCATACACATTATTCACAGCCCAGCAATGGGAAGGTGTCTCCACAGCTACCGGACCCCCCGGGCACTGGCCCTAATTGACATACAATACGACCAGTCTGAAGTCGTCCAAGGCCTCCCACCAGGAGCAAAAGCCCTATGCTTGATTTCGCATGATATGATATCATTGGTTATTCACACAATAAAATTAGAGAGACTTAAGTCTCTGTTCTTCAAGCTATTTGAAGGAGTAGGCATGCTAAAGGACACCATCATAACCCTTCACATTGGCCCGAGAAATCGTCCCGGTGCCTCAACACCCGCGTAGGGTTATGATATGATATGGCATTTTTAATGTGCCTATATACGAGTGTTCCAAATTGAATTCCATTTGCAGGCCCAGGTCACGCAAGAGTTGCAGCTACCCCCCACCAACGACATCATCGAGAGGGTAGATGAACCAACCCCTTGGATGTCTCCCCTGGTCGTCGTCCCGAAGGAAAATGGCCATCTGCGCCTCTGCATCGACATGCGCATACCGAACCCTGCCACCCAAAGGGAGCGACGCCCAGGACCCAACATTGAAGACATGCTGGTGAAATTGAATCAAGCCGCTCGCTTCTCCAAACTAGAATTTAACCAAGGGTACCACCAGTTGGTGATATACCCCACCTCCAGATCAATCACTACGTTCGCAGCACTCAAAGGGCTATTCCGCTACAAGTGGGTCAACTTCGGAATCTCTTCAAGAGACGATCCGCATGCTTATCTCCCTGGTTCCCAACGCCCATCAACTACAGCGACAACATCCTGACATTTGGCACCACCCAAGACCACCATGACCGTGCACTGCAGGCTGTGTGCAACATCCTAAACAGAGCTGGTCTCACCCTCAATGGCTCAAAGGGCGCCATCAACAAACACAGCTTACGATTCTTTGGCCACGTCTTTTCCGGAAAGGGCATCATGGCCGATCTTGCCAAAGTAAGCACAATTATCGGCCTGGCAGCTGCCGCAGGAGTTGCTGAACTACGATCATTCCTAGGCATGGCAGGCTACTGTGCTCGCTACTTAGCACCCTCACAGATCCACTCCGATGACTCCTCCAAAAAGACATCCCGTTTCAGTGGGATACACAGTGCTAGGAGACGTTCTGCACCATTAAAAAGGAACTTGCCAACAAATGTCGGCTTGCATATTTCAACCTACAGTGAGAGACTGAACTAACTGTCGACACCAGCCCTGTTTGCCTTCGGGCCATGCTACCCAGACTGGCCCAAGTGACGTCAGAGAGCAGACAATCTCGCATACGCCGCAGAGCCCTGTCACCCACGGAACAAGCCTACTCCCAAGCTGAACGCGAGAGCCACGCAGCCGTATGGGCGTATGAGAAATTCCACCACTTCATCATCAGCAGGAAATTCATGCTCATCACCTAACACCAAGCACTGCTGTGCCTTTTCAGCAACCCGAAAACAAAAATTTCACCACGCATCGAAAGGTCTGATGCCCCCATCAGACTCCAAGAGTATGATTACCTCATTATCCACAAACCTGGGGGAGTAGCCAACCCAGCAGACTATCTCTCCAGGCACTGTAAGGAACTCATGGTGGCAACAGTAAAAACAATCACAAGTGATAACGATTCAAGGGTGTTTATTTAAACAATATGCAGGTTGGAAAAATGCCTAATCTTAATCTAAGATGGGAAGAAGCGTTGACTATCAAATGAAAAATAAGGCAGTCCTTGTGGCGTCTTGTCAAAGTAAAAAGGGCCTATACTAAAAAACTATTGCCAAATCCTTTGAACTAATTACAGAAAGAATGTGGGATAGGGTTTTCAATAAAGAAAGAAGTGTTCACAAAAGATAAGTCAGGAGTCAGGATGTGATTGCCGTGCCCTACGTTTTCAGCACGGGACAAGATGGATCTCCTAAGACCCCCTGTATGACCACTTTGACCACCCTTCTGCCTTTCTCTGAGCCCTTCTGGTTAGTGTAGTTGAACAGCAGAGTTATCGCCCAGCGTTTCTCAAGTAAACACCAGTGTGCTGTTTGATGCTGTCATACTGGCTTTCCCCTTTCCTCATATCAATAGTTCTTTGTTCATTCAAAGTTCCATTAGCCACTTGCTACTTTCGGTCAACACAATTTGGTTTCTTTATCGACTCTCCCCTCGTCTCACCGGCTGTTATGAACTGCTTTGCTTTCTTGTCTTGTAGAGTCAAGGCCGGTACCATTGGGCCATGCATTTCTCCCCGGCTTGGCTGTCAGTGGAGGAGGCGCCCGGGTACTGCTGACATCTGCTGCAACACACACTGGTTATTGTTTGCGGTCTTACAATTCCTTCTCTTGAGGTTTCACGGGTCTCTGTCGATTAAGGGCAAGGTCACTTCTCCTCTTGTTATCCTCTTGACTTGCACCACCTTTTGCCTTCTCTTGAACTGCTGTGCTGAGTTTGCTCTCACGTAGCGCGGTCTGCCTTTCTCGTAATGTGCTGTCGTGCTCCACCTTTTATCCCTGTGGGGAAGGGCAAGGGCCGTTAGGTGTGTTTGTGTGTGATTCTGGTCGATTGCCTGACTTTGCCTGACCCTTGTATTGGGACATGTCAGGGAAACGGCTCTGGTGTTAGTCCGTTGTCTTTTGTGTTGTGTGAAAGTGTTCATGTAGGAAAAGGGGGGGGCAGTGTTTTTGGAATATCCTACCTGGTAGGATTGGGAAAAGGTGTTCAAAGAAAGGGGGATCCGGCATCTCACCCATCGGTGTCCCACTTCCACTCCCCAAGGACCCCCCATCCAGGTGATCCTCCCGCACTGGTCCACCCCCAGAAATGAGATCCAAAAGCAATGATCATGTCCTGGCCACCTATATGACAGATCCCCGGGGACTACATAGGGAGACACCTTCAGGTTTCTCACAGCACCTGGAGGGGGAGGCTGAGGAATCCATGATGTGTGAGGCAGAGGCCTACATCTCCTATCTCTCAAACAACGCAGTCCCTCGCTATAACCATAGAGACATCTGCTGCCAAAAGCAGAGCTGACCCGACACTACGAGTGGCAACCACCTTCACGAATGTGAACAGATGGAATCATCTCACCAAGTAAAGGCTTGTGGATGGGGAAGTGGACAGGAAAGAACTAGAAATGATGGCCAAGATACAAAAAGAACTAGCCATGACAGAACAAGGAATATTGCTACGCGGCAGCCGCCTAGTGGTCCCCAAGTGTCTGAGGAAGGGAATCATAACCACAGCCCATGAAGGACACGACGACATCGCAAAAACAAAGAAAATACTGTGCAACCAAGTATGGTTTCCCTACATGGATGATCATAATGCACTACCTGTGAATATCCATGGATTTCTACGGCCCACTAGAGGAAGGCGGCCATCTGCTTGGGATGATAGACGAGTACTCGGGGTAAAGCATATACAATCCACAGCTTTCACCATGTAGCAGGGGTAGTCAATAAACTGTTTAGCGAATGGGGGATACCAAATACTGTAAAAACTGACAACAGACCGCTATTTCAAGGACAGGAGTTCCAGAAACTCACTGGACACCTGGGATTCCACCACCAGAAAATCACGCCACTGTGGCAACAGGCCAACAGGATGGTGGAGTGGTTCATGTCCACCATCTAGCGAACCAGATAAAAAGCCACCGCTAACAAAACATCAATACCTCAAGCGATATGTCAGATGCTGAGGAGCATGAAGCAACAGGACGTATACCACTAGAACTCATGATGATACAAACCCCGAACTCGTCTCCTACAAGTAGAAGGCTGCACTCCAGAACAAGATGCAGAAATCCACGAACCAGATGCATAAAGGAAAAGGAGAGAGAAAGAGTGGGCAGACCAAAAGAGGAGAGCGAAAGAGCCACACCTCCCAGTCGGTGAGACCTGAGGGTATTCTCCGAGGTCAACCTCAACAATCCTGTATTCAGGTGGCCAGGGAAAGGCTTGCGCTCTCAAATCCCAACCCTTGGGGTGGACGAGCGAAGGAGGACCTCCTGGGTAGGGGAGCCCAGGGTTGTACTCTTGGAAATGCCCCAGGTGAGACGCAGTATATTACCGGGGAAGAAGAAGAGGAGAATGAGATCCCTGAGACCTTTTTAGGATACTCCAATTACAAAATCCCTCATCCCAATGGATCTCCTTTGTCTGAAGCCAATAACCCATCCGTCTTCCATAAACCCTGTAAGAACCCGAACCCTGATACAGTGGGAAACTACATCTCCCAGAATCCCTGTCTTTCTGTTACGTGCCCGAATACTCCTGATCTTTCTTTTCCACATTCCTCTGATGATTCTTTTTCAAGCTCCCAGTCTACCATAACCAGACATTCCCATCTGTTTCAAAAACCCTACCAATCTTCCCTTTCTAAGGTCATCAACCCTCCTGATATGAGAGTTGAAATTTCCTATAAAACCTCTTCCCCATCCTACCCCATAGGATACTCTGACACGCCAACCCCCTCTCCTTTTCTGACACTAACACTTTTACAAACCAAAGATAATGGACTAATGTGTTTACCTGACATGTTCCGACACAGCAGTCAGGTAAAGTCAGGTAATTGACCAAAATCAGACACACCTGGCCCTTTCCTTTCCCCTTGGGGGATAAAAGGTGGAGCAAGAGAGTATAGTACGAGCACGAGAGAACGCACAACGAGACAGCTATCCAGAAGCGGAAGTTCAGGAGGAGGAGAAAGGTGGCAAAGATCGAGAGGCCGATGAGGAGAGACACAACCTTGCCCTTCTTGACAAACCCCTGCGAAACCTCTGCAGAAGGAAACGTGAGACCGAGGACAATAGCCCAAGTATCCTGTAGCAGATGTCAACGGTACCCAGAGCGTATTGACCCTGAAGAGCCGGAGCGAGGGAGAGTCCTGCTTCTATGGTACCATCATTGACTCCAGTTAAGAGGAAAGCCAAGCGGTTCACCACAGCAGGTGAGTTAAAGGGGGAACTGAAATGAACAGGACTGTGATAAATGAAAGTCGCAAAGTGGCAAAGTGAGAGAAGTTAAAAAAACTGTAAAATTGTAAAGGGGGAGACCAGCTGCAGGAGGGGACCGGCATCACGTGGGTGCTGCTCCAAGAAACTCTGGTCGATCCCCATCTGAGTGAAACTACAGAAACCAGAAGGCCGTAGGAGAGCCACCAAGATAGGTAAAGGGGTCATACAGGAGGTCAAGCAAGATCCCCATACAATCGAAAGTCTTTGACCTAAGAACTGAAAGGGAAGCGAATCCTGCTCCAAGAGAAAGCAAGGGAAGTGAGTTCCAAAATCATTGAAAGCAAATGTGAATGTGAAGTTGGCAAGAGTGAACCCGGAAGAGGGATGCTGACGACAAGGGGGCAAAGTCTAAAGTCACAAGAAACAGTGTGTTGACAAAAGTGAGCCCTGCCGAGGGGTGTCCACTGGAACTGTTTAAAAAGACATTGGGCCTCATTACACGTTGTGCGCTAAAAATCGTAAATTAGCGGCATGGCGCAATTAACGTGTCCGCCCTCGCAAGAGGGCGCTAATAGCGTGACATTACGAGTACGCGGACATGAGCATTGCGCCATGCCGTTAATGACCCTACCGCCATGCCGCTAAAGTGACCAAAAAGTCCCTTACCGGCCTCCCCGAAGGTGTAGATAGCACCTCCGCCCTCGCGCAGCATGCAAATATCGGTGACCGCTATTAGCGGTGACCGCTAAAAAGCGGAAACGGAAATAGCGTCATCGCACAGGAACGGGAAAGAGCGCGGCGGCCATATTTAAAAACACAATCCATTGCCATCCTCTGCCCCCTGGACCTGTACGTGTTACCCTGCTGCATGGAAACCATCGTCACACCCTTACCATCCCCAAGGCACTAAAGAAATCCACAGACAGGCAGCGAAAGGAGAAGTTCTCCACTGAGGAGTTAGTCATGCTAACTCAGACATTAGCAGACAATGCAGGAGTGGTCTTTGCTAATGACATGCAGAGGGAGACCCTCCTAAAGAAGAAGGCCATCTGGGAGGAAGTGTCAACCAGAGTGAGTGCCGTTGACAGCAGCACGCGCACCGTACGCGACTGCCGAAAAAGATGGGACGACCTGAGACTCAGGGTCAGGATGATCCTGTCCGAGAATCACAAAACTGTCACTGCTGGAGGATTAGGGTCTCCCATCAAGTTGAAGGAGTGGGAAGAGACTTGTGCAAACCTCATCGGGCTAGAATGCATTGAGGGTGTCGGAAGGATGGAGCACGGCGTGCAAGACACATCTGATGGAGGTAAGTGCACTGATGCAAGCATGCAATGTGAATGTACAGGTCCCCACAAATGTCAGCCCGGGATCACTGCATGTTTGGCCCAGCACCCACACATGCATACATCAACAGAGCCAAGTGCCACACACAACACTGCATGGATGAGGCACTGAAATGACACCTCACCTGCATCCTCCACAATGATTTAGAAATGGGCCCAAATGTAATCATGATGTAGTTTGCATTGAGTAAATGCGACCATAACCAATGACATCCCCCTTCTTGTCCACTACAGGGTCGCATTCAGACAGCGAGGGAGCTACCTAGGCACCCCCTGTGCAAAAGCGAAGGCCACAGCCCAGCGAGGATGCCACAATGACATCCAGGGGAAAAGGGCCAAGGCCCCGATTGCAGCCTCCACAACAAGACCTGCGCGCCAATGCCAGTGCCAAGCAACACCCTACTGCCCCGGCTCCAGAGGTCCACTCCCCCCCAAATCCCTGCCACTGAAGGTCCACCTTCAGCTGCAGCCAGTTTGGCAGGGGAGGCTGCAGCAATTGGTCCATTGTCCGACGTGGATGAGCCCACGTATCTATATCTGCCCATGCACACCCCAAGCCCTGCTGTAACCCCAGAGCAATCCCCCGCCCCCACACCTGGCTCACACGTCACTGCTGACGAGTCATTAGAGGCCTTCATTAGCCCCCCAAAGGCGGCATCTGCATCCAGATGCGCAGCAGACACACCACCACAGGCCGCCACTGCCCATGACCTGGCCACCGTCATCCAGCGCCAGCAGGCTCTAACAGTGCTTGTCGGTCAACATGTGGAGGAGGCTGCCCGTCTCAGGGCTGACCTCGCTGAGACATCCAGGCACTCCAGGGAGGGGATGGAGTCCTGCACGGACAGGCTGTGCGGCGAGCCAACACGCGTCCGGGAGCTGCTGACCCGCATCGCAGATGCAATGGAGCGCCAATTCACACAAGGACAGTCTGCCACCTCTTCAACCTGCAGTTCGCGGCAGACGAGTCCACTGAGACGGTCTTCACGCAACACCAGGCGCACCTCCAGCCAGCCCCCAAATGCTGGCCCTGGTAATGGACAATAGGGCGTGAACGTCCATTGACCTCGGTGCATGCCAGAACACATGCATTGTTGAAGACTTATGAGGGACAGTTGTGGGGGGTGGGGGGAAGGGTGTGATGGGACAGTTGTGGGGGTGGGGGGAAGGGTGTGATGGGACAGTTGTGGGGGGTGGGGGGAAGGGTGGGATGGGACAGTTGTGGGGGGTGGGGGAAAGGGTGTGATGGGACAGTTGTGGGGGGTGGGGGGAAGGGTGTGATTGGACAGTTGTAAGGGTGGCGGGATGGATGGGGAGTTGCACATTTTTCTGTTTCTGTTCATTAATACACAGTTGTTTGAGCAAAACACAGGCCTGGACTCCTTCATTGTGTATGATCAATTTATTGACGCCAAGGTCCATTGTGAGCTAACAAACCGACACCAGTGGCCCACCAGCCATATACAGGTGACAGTATGACTACATGTAAGTCAGAACAATTGGTTGATCAAATGCTGTCTCACAGCGCGTCCCTCCTGGCCATCCCCTCTTGCATGACCTGCATCCCCTTCACCTCCATCCTCATCCCCATCATCATCCTCATCAGGTGCCTCCATTTCAACCTCAGGGGGCAGTGGCACATTCCGTCTCATACACATATTGTGCAGCATGGCACATGCCGTGGTGATCTTTGCCACCTTCTCATGGCCATATAGGAGTGCGCCACCAGACCTGCTTATGCACCTAAACCGTGACTTCAGAAGTCCAAAAGTCTGCTCAATGACAAGGCGGGTACGGGTATGGGCACGATTGTATTCTTCTTCATGCCTGTTCTGTGGGTTCCGTACAGGTGTGAGGAGCCACCTCTTCAGGGGATAGCCGGCATCACCTATATGGGGGGAGGAATGGGTTCATGTTACTTTTCGGCACATGTGTGGCCTGTTCATGTCACATACTTTGACCTATCATTGAGAATCATGTGCACATTCAACTGCATCAATGAATATGGTCTGTGTGACTGCTTTGTGCAAAGGTGAGCGCAAGCATGCAAGTAGACATGCCCCATTGATGCCTCCTACAGTAATTCCCATGTCCTGGGTGAGGCCAGGTAATTGGTGTCCCTGTGGCCAGGCAGATTTGGTACCACACTGGTGGTGTACAGTGCTTCCGACATTGATCTTGCCATGCTGAGAGGCAACGCCTCACTGGTGCCATGTGTTCATGGTGCATTGCCATGGCTAGGGGGGTCCCAATGCATGCATCCAAGGGCACAATGCATTGTTGATGTTGTGCTGTAGGAATGCTGCATGACTATGTTGATGTCATGGATGTCATATGTGCATTCCATGGCGTGGAGTGTCGTGCAATGTGGATGAGGATTGGTCTTTAATGTCAATGGGTTTGGATTGGCAGCTGTGTCGTGTGCCATATGCTTGCATGTCCGTTCATCCCAAGTACGTTGCTGCCCTCACAGATGCCCATTAGCGTACATCTGTATGTGCATTTGTGCAACGGACTACAGGCCACACCCAGTTGGAGGATCTCTCTACCCCCCCCTGCACACCGAGTTGGAGGATCTCTCTACCCCCCCCCATGCACACCCAGTTGGAGGATCTCTCTACCCCCCATGCACACCCAGTTGGAGGATCTCTCTACCCCCCCATGCACACTCAGTTTGAGGATCTCTCTACCCCCCCATGCACACCCAGTTGGAGGATCTCTCTACCCCCCCATGCACACCCAGTTGGAGGATCTCTCTACCCCCCTGCACACCCAGTTGGAGGATCTCTCTACCCCCCCCCATGCACACCCAGTTGGAGGATCTCCCCCCCTGCACACCCAGATGGAGGATCTCTCTACCCCCCCCATGCACACCCAGTTGGAGGATCTCTCTACCCCCCCAATCACACTGCCATGTGCTTGCCCTGCTACTCACCAAGTAGCCACGAACGTTGTGCCGTTGGTCGCTCCTTGTAGCGGGGGATAGTTGAGTTCCGCAGGACCATGGAATCATGGGTAGATCCGGGAAATCTGGCACAGCAATGTGTGATTATATTGTTTCCGTCACATACCATTTGGACATTGATTGAGTGGAATTGCTTCCTGTTTCGGTACACTAATTCATTGTGATGTGGTACAACCAATTCCACATGTGTACACTCGATGGCCCCAATGCAACTTGGAATGCCTGCCAGTGCATAGAAGCCAACTTTGGTGTTTGCAATCTCCTGGGCAGTCCGTGGCATGGATATGTGTTCGGGTGCATGCTTCAGGAGGGCATTGAGTACCTGCTTCAGTGTGCATGAGAATACTGGTTGGGAGATGCCATGCATCTGCCCCACTGTGTGCTGGTAGGTTCCTGTGGCCAGGAAGTGGAGCACTGACACCACCTTCAGTAGAGGGGGGATGGCAGTTCTGATGTCTATAAGGCTCACAATGTCATCGTGTATCATGTCCACGATGCTGGTGATGGTGTCCCGGTCCAGACAGTACAGGGTGTGTATCTGCTCAGGTGTTAGGTTGAATGGACTGGCTCTGATCCTGGGAATTGGTGGGTGCCTCTGTGGTATGAATAGGTGGCGTGGTGGTGCTTGCTATGCCTGTCTGGCCCTCCTCCTCCTCCTGCATCTCCTTTGTGCAGCCTGTTGTTGTAGCAGCAGCACTGCAATGAGGTCCTCTAGGCCATGTAATGCTGCCAGTATTGGAATCATCTTGGTGTGGGAAGGGGTGTGGTGTGCTCCTTTTGAGCTCCACAGTGTCCATTGCCTCCACCTGTGCTGATTGTGTCCACCTGTGGCAGGTGGGAACAATGCTCAGTTCTATTAGTAGGTGGTTCGCGATGCCGGTATTAGCATCATGGCGGTAAGGGGTTTGGGGGCCTTTACCATGCCGCTATTACCATGTCCGCTCGCCTTGTGATGGTGTGCTATTAGCGGCATGGCGTTATTTACGGGATGGAGGGTCGCGCGCACGCGGCCTGCCCGCTATTAGTGGCACCGTACTTAGCAGTGCCGCTAATAGCGGTGAGCCAGGTCGTGATTGGCATGGGGATTTAACGTTACCGGTATTACGTTACCGGTAATGTTGAATCCCTACCGCCTACCGTGTAATGAGGCCCATTAAGATTTGTGACTAAAGGAAAAGCCACAGTGAACCTGGTGGAGGGAGGCTGAAAATAAAGAGGGGTTGGCGCACAGAAGAGGGGGACCCAGGTGTTAAGAATCATCGCTCTAAGACACCAGGAAACAAACTTTCATTTTGTAGAAGGAACTTTTTGTTTTGTTATGTGAAAACCTATCAGGCCCTTGGAACCAGGAGACACAACCAACGAAGGCTCTGATACTGATAGGAACTGGTTTGAGGAATCAAATCTGGAAGAGGGTGAGCCAGGGGGAGAGAATCACCCGAAGAACATTTAGAACTGAACTTATTTTTGTATATTATTTTTCAACCCTCAAAGGCAAAAGACTTTTTAGTAAAAGAGACTTGGCCATCAAGGCTCTGGATAAGCTGAAACGGAACTGTCGACTCGTGCTGAGAACGCTCTAGTGTGTGTTGTGCTCTGAGATCACACCTGACCCTGTGCTCAAAACATGGGGAAGGAAGACCCAGGCTACCACATCCTGACATATTATTTGTGAACACTTATTTCTTTTCTTGAAAACTCTACCACACCCTTTTTGTTTTAGTTGTAAGGTTTAGCAATAGGTTTCTTAGTATAGGCCCATTTCATTTTGACACAACGCCACTAGGACTGCCTTATTTTCATTTGATGGTCGATGCTTGCTCCCATCTTAGATTTAGGTTTAGATTACGTGTTTTTCCATCCTGCATACAATTTAATAAGCACCCTTGAACTGTGATCAATTGTGTCTGTCTTTACTGTTGCCACCATGAGTTCACTTGACCATGAGTTCACTTATCATCGAAGTCCAGAGTCTAAAGACTGAGAATAGTCTTGAGACATCTGGTTACACATGCCCCAGTAGACATACCCCCAGTTCCCCTTCCGATGGGGTAAATTTGACAGAAACCCAAGGAAATTGAAGGAGCTTCTAGAATCATGTATGGTACCATTTTCCTTCAAGCCTGCTCTGGCTTGGGCCACTCCCCTGGTTACCACGAACAACCCAATTCTGGATTCATATCCAGGATTTATTAATAGCTTAAGGGCAATGTTTGGCAGACAAGAGATTACCATCTCTGCTCAAGAGCATCTATTAGACTTCAGACAGGGAACCATGGATACCTTGTCATATATCACCTAATTTAAACAAATGACTTGGGAAACAGCATGGTCTGACGATGCTTTAGTCACTTTGTTTCTCTGGAGACTCAATGGTGAACTAAAGGACAAAGTGTCCAGAGTCCCTCGACGTTGTAATTTGGCTGAAATTATTGCAAAGGTCATGCAAATAGACGATCGCCTCCAGGAGAGACACACAGAGAAAAGAAGGAATATGCCAGGGAGGACTACAGAAGTCCCATGGATCATACCCAAGACTAGTAAAGAAGATGAACTGATGCAAGTCTGTGCCACCCGAGGACCGCTATCTGTTGAGGAAAGAAATAGGAGACACAACCAGGGGCTTTGCATGTATTGCACTTCTAATGACCATCTGGTTAAGGATTGTCCTATAGCTCCTCCCCGACGATCAGGAAATGCTCCCTCCCGGTCGTAGAGGGAAATAAGATGCCGGAGGGTGCGTTAAGTTCCCAAGACCCATCAGTGATGGTGGTTATTTGAGTAAATCTATGGGTTAATGACACAATTATTCAAAGCTTACCTGCTTAAGTGGATTGTGGGGCTGCTGGACTTTTCATGGACGATGAATGGGCGGGCAGTAATCAGATTACTAGATCCACTAAGGTCAGATCTATTCCTGCAGAAGGAGTAGATGGTACACCTCTCTCATCAGGTCCTATCAAAGAGCACACAGCATTGATAACTATAGCTATTTCATCCCATACTGAGAAAATAAGATTTGATCTTATCAGAGCGGCGCATTATCCCATTATTATGGGTCTTCCATGGTTAAGATTACATAACCCCTTCATCAATTGGACTGCAGGATCCCTCTTTTTAGGTTTAGAACATTGCGTCCGACATTGTCTCATGGGAGGATCTGTGGGGTTACATACACCTACCTTATCAGTGTCTGACACATGAGTTCTGTTAACCATAGATGTATCATTGCCTGTTCAATACAAAAGATACCAGAACGTCTTTTCAGAACAAGTGTACAAAGAACTCCCCCCACACAGAATAGACGACTGTGTTATAGGCTTACCCCGGATAAGCTGATTCCATTTGGTCAGATGTATATTTTATCAAAGACTTAAAAGGGGGCCCTAAGAGAATATCTCGATCAAAACTTACAGAATGGTTTAATTACACAGTCACATTCACCAGCAGGAGCCTCCTTGTTTTTCATACCAAAAAAAGAATACCAAAGAATTGAGGCCCTGCATCGAGTATCGCGGGCTGAACAAAATAAACACTACTGACAAATACCCCATGCCTCTCATCCTTGGCATACTAGAAGCCATCAGAGGAGCCGCAGTCTTTACTAAACTTAACCTCTGCAGGGCCTACCTCTCATCCGCATACGAGAAGGAGATGAATGTAAGACTGCTTTCAGGACTCCATTCGGACATTATGAATACAAGGTGATGCCCTTTGGCCTTTCAAACGCACTTGCAGTCTTCCAGCACTTTATGGACCACGTTTTCTCTGATCTATTGTCACATACAGTCATCGTATACATTGACGATATTTGATTTTTTTCAAAATCACCCACAGAGCACTCCCTACGTGTTGAAGAAGCCCTCAGTCGCTTTAGAAAAAAATCATGTATACGCCAAACTAGAAAAAATGTCAATTTCATAAGACACAAATATCGTATTTTGGTTATATTCTTTCTGCTCAGGGGACACAAATGGACCCAGAAAAGGTGAAAGCGGTCCTGGAATGGCCTACACCTAAATCAATACGAGAAATAAAGTGTTTCCTGGCATGTTCAAATGTTTTTACAAAATGCATCCCTCCCTTCTCCCGATCACTGAGCTTCGCAAAAAAGGGAAAACATTCACTTGGACCAATAAGGCGCAAAAGGCCATTCATTGTTGCATCTGATGCCTCCAGCCACGCTCTTGGAGAAGTCCTTAAACAATTCGGTAAGACAGGAACGGGATACCCCATAGATTATCTTTCAAATACATTGTTACCTTCAGAATTCAATTATACTGTTTTGAAAAAGAACTGTTAGCCATAAAGAAGGCCTTCCAGGACGGACCATCACAACCTAAGAGTGCTACATGTAAGAAACGTATGATGGCAACAGTAAAGACAGACACAAGTGATTACCGTTCAAGGGTGTTTATTATATTGTAAATGGGTGGAAAAACGCCTAACCTGAACCTAAATCTAAGATGGGAGCAAGCGTCAACCATCATATGAAAAATAAGGCTATCCTCGTTGCGTCTTGTCAAAGTGAAAAAGGCCTATATTAAATTTTTAAAAAATTGCCAAATCCTTACAACTAATTACAGAAAGAGTGTGGGATAGGGTTTTCACTAAAGAAAGAAGTGCTCTCAAATAATAAGTCAGGATATGATTGCCAGGGATCTCCCTTCCCCACATTTTCAGCACGGGACAAGGTGGGTCTTCTGAGCACAGCACACACTTGAGCCTTCCCAGTATGAGCCGATAGTTCTACTCCAGCTATCAGGTGCTCTGATGGTCAAAAGTCTCTTTGTAACTAAAAGTGTCTTGCCTTCGAGGGCCTGATAGTACAACAAACAAACACAAAAGTTCTATTCTACGTATGGCTTTGGGTGACGACTTCACCCTGGGGTCCCCCTCTTCCAGGCGCAAACCGCAAACACAAAGTTTGGTTATCTAGTATGACTTTGGGTGACGACTTCACCCGCGGGTCCCCCTCTTCCGGGCGCAGACCCCTCACAGTCGTTCTCAACCAATCAAATAAACAGTTCCCTTTTTAATGAACTTTTGGTGATGAACCTTCTGGTTACTGTAGTTCGATAACAGGGTAATTGCTTAGTGCTTCTCAAGTGAACAACCACGTGGTGTTTGATTCTGTTATGCTGGCTTCCCACTTATTTTATATCAGTAGTTCTTTGTTCGTTCAAAGTTCAATTAGCCACTTGCTACTTTCATTCAACACAGTTCGGTTTCTTTATCAGCTCTCCCCTCAACTCACTGGCTGTGATGAACTGCTTTTCTTTCTTGCCTGTAGAGTCTAGGCCGGTATCATTGGGTCATGCGCCTCTCCTAGGTTTGGCTGTCAGTGGAGGAGGCGCCCGGGTAGCGTTAACATCTGCTGCAACACACTCTGGCTATTGTTTGCAGCCTTACGATTCCTTCTTTTGAGGCTTCACGGGTCTCTGTCGATAACGTCAAAGTCACTTCTCCCCTTGGTATCCTCTTGACTCGGGCTGTCTTTTGCCTTCTCTTGAACTGCCATGCTGAGTTTCCTCTCACGATGTCCAGTCTGCCTTTCTTGTCATGTGCTGTTGTGCTCCACCTTTTATCCCTGTGGGGAAGGGAAAGGGCCGTCAGGTGTGTGTGATTCTGATCAATTGCCTGACCCTTGTACTGGGACATGTCAGGTAAACAGGTTTTGCATTAATCCGTTGACTGTCACACTGTGAGGAATTGGTCATGTTGGAGAGGGGGGGGGGGAGTGTTTGAGTCTCCTACGTGGCAAGATGAAGAAGAGGGGTAGGTAGACTCAAAAACGACGGGTTTGGTAGGGTTGGTGAAACAAACAAGAATGACAAAGTTTATTATTGTGAAATGATCAGAGGGGATTGTGGGAACGGTAGTGTTTTGTCAGAGTAGCCTGGATAGTCAGGAAAGAATAATCAGAGGGACGTGGATCAAAAGAATGGGGAGTTGTTGGATGGAAAACCCGGAAAACAAGACGTCTAGGAATTGTGGGTTTTAAGTATCACAGTGTTTGGGTTCCCAGTTGGTTTAGCAGAGGTGTAGGGGTGTATGGAGTTTAGCAAGGGATTTTCTTTGGAAGGAAGCGAGGTAGATGGAGAATACCCAAGAAAAACCTCAGGGATTTCATCCCCCTCACTTTCCACTTCGGTATCATATCACGTCTCACCTGGGATATTTCCCCGAGCACAACCCCAGGCTCTCCTACCCAGGTGATCCTCTCTCGCTCGTCTACACCAGGGTTGTGATCTGAGAGCACCAGCCCTACCCTGGCCACCTGAAAAAGGGATTCCCGGGATCTACCTTAGAGAATACCCTCAGGTTTCTCACATACAACACACCGATACACAAAACAGTACACAGGCAAGCTGGGCCTATTTTTATTCCTTGTACAACATTACTGAAAATGTGTCCCAATGCAACGTTTGTATTTTTTGTCAACGACTACCATTCGATTCTCAGACAAGAGATTCTGAAGGATCATAATCAGATCCAGGCGATAGCAGGAACGCATTCACTCTTACAAGAGATGGTATGTACTATCATGGAGAACAAGTATTCGTGCCCTGATTGAAACTTAGAATGGAAGCCTTGCGTATGGCTCACGATACCACCTTTGTCGGTCATAAAGGGGTATGGGCAACTCAAGACCTTCTTACTCAACACTTTTGGTGGCCCAATCTTTCCAGCGATGTCAAAGACTATGTGGCTGCCTGTCCCATTTGTCACCAGACCACGATACTTCGTCATCATCCTTTCAGTTTATTGGTACAGCCAGACCTACCCACAAGACCATGGCAGCACATAACCAAGGATTTCATCATGGATCTACCTCCATCTGAAGGACATACCACAATAATGGTCACTGTAGATTGCTTTATTAAGTTGGCCCATTTTGTGTCCATGCCACAAGTACCATCGGCAGCTCTTATGGCCAAATACTTTCTCCACTCAATCTTCTCTCTACATGGATTCCCTGATGTGATACTATCAGATCGAGTGCCACAATAAACCTCTAGGTATTGGAAGAAGGCATTTCAGACCCTAGGGATAAAACGTGCCCTTAGTTCTGGTTATCACCCCCAAACAAATGGTCAGACCAAAAGACTGAACCACACTCTGGAATCCTACCTATGTTGTTTCATCTATGCTTTGCAGGATAACTGGAAAGATCTCCTCCCTCTGGCTGAATTTGTGTATATCAATAAACTCAATTCTTCCATTAAAACCAGCCTATTCTACTGTACCTTTGATATCACCCCTCCAGTATGCCTACTCAAGGGTCAACCTCCACTAAGTACCCGGCCTTTGAAGGACTAGTGGAGAGCATAGAAAAGGACACACAACAGCACTTATAGCTCTCACAGAATCCAGAATCCAACAAAAGGTTTGTGCAGATCGCAAAAGAACAAAGGACCCCATTTTTCAAGCTGAGATCAACTTGGGTTATCATTCCGTTTCCTTCCCAGACATTTTATTCCCTCCAAACTCTCTGCAAAATGTTTTAAAATCCTTACTACCATTGGTCAGGTAGCTTATCGGCTGAAACTACCACTGATGTGGTCACGCATCCAACCCATGTTCCACGTTTCTCAACTAAAACACCATGTGCTAGACAGGTTTCTTCAGCTAAACAAGAACAATCCCCCCATTTCTTCGAACACTGAACAAGAGTATGAAGTAGCAGGTATATGCAATTCTCGTTATTACAGGGGATGCCTCCAGTATTTGGTAGATTGGAAGAGTTATTCACCTTCAGACCGAACATGGGAACCGGCTTCCTTTGTTCATGCTCTTCGTTGTGTACAAAGCTTTCATAATTTGCATCCTTGGAAACCCAGTTGTCTTTCATCACAAGGGGGGCATACTGTAACATCCCGCTCCCCTTCATGGTCTTTGTGGCACAGATGGAAAAGAATGCACATTAGAAGTGCACTCACCCTTCCCAAAATAGATTCAAATTATTCCACTGTGCTAAACCTACTTCAACATTCTAGTGTATTCCTAGATGGCCACTAAACCTCATCATGACTAATTGGTTCTTCTTCCGGTTGTATAGACACTGCAGACCTCAGCCCGGCGCGTTGCTACTTTCAAGTATGCGCCTCCACGTAAGTATAGCCAGCTCTACTGCATATCCCTTGTTTCTCACTCCGCTCCTTCACATCCCGTCTTCCTTTGTCTTTCTTTACCTCTTCCTCTTTATATCATACCCCCTTTTTCAACAATCCTGGATCATTTCATCCCAGTTCTAAAGCCACACGTTCCTCATTTCCCGTGAAGCACAAGCCAATCCTCATTCCTCAGACCCTACCGGTACTTTATACTCCCTGAATTTGATTCCTCTCTGTTTGCCGTCATTCAAGGATTTACAGAATCCACACACACACTTTCGTATCGCTCCGGAACTCTGATAATGCTACTACAAAGATCTTCAAAAGGAGCTCAGCACTGCAGTCTGGTGCACAGGTTTTCTTCCCCCGGAGCGTTTCCCTGGCCTCCCTCCTTTCACTGATTGCATCTATTCAGGAAAGGAGTAGGGAAAGGGAGGCTTTCCATTTTTCTCCTACAAACTGGACTTTGACCAGGTGAGCTTACATTGTGGGGTGTATTGCACATCTTTCTGTGTTATATCGGAACAGGCTCATTTACTTACAATTATTGACACAGAGGGGAAAGCACCTTTGCGTGACCTGAGGAAGAACTATGAGTGGGTCATGAAAGCAAAAAAAAATAGAATATCAGGAGGGATTATGGGAGTCAATGCTTAACGCAAAAAAAAAAATGGAAACATGAAGGTGCTCTGGGAGTTAGTGAGTAAAGGATGACCCATAGAACAGAATTTAATCTAGGGAGCTATTCCTGAAGATATCTGGGCAGATCACTTTGAGAGCTTAAATGAGGAGAATAGAGTCTGTGGGGTAGACAATATCCTTGCCTTAGAGCAAGGTGATTTGCCTCTGACTCTCTGGGAAGAGGAGGTTAAGTTGGCTCTGGAGAGCCAGAAAAAAAAGGTGCCAGGCCCAGACATGACCCCGTTGATTTCATCGCTAATGAACCGCTGATTTGGGTAGCATACCCGACTAAACTCTTTAATGCAGTTTTGTCATTGAGCAGTGCTCCGGTGTCCTGGACCTAGGCCGTTATAGTGCCCGTTTTCAAGAAGGGAGATAGAAACCATCCAACCAACTATAGGCTTATCTCCTTTCTTGATGCTGGGTGCAAAGTTATTGCCCAGGCTATATGGAGACATCTTGCGGCCTGGGTTCAGGTTGCTGAAGTTCTGAATCACTTACAAGCGGCATTACAAAAGGGCACCAGTACGGAGTACCAGTATTTGAGGTTACGCCTGATTTGTAATAAATATGTCTTGGAAGGGTAGCTCAGGGGCAACCTGCTCCTTTTTGTTTCAGATGTTCGCTGATACGGTCCTACTGTCATTGACTCCTGTGGGACTGTGTCGCCAGCTCAACATCTTTGCAGGCTTCTTCTGGGAAATTGGCCTGACAATTACCATTCAGAAGATTAAGGCTATGGTCCTCAGAGGAAAAAGGGGGAAAAAATTGCCCAGAATTAACCTTGCACTGGGGGAAGCTCGAATTCAGCAGGTTCACACGTATGATTACTTGGGCTTAAAAGGAAATCAAGACTGTACCTGAGGGAGCAGTCGGAGAAGGCGGGACTGACACTAGCCAGGAATAGTGGTGTTATAGCCAAATTTGCCAGAGAACTGTGGGGCCGGAGCTGTGCGTTTGGTCCTAGAGGCATACAAGGCTCAGGCGTGACAGGTGGCCCTTTATGGTGCCGAGCTGTGGGGTTGGTCTATTTGCGCCTACCTATCTGTTACAGAAAATACACTTCAGCCTGTTGAAAAACTGTGTAGGGCAAACAAGTGTTATATTGGTTAGGGCTGTGGACAAACAGCAATTTACTTAAATATAGTGGGGCAGTAGGGGATGTAATGACCCAGGAAGGTGCAATGATTTTGCCATGGCTATTCTTTTTAAAGAATGAACTTCAAGCGCTTGGCTTCTCTGACTATTGGTATAACCTGAGTATTAACAATACAAATTCCAAGGGTAATCTTCAGCGCGCCCTTGTGGCCACAAGGAAAGCAGAAATTGGAACAGGACTGCTGACGTTTTCTCAGTTTCGTAGATATTGGTCCATGAAGCAGACTGAGGGTTATGAAGACTATATGGACCAAATGTCCCCGAAGCAAATGAAGTCTCTTTTTCCAAAGCTTGTCTCTGGGCATACTTCCTCTAGCTGCCTTGAGTCCAAGGTGGAATCCCAATACCAGTCCGTTCAGCCCTTTCTGTTCGGACACAAGTGAAGATATGGTCCACTTTTTTATTCCTGTGCCTCAACTATGCTGACCTTAGGAAAGGACCACTAAGCCTCTCTTCGTCTTGCATTCAGTCATCAGCACCACTGAGGCTATAACACTGGGTTTAGCAGCTGAATATCAAATTGCTACCTTCGTAACATAGTGGTATTTGCTCAAGGCTTGACGAAGAAGCGCTAAATTTGTGAAATAGCTCCCAGGCATCAGGATGGGTCACAAGGGCAGTATCGTGCCTATATGAATAATTTCCCTATGGTGCTATAGAAGGTACCCTTATTTAGAACTGCATGAAATTGACTACCATATGGATCTCTTTATTGGGTCCTGTAATATGGAATGGGCCTCATTACAAGGTTGCTGGTCCGGTAATAACAATACTGGTACGTGAATACCGGCATCGTCTACCGGAACGGTGCATTAAGACCCGCGATGCCGGTGCTACCGGCATCTGCAGGGACCCGCTGTGACCGGGTAGCACCTTCCCGCAATGAGCGCGGGCACGCAGCATGCCACAAGGAAGTGAATATTACAAAGTGCACGGACATGCACTTACCGGCATCCAGATGCCGGTAAGAACGTTTACCATTATACTGTTAGCACCAGCATCGCGGGGCAGTCGTAAATAGCTATCTGCTGTGTAGAAACCTGCCACAGATTCACACAATCAGCACAGGTGGAGGCAATGGAGTCTGGCACAGCACAAAAGGAGCACACCCACACACCAGACCCCTCCCAAACCCAAAATGCTACCATTAGCAGTTTCAATACTGGAGCTGGAGGACATGCCTGCACTGCTACTACTCCAGCAGGCATTGAACCACGCAATGCAGCGGAGGCGCAGGAGGAGAAGGAGGGTGAGACAGGGCCAGCACATACCACCAGGACAGGCAGTTGTACCCCTCAGGCAGCCATCAATACCTCACCTAAGGGCCAGTCCATTTGACCTAACCTCTGCACAGATCCACACCATGTACCGCCTGTACAGGGACACCATATGCACAATAGTGGACCTCATCCATGACGACCTGGTAAGCCTCATCAACATCCGGACAGGCATCCCCCCCTTGCTGAAGGTAGTATCTGTTCTGCACTTTGTTGCCACAGGCACCTACCAGCACACAGTGGGGCAGCTGCATGGCATCTCACAACCATGTTTCTCCTGTGTGCTCAACCAGGTGCTAGATGTCCTCCTGAAACATGGAAGGGACCACATATATTTACCACGACTGTGGAGGAGGTGAATGCTTCCAAAATAGCATTCTATGCACTGGCAGGCATGCCAAACATAATCAGTGCCATCGACTTCACCCATGTGGATCTGGTAGTTCGGCTTGCAGAGAAGGTAGTGTACAGCAACAGGAAGCTCTACCATTCCCTGAATGTCCAGATGGTGTGCGATGCAAGCCAATTAATTATGCATTGCTGTGCCAGATTCCCGGGATCCGCACATGATGCCATTAGGCTGCGCAACTCCACGCTTCCCCGCTACATGACACGACGCACTGCACAATGTACCTGGCTGATGGGTAAGTCCAACAACAGGGCAATGAAGGGTGTTGCCAGGTGGGGGGGCACAAGCATAGGCAACCTGTCTGCTGGCTGGGGTATGAGGGGTGTTGTTCGGGCTGGGGGGGGGGACACAGCAACCTCGGTGGCAAAACTGTGACCCCAATCATCTCGACAGAATGTTCGACACAGCCAATGGATGCAGATGTGGCATGTCTCCACAGCTGTGCATTAATGTAAGCAACATACACAGAGCCCACCCCAGCACATGCACCTTGAACACCATCAGACATCAACCACGGGTACCGCGATGCACTACCCTGCAGGCACAGTGCCTGAAATACATGAGCGGAGCAAAATCCATCACGGGACATGCACACATGGAAATCTCTGTCACTGCACCCACCCCACAGGTACACCGCAGACCAGTATACCGGCCCAGGGACCTTAAGGGACACTTACAATTGCATTGGTGCAAGCAAGGAAACTAATGTAATCACTGATCAATTACCACCACTAACATATGTGCAAGTGGTGCAGGACCCAGCCACAGTAGCTCTGCTCCACCATGCCAGTACACACCCAGCCCCGTCACAGAAATGTTTGCCGTCACTGACAGACCATACCACCATTGCCATTGGGCCTTGGTCATATGGGGGAAGGTAGTGATGGACAAGTACATGTTGACATCAAGTAGTCGTAAACATGATTAGCAAACTACTGTGTATCATGAAGCACATCAGGCAAATATGTCATGATGCACTCCACATTATAGTACAAATTTCTAATACAACACACCCATCAGATGTCAGCAGATCATGGTCATTATCAACTCATTTGTGTGAGTGCTGTACCTGATGGAAAGGTCCCTAAGACGTGAATGGCACACATACCCCAAGCATGCATCATCCCTAAGTACACTTACCTGGGTCTTACTATAAGGAAATGTCAAGTGCAGTTATGATGAATCTGTGGCATGTGACCATGACCACTGTACAGGCATTGCACACAAGGAATGACAACAATGTTCAAAAATACACTTTCCATTGCTCCTGTGCAGGTGATGCTGGGTATCCCCTGAAGCTGTGGCTCCTGACCCCCATCAGGCAACCAGTCAACAGGCACGAAGAGGACTACAACCATGCACGTTCACGCACCTGTGTCACGATTGAGCAGACTTTTGGCCTGTTGAAGGCCCATTTTCACTGCCTCAGCAGGCCGGGTGGGGCACTCATATACAGGCCTGAGAAGGTGGGCAAGATAGTGTTGGCATGTGCCATGCTGCACAACATGTGCATCCGGCGCAACGTACCCCTGCCCCCTGACACGGACTGGATTCCACCAGAAGATGAGGAGGATGATGGTGAAGATGATGCATATCGACCACGGCACAATGTGAATGAAGGACGTGGTGTACGCCAAACTTTGATTGCACAATACTTTTGATGGACTGGGTAACACAAGGCACTCAGAATGGGGGACACTGAGCCCTGGGCACTGTTAAGAAATAAATTGACACACACTCAAAAAGCAATGTCCAGTCATGTGTTTTTCTTATGCACACCAGGTATATTAAATTAATTAAAATAATGTACAGTGAACAGGAACCAACGTGGACCTCTGCCCCTCAATATACAGCAAACTACCCCCCAACATCCGCGCACAACCATGCCCCCCACCCCCGACCCACCAACATCCACACACACCCATGCCCCCCACCCTCGCCCCCAGCATCCCCATATACCCACGCCCCCACCTGCACCCCCCAACATCCCCACTCACCCACGCCCCCCACACCTCACCCCCCAAAACCCCCAGTCACACCCCCCCTGCACCCACTTCATCTTCAACTGGACCCCCTCCTGACATGTCAAATGTGTGTCAGGCCACTGACGCCCCCTTTTAGGTGGAGGGGGTTGTTCATTTAGGTGGCGCATACTGCGCAGTGACCTCCGCACCAGGCTTGCCTGGGTAGAACTCGCCGTGGTTGAGCTGGTCGATGGTGGGGGTCGTGGGTCGGCCTCTGCATCCTGATTTTGGGCCATGGTGGCAACCAAATGGGTGACAGCCTGTGTCATTGTTGCCATGCCCTCACGCACGCGCTAGGCCACACGGTAAACAGCACAGCTTATTGTCCTGGTGTTCACTTGCATGACCAGGCATGTGGCTTCCCCTTCCGCAACGTACTGCTTGACCAGGTCATGCATGGCCTGCTGGCGCTCCTCCATGCGGGTCAACCGCCCCTCCAAGTCCTGGATGGATTGCGCAGCTGGTGGTTGCACAGGAGGTGGTGGTGTGTGTGTGGTTCCGGGGCTGCGTGCTACTACAGGCATGTTATCCGCAGAGGTGTGTCCACCGGAGCCAGGCACGGGTGAGAACTGTGGGTTGTCCAGCATGGTTGGGGTGTCGGCATGTCCTCAGTCAAGCTATAGACTGCAGTGTCTTCTTCCTCCACATGATCCTCCACCTCCTCTGCGCTATGTTACGCAGATTGTGCCACCTCTCCAAGATCATTGGTGGCCGTCGACTGTGGCCCCTCCACATCACTGGCCGCAGGTGATCCCTCCTCTTCCACCTCAGGGGTTTCCTGTGGGGCTGATGTTTTTTTTTAGGGGAGATTTGTGGCAAGTCTGCCTTTTGGCATGGGTGCATTCATAGCAGCATTGTGTCCTTGCTGGGGCTCCTTTCAGGGTGTTGGTGTTAGCTGCTCGCCAGGTTCTCCAGCCTGTGTGCCCTTTTGGCTGGAGGGCTGTGGCTTGGGAGCGGTGGTTTGCTTCTGGCCAGCCCTTGATGTGGAGTGCCTGGAGGCATTGTTGTAGCCTCGGCAGAGGTGTGCAGGTGTCTTTGTTGGTGTTGCGGTGTGTTCCGCCTCGCTGTCTGATCCTGTGCCTGTGGGGGGAGAGAGGCAGGGCATCAGTCATGGGTAAACGTACATCCTACATACATCGATGCTAGTTAATTTTGAGTCCTGTGCATTCTCGTGTACATGTTGTAGGGGCGGCCATGGTGCTTACAGGAGTTGGGGGGGTGCAGTGTTTGGGCATCCTTCTGGTGCAGACATGATGGACATGGTGTCTGTTGGGTGGCCGACAGGTGTATTGTGGCTTGCGTGTTGTGGCCATGCCTCAGGGGTTGTGTGCCATGTGTTGTCTAGATGTGGGTCAGATGTGCTTGCACAATGTGCGTTGTTGCATTGATGTTTACACTTCGTGTATGGTCATGGTGGGTGTGTCAAGTGTGCAATCAGTAGTGGTGATGTGTGAACCATGCTATGGGATAGCACAGTGGTCAAGCCTGCATCTGTACGGTGATGTATATGGGTGTGTGTGTGTGTGTGCATGAAGATGGTGCATCTGTCTGCTATTGGGGACTCATGTGGTTTGTGTCAGTGGGGTTTATGTGTTTTCATGGTAGTGATTTTGCAGTTTTGTAGGGGCTGACTTTAGGTCGGAGATGATGGGCCATGTATTTGCTCTCATCTACTTGCCATTTGGACTCCACCATTGTACTTGGGGTATTAGGTGTGTGCGGTGTCTTTTGTATTACGCTAAGGGTCACTCACCGCCATCGGTCGATGAAGGGACTCCCATCCCGGAATGGCCAACCCCCTCGATGGCCTCCATGTCTATGACAGAGCTGCATGTTTCCTCGCAACGAGCCAGCTTTATAGGGGATGATGCTCTGCCACCTGTGGCCTGGCCCCGGCAGCGATTTGCTGAGAGGATGTTGCGGACACGCAGCCGCAGATCGTCCCAGCGTTTCTTACAGTCTTATATGGTGCGTGGGACTTTCGCCACTGCAGAGACTTTTTGCGCCACCCCCTCCCAGATGTTTTTTTGCAGATTTGTGCCACACGGCGCAGGTCTGCGCAGAACACAACATCTGCGTGCTCAACCAGTGTGTCGGCGAGCATGTTGAGTTCCTCATCACTAAAACGAGGCTTTTGCAGCCGCTCTGTGCCTTTTCTGGTTGCCTTGGCCATTACCTTTCTGACACAGTCCTACAGTTCGCCAATCCAGGTGCTGTAGGCAAAGGATTGCAATGGATTGTGTTTTTAAAGATGGCTGCCGGTGCATTTCCTGTTCCGGCGCGATGACGTTGCTTCCGGTACGGCACTTCCGGTACCGGTACTTACGATACCGGTATCAACGGTACCGTTCCTTACGGCATCAAGGATGCCGGTGTCGGTGTGTGCGGCATTGATGATGCCGCCATTGGGGGTTTGGAGGGCCTTACCAGCATGCCGGTGCAGCCATTAGCGGCATGCTGGTTGGTGTGTGCGCGCTGACTCAGAATCAACCGTTGATTCCGGCAGCAGTGCTACACGGACACGGTTGCACCGGCATGCCGGTAATTCGCTTTTCTTACCGCCCAACTCGTAATGAGGCCCAATGTTCCTTATGCAGACTACCACTTGACTGGTTTTAACCCGGCCTACTCTTTGCCATAAGCAGAGTGACCCAACCAAATGGTTAATGTTTATGTGATGATAGTTTAGCTTGTTGCATACTTACAGGAATAGGACTACCACACTGATTATGTATCTGTGACCTGCAATACAGAATGCCCCTTATGCACACTGTCAAGTTTTGTACATTTTATTGTCGACTATAAGCTGACTGATGGGTATAATTGGATGATGTTCATACGATGATTTCTTAAGTTGTAGGTTCCTGTGATTTTCCCTGATTTTACACTATGCTTAATGTTGTATTTTTGATGTTTTCATGTGTTGGCTTTTATGGTAAAATTACTGAAATAAAGCAGGAACGAAATGACACTAGAATCCAATACCAGTCACTTAGCTCTGCGTGTTAAGGTGTCTCCTGGAGCGATCCAGGCGTAGCAGGCTGGGAATAGGTTAGAATCCTAATCAAATGCCATGTATGGCTATTGCATTTGCTTCAGAGCTGCTCTTAATCACCTGCCCTCTTCTACTCTACCCCCCTAAATGTTTACACACTGCGCCCCTGGAAGCTTAATCCTGTCCTGCTTGTGGGTTTTTGATTTCCAAATGGGAGAATTTTTCAGTCACGCATAGGTATGCTTTTTGGTACCAGTGAGCCTGGGGAGTTCAAGGTACATATCACGCAACCTTTTGTGTCCCTATGGCCGGTGAAAACAGCTGGTGGGTTGGTGGGCGAGTAAATTCATTACAGTGCTGGTGATACCCACCAAAAGCATGCAAGTTCCTGTTCATAAATGCATTCATTGCATACACACACATGCCAACCCTCCCGATTAAGGCGGGAGACCCCGATTTTTCAGTGAAAAATATTGCTGTGCACGTTCTCCTGCCTAAAATAATTCTAGCCCAAATGCATTCCGATGGGAAACATTATGTCTCCAGATTTCTCAGACGAAATCTCCCTCTCAAGTGCCTCGGAGTATATTTGCATGTATGCATACATTCCTCGTATGTTTACTCATTAAAGACAAGCGCCAAGTATTGTTAGAAAAACTCTTGCATTTAATTAGTGAATAGTTAATTTGCTCTGTGATAACGTGTGTTTCGGCTCGAGTGCATTTTTCATATCTGGGCATTGTTAAATTACTGTTTCAATTAGTCATCATTGAACATACAGTTTTAGACAGAAATATGGGGTTGGTGAAGGGGAGGAGTTTGAGGGTTTCAGAGAAAAAATAATAAAGGAAAGATATAGTAAACAATCATTTAAAAAAACAATGATTAAAAGACCGAAAATAACCACAAATCACCAAAAGTACAGGGTGGCTATGCAAGGCAAGGGACACGTCATACAAATATTAGTATACCATATCTCACCTATATTAAGGTTTTCTTATATATACACCAATGCTTCCAACCACTTGTTCATTTTAATACCCTGAAACATGATATAAACCTCAATTCTCTAGATTGTGCTAACAACACAAGTGGTGTTGCCTTGGGTTGATGGGATAATCCCTTCCAATACAAGACATGTCATTGGCTCAATACTATTATTATCCAAACGTCCTCGTACAATACGTATTTTATTTAAATGGATTAGTGTCTTGCCGTCCTTGCTGTGTCTTCATATATGGTGTAACTTGCAGTCATGGGAAAATCCCCTCTGTAACAAAATGTGCCTGTGAAGGATCCCTCTGGACCGGATTTTGCTTTTAAAATAAAGTAGGTCTTTATTTGACTTCAAAGGAATTAAAGAAAATGCAAGGACATAACTAGTCCTCGTAAGCCCACCGGAACGCGCTGCTTCCTCTTCGCCTCTGTCTCTCTTCTGTAAAAGAAGGGAGAATTGTCTGTTAGTCCTTAATCTCTGTTTGCTTTAAATAGGGACTGGAGTCCTCTGGACCAATCAGAACTCGTTACACTGAGGAAGCTTGATAAATCGCCCCAAGCCCTGCCCCCTTCTTTCCTAAACTCAGACCACCATGATGGCAACAGCACCAGTGACTCGAGGGGGCTGCCTTCTGGGTTGGCGTGCGCCGGCGTTACTGGTAAGTCCCCACACAGTTTTGTATAAGCAGGCAGTGTTTGTTTTTTTATCTTGTTTGTGGAACGGTATGCTGCTGTTACTTCGTAGGGGTTGCTTTCTCTTCCGACAACCCAGCCATTTCGCTATCTTGCTTATGGCGTCTCGCCGCTGTCCATAGAGCTGTTCTTTGACTCTGTCTGTATTTGTAAAGTCTACCCAGTCCTTGTTCGTCGCTCGCACCTCATCCGCTGTTTCCTGTCTATTGTTCTCTCTTATTTCATCCGTAGCCCTCTGGTCTTCTTGGGGTGCATGTTCTGAGCAAGTGGGTTCCTTCTCCTTCCCGACTGGGTATTCCGTCTCGGTCATGTCCATGCCCCACCAGGCTGTGTCATGCTTTTCTTTGACATCCCCTTTAATTCCATAGCTTGCACTGGGTTTTCTTTGACAGCATTCCGTGTCTAGTTCCTTCTCGCGACCAATGCTCTCACAGTATCATTAATGCTGCTTCTCTTAATCCCTTTTCCAGATTGCTTTGTTTTCATTACAAGTAAACACTAAAATGCATCAATGTAAAGTTTTACTACCCAGTTGCATAGTAGAACACAATGAACATGTTATCTGTATGCTCATACGACTCTGTCATTATGTCCTGTTCAGCCTTGGCTCTTACCCCTTCTTCCTCCCCACTCTCTTCACCTGTCTCGTAGTCCTCCAATTCTTCAGGTTTGAGGTGGCGACGTGTGCAATAATCTCTCCTTTCTTTAGAAGACGTTTGCCTACCACGAGAGGAAGCCACAGTGAATGCTTGAAACTAGCAGTCCTGGGGCTCCTCTCCCGTAGACAGGCGGCAAGGGAAAAAGCCCCACAGGCAGAAAAAACCCTTTGCACGTAGGGAAAAGACGAATTCCAGGAGTCTTCCGGTATTGTTGATCGGAGGTTTTCCAAGGGTTGGAGAAAGGAGATCTTGTAAAGGGAGACCGTGGCTCAGAGGAGGAGGAGCACAGAAGCCGCGAGGAGCGGCGGCAAGAAACTCTAAATGCAGAGATGATGAGCGGAAAGAGTGACTCGTTCCGGGAGACCTGAGCGAGCAGAGTAGCAACAGGACTGCAAGGTAGGTAGCGAGCGGGAAGAAAAGAGAAAAGAGAGGCGGCTCGCAAGGAAGTGATCCGAAAAGGAGTAACAGAGCGGCTTAGGAGCCGTAAAGCAGGAAAAACTAGCGTCATTCACCCAAAGGCAGCAAAGCTGGTAACTAAGGGGTTGCAACGCGGCGATCGCTGGGAGAGGAGTGGAGAAGTACCTTCCAGCGACCGCCATCTTGGATGACAACTAGACCGACAATGCACGTATGATGAAACAACGTGCTGGGACTACAGCCTACGCCGGATCCGCCAACGCAGAAGCAACCGCCAATCTGCTCGGCGGCGTATGACAGTATGCCCCCTTCCAGTGCGGAGCACTCCGGGTTTACCAGGGAAAAGTCGATGAAATCGACTTAACAACCGAGGGGCATGTATGTGGGAAACGGGTTCCCAAGAGTCTTCCGACTCAGGATATCCTTTCCACGAGACCAGGTATTCCAAACGTCCCCTGTAATATCTGGAGTCACGAATGGCAGACACTTCATATTCCTCTGTATTACTGGAACCCAGTATGGTCTATCGGGGAACTGATCGATGGTAAGAGTCCGGGACAAAGGGCTTGAGAAAAGAAGAGTGAAAAACAGGATGTATGCGACTGAGAGTGGAGGGTAATTTCAACCTGTAAGAGACAGGGTTAATCTTGGATAGGATAGAAAAAGTTCCCAAAAAACGAGGTGAAAGCTTAGAAGGGTGAACCCATCTCGGTAAGAATTTAGTAGAGAGCCATACTTTGTCCCCTTTCTTCCAATCAGGACAGTCTTTCCGATGTTTGCCTGCCTGTTCCTTATTCCGTCTCCTACTCCGCTCAAGACTGTGTTTGGCAGTCATATGGGCCTCGGCAATGGACTGGAGTACTGCTTCAGCTGTGGGAGAATTGGTAGGAATGGGAATAATGGGAAAAAAAGATTGAGGATGTACTCCATAAGTACAATAATATGGAGTAAGCCCGATGGCTGAGTGTGTGGAGTTGTTTTATGTAAACTCCGCTGTTGGCAATAATGACACCAAGTTGTCTTGGTATTGGTTTCTGTAGCATCGCAGATACTGCTCCAAGGTAGCATTTAGTCGTTCCGTCTGGCCATTAGACTGAGGGTGGAACCCAGAAGAAAGAGCTCTTTCAATACTAAATCGGGAACACAGAGCCTTCCAGAAGTTTGTGATGTACTGACTGCCTTGGTCCGAAATAATTTTTTCTGGTAAGCCATGCAGTCGGAAGATATCAGGTGCGAATGTCTCCGCCATCTTGGTAGCCGTAGGTAAGCCCGGTAGTGGAGAAAAATGTGCCAATTTGGTTAAAGTGTCTATCGTCACCATTATGCATGTACAAGAATCAGACTCTGGTAGATCTACAATAAAGTCCGTAGAAACGAGACCCCATGGACGCATAGGCATCTCAGTTTGGGTTAACAACCCTAAGGGTTTACCAGACGGGTATTTAGCTCTGGCGCAAATCGGACAGGCTTTGAGATATTCCTTGATGTCTTCTTTTAACTCTGGCCAGAAGAACATTCTAGCTACGAGGTCAAGGGTGTTGTGTACTTCTCTATAGCCGGCTGTTGGTAGGTCGTGACACCAACTAATAATCTTTTCGCGCCAAGGGCCGGCAGGAATGTACAGTCGTTTGCCATAAAACACTAAGCCGTTCCTCTCGGTATAGTTCCTCCCTCGTTGGCCTAGAAGTTTTGGCATTTCGGACATCAAAGCGGTCTTGACTTCTTGAAAGAAGGTATTGACAAGTCCCAGGATCTTGTTCCTTTTAAACATGTTTTCCCGGGAAAGGGGATACCATCGCCAGAAGCATCCTTCCGAGACAAAGCATCAGCTACCCTATTGGAGGTACCGGGTAGGTAGGTGATATGGAAGTCATATTGGGCGAAAAAGTAGGCCCAACGAGCTTGTCTCGTGTTGACACACTCCATGTTTTGCAAGACTTTCAGATTTTTGTGGTCGTTCTTATGAGAAAAGGATGCCGTGATCCCATGAGTAAATGTCGCCAATCTTCACAAGCCTGTTTTATAGCGAGTAGTTCTTTCTCTAGAACTGAATAGTTCAGTTGGCTGGAAGACAGGGTCTTTGAGAGATAGGCTACAGGATGTTCAACTCCCTTGTAAGATTGTAAAAGGACCGCCCCTATGGCCATAGCAGATGCGTCAGTCTCAACGATGAACTGCCGATTTTGGTCAGGATGGCGAAGAATGGGAGCGGAACAGAACAGCCTCTTTAATTTCCCAAAACCTCGTTCTGCATCTGGTGACCATTCGAAAGAGCCTGTGTTCTTCCTGAGTAGTTTTGTGATGGGAAGAACAATCTCCGAGAAGTTGGGAATGAACCTCCTGTAAAAATTAGATAGTCTGAGGAATCTTTGCACTTCCTTGACATTGCCAGGAGAGGACCAACTAAGTATGGCAGTAACCTTGTCGGGATCCATGGAAATTCCTTCTCCAGAGAGAATGTATCCGAGATAGGGAACAGATGAGACTGCAAAGATGCATTTCTCGGGTTTGACCAAGAGTTGGTACTGTTGAAGGCGCTCCAGGACCTGTTTGACATGAAGGATATGTGTTTACAAATCTGATGAATAGATTAGAATATCATCCAAGTAGATAATGACTGTCACCAGTAGCAGATCAGAGAATATTCGGTCCATAAACCGCTGAAATATAGCCGGTGCATTCACCAAACCGAACGGCATTACTCTGTATTCGTACAGCCCAAACGGGGTGCGGAATGCAGTTTTCCACTCATCCCCTTTGCAATATGAAGCAAGTGGTAGGCGTTTCGGAGATCAAGTTTGGTAAATATGCGCGCCCCTTGTACGGTCTCTGTAATCTCCGAAATAAGTGGCATGGGGTAGCGGTCTCTGATGGTAACCTTATTAAGGCCCCTGTAGACTATGCATGGCCGCAATTCGGTGGAATCTCTCTTCTTGATGAAAAACAGAGAAGCTCCTGCAGGAGACTTGGAAGGCTGTATAAGACCATTTTGCAAGTTGACATCCAGATAGTCCCTTAAGACCTGTCTCTCCGTTTGGGTTAAGACGGAAACATTCTGCCAAAGGGAACCAGGGCATTAGGTTCCAGGTCCAGAGTACAATCCTCTGGTCTGTGTGGAGGTAATGTAGCGGGTCTCCGTTCCTTGAAGACGTCTTGATAAGGTAAACAATATTGTGGTAAGGCGTGAACTCCCACATGATCGCTTGTTAATACTGTCATGGTTTGGTGGTCATCCTTGTTTATTTCTGGGAAACAATGTAGTCTACAAAACGAAGAACAAAAGCTCAACTAATTACTGGTCCAGTTTACCTGAGGATTGTGTTTTTCGGAGTCAAGTAATTCCTAGTATGATAGGAAAGTGAGCAGCTCGTATGATATCGAGTTTAAGGACTTCTGTATGTTTAAAGATGGTGACTCTGAGTTCTTCAGTGGTATGGGTTATAGGTCCCGAAGAGAGAGAGGAGAACCATCCACTCCCTCTACCTTCTGATCTTTTTTGCGGACTAACCTGTTTAGGCCCACCTTTTCTGCCCATAGAGTGTCCACAAAGTTTCCGGCAGCCCCACAATCTAGGAGAGCTAGAGTCTCTATGGATCTGCCGTGGATGTCAATGAGTACAGGAATGACCATCAATCTGGAATCCTCCAAAGTGTTTGGAGCTGTTATCGAGAGGGAAACGTAGGGACTAAGTAGGTTTCATGTAGCCCCTCGGAACCAGGTCCCTACTGGCGCAAGGGAGTTTGTTTCCCTGTCGTCTGGTTGGAACCTCAGAGCAATCTTTAAGAATGTGCTGATCGGACCCACAATAAGCACAAAGTCCTTTCTCTTTTCTCCGTCTTCGTTCTGCAGAAGAAAGAGGGCCCTGGTATCCCCAATCTGCATAGGTTCTTCGTGAGAGTGGGAGGAGTGGGGCAAGGACGATGTAGAAGCCATAGAATCGGGAAGGTTTACTGCAGGGCGGTGTCTGTGACGTTCAGCTCGGTGTTCCTGAAGTCGATATTCTATCTGTAATACAGTCGATAGTAGGACTGCAAAGGTCAGTGGTCGGGAGGACCTGGCGAGCTCGTCTTTGATTTCCTCCTTTAAGCCCCTTCTGAATATGGTGTACTGAGCTTGCTCAGACCAACCCGCCTCTGCAGCCAGGGTTTTGAAACGAGAAATGTAGGTCAAAACATCTGAGGATTCTTGTCGAACATCCAACAAGTCCTCGCAAGCGGTGAAAGTAAGTTCAGGCCTCTCGAAGGTCTGTTTCAGCAGAGCCTGGAATCCGGCAAAATCATGCAATATGGGGTTGGCGCTGGTCACCAATGGGGTGGCCCACGTGAGAGCATTGCCCGTCTTGTTCGGTATCAGGAATCCAACCCTAGATTGGTCGGTAGCAAATGCACGAGGTCTAAATGTAAAATATACCACACAGGCTTCCAAAAATCCCTTAATCTTCTTAGGAGAACCATCAAATTTTCCTGAAGGGTGCGACATGATTGGTAGTTCAGCGGGCGGAGATTCGCGAGCAGTGGCTATTTGCTTTAGTACTGCGTTCTCTGCTTTAACTGTCTGCAACTCTTGTGACATACTCTGAACAGCTTTCCAGAGTTCCTGGATCTGTTCCTCTGCAGACATTCTGTCTTCTTGGCGTTGCAATCTGTCCTGTTCAGCCTTGGCTCTTACCCCTTCTTCCTCCCCACTCTCTTCACCTGTCTCGTAGTCCTCCAATTCTTCAGGTTTGAGGTGGCGACGTGTGCAATAATCTCTCCTTTCTTTAGAAGACGTTTGCCTACCACGAGAGGAAGCCACAGTGAATGCTTGAAACTAGCAGTCCTGGGGCTCCTCTCCCGTAGACAGGCGGCAAGGGAAAAAGCCCCACAGGCAGAAAAAACCCTTTGCACGCAGGGAAAAGACGAATTCCAGGAGTCTTCCGGTATTGTTGATCGGAGGTTTTCCAAGGGTTGGAGAAAGGAGATCTTGTAAAGGGAGACCGTGGCTCAGAGGAGGAGGAGAACAGAAGCCGCGAGGAGCGGCGGCAAGAAACTCTAAATGCAGAGATGATGAGCGGAAAGAGTGACTCGTTCCGGGAGACCTGAGCGAGCAGAGTAGCAACAGGACTGCAAGGTAGGTAGCGAGCGGGAAGAAAAGAGAAAAGAGAGGCGGCTCGCAAGGAAGTGATCCGAAAAGGAGTAACAGAGCGGCTTAGGAGCCGTAAAGCAGGAAAAACTAGCGTCATTCACCCAAAGGCAGCAAAGCTGGTAACTAAGGGGTTGCAACGCGGCGATCGCTGGGAGAGGAGTGGAGAAGTACCTTCCAGCGACCGCCATCTTGGATGACAACTAGACCGACAATGCACGTATGATGAAACAACGTGCTGGGACTACAGCCTACGCCGGATCCGCCAACGCAGAAGCAACCGCCAATCTGCTCGGCGGCGTATGACAGTATGCCCCCTTCCAGTGCGGAGCACTCCGGGTTTACCAGGGAAAAGTCGATGAAATCGACTTAACAACCGAGGGGCATGTATGTGGGAAACGGGTTCCCAAGAGTCTTCCGACTCAGGATATCCTTTCCACGAGACCAGGTATTCCAAACGTCCCCTGTAATATCTGGAGTCACGAATGGCAGACACTTCATATTCCTCTGTATTACTGGAACCCAGTATGGTCTATCGGGGAACTGATCGATGGTAAGAGTCCGGGACAAAGGGCTTGAGAAAAGAAGAGTGAAAAACAGGATGTATGCGACTGAGAGTGGAGGGTAATTTCAACCTGTAAGAGACAGGGTTAATCTTGGATAGGATAGAAAAAGTTCCCAAAAAACGAGGTGAAAGCTTAGAATGGTGAACCCATCTCGGTAAGAATTTAGTAGAGAGCCATACTTTGTCCCCTTTCTTCCAATCAGGACAGTCTTTCCGATGTTTGCCTGCCTGTTCCTTATTCCGTCTCCTACTCCGCTCAAGACTGTGTTTGGCAGTCATATGGGCCTCGGCAATGGACTGGAGTACTGCTTCAGCTGTGGGAGAATTGGTAGGAATGGGAATAATGGGAAAAAAAGATTGAGGATGTACTCCATAAGTACAATAATATGGAGTAAGCCCGATGGCTGAGTGTGTGGAGTTGTTTTATGTAAACTCCGCTGTTGGCAATAATGACACCAAGTTGTCTTGGTATTGGTTTCTGTAGCATCGCAGATACTGCTCCAAGGTAGCATTTAGTCGTTCCGTCTGGCCATTAGACTGAGGGTGGAACCCAGAAGAAAGAGCTCTTTCAATACTAAATCGGGAACACAGAGCCTTCCAGAAGTTTGTGATGTACTGACTGCCTTGGTCCGAAATAATTTTTTCTGGTAAGCCATGCAGTCGGAAGATATCAGGTGCGAATGTCTCCGCCATCTTGGTAGCCGTAGGTAAGCCCGGTAGTGGAGAAAAATGTGCCAATTTGGTTAAAGTGTCTATCGTCACCATTATGCATGTACAAGAATCAGACTCTGGTAGATCTACAATAAAGTCCGTAGAAACGAGACCCCATGGACGCATAGGCATCTCAGTTTGGGTTAACAACCCTAAGGGTTTACCAGACGGGTATTTAGCTCTGGCGCAAATCGGACAGGCTTTGAGATATTCCTTGATGTCTTCTTTTAACTCTGGCCAGAAGAACATTCTAGCTACGAGGTCAAGGGTGTTGTGTACTTCTCTATAGCCGGCTGTTGGTAGGTCGTGACACCAACTAATAATCTTTTCGCGCCAAGGGCCGCCAGGAATGTACAGTCGTTTGCCATAAAACACTAAGCCGTTCCTCTCGGTATAGTTCCTCCCTCGTTGGCCTAGAAGTTTTGGCATTTCGGACATCAAAGCGGTCTTGACTTCTTGAAAGAAGGTATTAACAAGTCCCAGGATCTTGTTCCTTTTAAACATGTTTTCCCGGGAAAGGGGATACCATCGCCAGAAGCATCCTTCCGAGACAAAGCATCAGCTACCCTATTGGAGGTACCGGGTAGGTAGGTGATATGGAAGTCATATTGGGCGAAAAAGTAGGCCCAACGAGCTTGTCTCGTGTTGACACACTCCATGTTTTGCAAGACTTTCAGATTTTTGTGGTCGTTCTCATGAGAAAAGGATGCCGTGATCCCATGAGTAAATGTCGCCAATCTTCACAAGCCTGTTTTATAGCGAGTAGTTCTTTCTCTAGAACTGAATAGTTCAGTTGGCTGGAAGACAGGGTCTTTGAGAGATAGGCTACAGGATGTTCAACTCCCTTGTAAGATTGTAAAAGGACCGCCCCTATGGCCATAGCAGATGCGTCAGTCTCAACGATGAACTGCCGATTTTGGTCAGGATGGCGAAGAATGGGAGCGGAACAGAACAGCCTCTTTAATTTCCCAAAACCTCGTTCTGCATCTGGTGACCATTCGAAAGAGCCTGTGTTCTTCCTGAGTAGTTTTGTGATGGGAAGAACAATCTCCGAGAAGTTGGGAATGAACCTCCTGTAAAAATTAGATAGTCTGAGGAATCTTTGCACTTCCTTGACATTGCCAGGAGAGGACCAACTAAGTATGGCAGTAACCTTGTCGGGATCCATGGAAATTCCTTCTCCAGAGAGAATGTATCCGAGATAGGGAACAGATGAGACTGCAAAGATGCATTTCTCGGGTTTGACCAAGAGTTGGTACTGTTGAAGGCGCTCCAGGACCTGTTTGACATGAAGGATATGTGTTTACAAATCTGATGAATAGATTAGAATATCATCCAAGTAGATAATGACTGTCACCAGTAGCAGATCAGAGAATATTCGGTCCATAAACCGCTGAAATATAGCCGGTGCATTCACCAAACCGAACGGCATTACTCTGTATTCGTACAGCCCAAACGGGGTGCGGAATGCAGTTTTCCACTCATCCCCTTTGCAATATGAAGCAAGTGGTAGGCGTTTCGGAGATCAAGTTTGGTAAATATGCGCGCCCCTTGTACGGTCTCTGTAATCTCCGAAATAAGTGGCATGGGGTAGCGGTCTCTGATGGTAACCTTATTAAGGCCCCTGTAGACTATGCATGGCCGCAATTCGGTGGAATCTCTCTTCTTGATGAAAAACAGAGAAGCTACTGCAGGAGACTTGGAAGGCTGTATAAGACCATTTTGCAAGTTGACATCCAGATAGTCCCTTAAGACCTGTCTCTCCGTTTGGGTTAAGACGGAAACATTCTGCCAAAGGGAACCAGGGCATTAGGTTCCAGGTCCAGAGTACAATCCTCTGGTCTGTGTGGAGGTAATGTAGCGGGTCTCCGTTCCTTGAAGACGTCTTGATAAGGTAAACAATATTGTGGTAAGGCGTGAACTCCCACATGATCGCTTGTTAATACTGTCATGGTTTGGTGGTCATCCTTGTTTATTTCTGGGAAACAATGTAGTCTACAAAACGAAGAACAAAAGCTCAACTAATTACTGGTCCAGTTTACCTGAGGATTGTGTTTCTCGGAGTCAAGTAATTCCTAGTATGATAGGAAAGTGAGCAGCTCGTATGATATCGAGTTTAAGGACTTCTGTATGTTTAAAGATGGTGACTCTGAGTTCTTCAGTGGTATGGGTTATAGGTCCCGAAGAGAGAGAGGAGAACCATCCACTCCCTCTACCTTCTGATCTTTTTTGCGGACTAACCTGTTTAGGCCCACCTTTTCTGCCCATAGAGTGTCCACAAAGTTTCCGGCAGCCCCACAATCTAGGAGAGCTAGAGTCTCTATGGATCTGCCGTGGATGTCAATGAGTACAGGAATGACCATCAATCTGGAATCCTCCAAAGTGTTTGGAGCTGTTATCGAGAGGGAAACGTAGGGACTAAGTAGGTTTCATGTAGCCCCTCGGAACCAGGTCCCTACTGGCGCAAGGGAGTTTGTTTCCCTGTCGTCTGGTTGGAACCTCAGAGCAATCTTTAAGAATGTGCTGATCGGACCCACAATAAGCACAAAGTCCTTTCTCTTTTCTCCGTCTTCGTTCTGCAGAAGAAAGAGGGCCCTGGTATCCCCAATCTGCATAGGTTCTTCGTGAGAGTGGGAGGAGTGGGGCAAGGACGATGTAGAAGCCATAGAATCGGGAAGGTTTACTGCAGGGCGGTGTCTGTGACGTTCAGCTCGGTGTTCCTGAAGTCGATATTCTATCTGTAATACAGTCGATAGTAGGACTGCAAAGGTCAGTGGTCGGGAGGACCTGGCGAGCTCGTCTTTGATTTCCTCCTTTAAGCCCCTTCTGAATATGGTGTACTGAGCTTGCTCAGACCAACCCGCCTCTGCAGCCAGGGTTTTGAAACGAGAAATGTAGGTCAAAACATCTGAGGATTCTTGTCGAACATCCAACAAGTCCTCGCAAGCGGTGAAAGTAAGTTCAGGCCTCTCGAAGGTCTGTTTCAGCAGAGCCTGGAATCCGGCAAAATCATGCAATATGGGGTTGGCGCTGGTCACCAATGGGGTGGCCCACGTGAGAGCATTGCCCGTCTTGTTCGGTATCAGGAATCCAACCCTAGATTGGTCGGTAGCAAATGCACGAGGTCTAAATGTAAAATATACCACACAGGCTTCCAAAAATCCCTTAATCTTCTTAGGAGAACCATCAAATTTTCCTGAAGGGTGCGACATGATTGGTAGTTCAGCGGGCGGAGATTCGCGAGCAGTGGCTATTTGCTTTAGTACTGCGTTCTCTGCTTTAACTGTCTGCAACTCTTGTGACATACTCTGAACAGCTTTCCAGAGTTCCTGGATCTGTTCCTCTGCAGACATTCTGTCTTCTTGGCGTTGCAATCTGTCCTGTTCAGCCTTGGCTCTTACCCCTTCTTCCTCCCCACTCTCCTCACCTGTCTCGTAGTCCTCCAATTCTTCAGGTTTGAGGTGGCAACGTGTGCAATAATCTCTCCTTTCTTTAGAAGACGTTTGCCTACCACAAGAGGAAGCCACAGTGAATGCTTGCAACTAGCAGTCCTGGGGCTCCTCTCCCGTAGACAGGCGGCAAGGGAAAAAGCCCCACAGGCAGAAAAAACCATTTGCACGCAGGGAAAACACGAATTCCAGGAGTCTTCCGGTATTGTTGTTCGGAGGTTTTCCAAGGGTTGGAGAAAGGAGATCTTGTAAAGGGAGAACGTGGCTCAGAGGAGGAGGAGAACAGAAGCCGCGAGGAGCAGCGGCAAGAAACTCTAAATGCAGAGATGATGAGCGGAAAGAGTGACTCGTTCCGGGAGACCTGAGCGAGCAGAGTAGCAACAGGACTGCAAGGTAGGTAGCGAGCAGGAAGAAAAGAGAAAAGAGAGGTGGCTCGCAAGGAAGTGATTCGAAAAGGAGTAACAGAGCGGCTTAGGAGCCGTAAAGCAGGAAAAACTAGCGTCATTCACCCAAAGGCAGCAAAGCTGGTAACTAAGGGGTTGCAACGCGGCGATCGCTGGGAGAGGAGTGGAGAAGTACCTTCCAGCGACCGCCATCTTGGATGACAACTAGACCAACAATGCACATACGATGAAACAACGTGCTGGGACTACAGCCTACGCCGGAGCCGCCAACGCGGAAGCAACCGCCAATCGGCTCGGCGGCGTATGACACATTATTGCAACTGTGTTCTGCCCTGCTCGGCTCTCTCGCGCTTCCTTATGCGCATAATAACTAATGTTTTCTTCTTTCAACTACCGGTGCACAAAACAGTAACTAATGTGATGCTAATCACATCGGACCCTAACCTTTTAGCATAAATGGTAGGCAATCGCTTACCTTTCAAGTCTTATTTCCTCATCGTCCTCACGCGTCGGCTCTCGTGTAACACCCAAGTAGCTGACACAATCGCATTAAAGTTTACAGATGTTGCCATGGTTGCATGTGGGCACGCTCAGTCTTCAGTTTTCATTCTTCCTGTGTCCGCCGTGTTTTGGGATCAAGTTGGTGGTCCTTTTTGGGCAAATGTGAAATAAGCCCAACACGCATTAAGTTACTTTTAATTAGTATTCATGTAGACTATTACTGTACTTAATTACCCATTGTTGCACAATATTTAGTGCGTCCAAATATAATTAAAAATATTAAAAATAAAAATCACGGGCAGCAACGAGCCCCATACTCTGGTATGTTATACCTAGCTCTTTTGATTGTTTCCTTTAATTGCCACATCATGCTTTAAGGCAATGGGTATTTATACACCTATGAAAGGCCTTGCTGTCTGGTTTATTCAATATAATTACCGTCCCATACTGGGATACAACAAGAAATTATATATATAGTGATTGGATTTGATACCTGTTTCAAATGCATATAATGTATTATTTTTAAATACGTTTTCATAATAATAATGCCTTCTAATAGGTTTTTCAAATGTATTAAAATGCCCATTGTAATTCAATGTTTGTTTGGATTTCAGATATGGTTTGCTAAATCTGTGTCATAATCATACATTTTATTAGCGATAGCCCTTATCTTTAGTTTCCCCACTACTGAACTGTTCACATATTAGGCCCTGGTGAAAAACATATTCATATCAAACTTCCTGGATTATTATAGAAATTAGGCCATCTCATTATCTGTAAAAATCACAAAATTGTGTCCCCACAGGGAATAAAGTAATGGTGATGCGGTATATCCATTACCGATGCTCACCTTATTTTCTCTAACCTCAGTTTGTGTGTTAAACTGTACACAATGCAGAATCTTGATCATACAAAAATTTGTATTTCTCGTTATTTTAATGAAAAACATAAAACAATCTTTTGTGCATGAGCCTCAATGTCATTTAACAACATATTATCTGGAAGCAGGTTCAGTTTTGAATACATAACATATTATAATCATGTTAACGGCATCAGAATAAATCACGCACCGTAAAAAAAAAATAATAATTGGAAACAGGTAAAGTAAAGAAAATATACAAAAAATTAAACAATTCAAAAGGACAAACCACTGAAAAAAAGACTTTACATTTAAACAAAACAATTCTAAATATCACAGGACATGAATTCTATCCTTATAGGCAGAAAAATATTATAAAGTTATTTAGTTTTCACCCTGTTTTATTTATGGGAGTCCACCTGTGTACATTCCAAGGAAAACCAAGGAACGAAAGAAACAATTATAATTCCTAGTAGGGTGTGGAGATGTATGGCTAGTGTAAGCTTGGTTTATACATTCACACTTGCCAACCACTTCTTACAGTGCTGCTCAGGTCTATGTATGTGTGAACTGGCCTAATGCATATAGGCACAGTGGCCACCGCTGTCAGCCAAAGAGGTCAGTCAGGTGTGGTCAAATACGTTTCGGCGTAGAGGTCTAAACAGAAAACGCCTTCCTCAGGACCAAAAGTCAGATGTATACGGTTTTTAACCCCTATGAAAAAAACAGAAAAGGGTAAAGGGAAAGGGCAAAAAATTCAAGTTAAAAAGCCACCCGTAGATGGCTGATGAAAGATTAAAAACATTTCAATTCCTGTCGGAAATAAATGTAAAAAAAGAAGAGAAACTCAAGTCTTGAACAAAAGTGATCAAAACCTCCGCTAAGGATAGGGAAGAAAAGCGTAGATTAACACTCAAAGCCAGAAAAAAAGTCAAGTTCTAGAGAGTAGTGCTTCTGGCAGAAGTGTGTGCCCATAATCCAAAAATTAAAAATTAAGTCTGTGTATAGTTAAATTGAGTCAGAGGAACAGATAGTATATATAGACCAAGACTTATTGATAGAAACAAGCAAAGAAACATAATGCGGTGTAATAACATCACCGGATCTGGGTAATGTGCCCCACACCATGGAGGGTAAATTTACCTCAGATGGAGTAATAGAAGAAGTGTCTGGAGACAAATCTCGGCTAGGCTGGATTGGAGTATTATGGTGTCAACTAGCTTGAAGGCACTCAGGTGCAAAGGGTGTAACGCTCACCTGGTTCCCACGGAGGCGCGGCGTCGAAGGCGCAGAACTCTGAAGATGGACAGGAAGGGCCCCTCTATTCTGGCTTCCCTGGCTCGTTGGATACCCTCCTGTGCGTGAAAAGGGAGTATTACCAACTGTGGAACAATGCTCAAGCCTCCCACTCCCTTCCAACCCTCCACGATACCTCCTCCACGATTCCCCGTGAAGCCTCACCTTAGGGTTTGGAAGGATGAGCTTCCATCCTGCTTCTGATGCAGGGGCGCGTTGAAACCCAGTTACTTCACTGGATTGAGGATTGATGGGAGTTCAGGTAAGCTTGACTGTTCAGGTAAGGCGCTGTAAAAGTTCTGTTCAAAAGTTCAAGCTTAATAATAATGTTCGTTGTCTAATTGCAGCAAGCGCTAATGCTTATGTCTTTTTCCCCTTAGGGGCCGGGGTTCGGAGTGCTGGAGATATGGCGCCGACCCGAAGTGAAACAGTTCTGGATGAGTGCTCAGGTAATGTCTTTGCATTCGCTCATTCAATGTCTTTGTCTTTTTTCCCCATAGGGGCCGGGGTCCGGAGATGCCAGGAAGCGGCAGGACCCGAAATGCAGTGGGAATAATCCAACAGGTAAGACTTAAAAGGAAACTGAGCTTTCCTTATTCCTTTTCTCCCTCTCACCTTTGTTCTTGTCTTTTTTCCTCTAGGCGCCGGGGCGTAGCTGAATCCGGAAGATCGCTGCTGAAGATGGAAGCACCTTGCAAAGGTGAGTAAAATGCAGCGCTGCAGCGATCGAAACGAAATGCCTTTAAAATGATGTCTTCCTTTTCAGGGCCGTTGGAGAAATGACTCCGGAATGCAGATTTAGCAGGTAAGGGCTTTTCTTCTCCTATTCTCTTCCTTTCTCCCCTTGCAGGTGTTCCCGGGTGCTGGCAGGCGTGGCTGAAGTCAGGATGCAGGAGCTGACACGGGGAGCGTCCAGCTGCTAGGTGCAGAACAACGCGAAGCATGTGTGGCTGTTCGGTGGGGTTTAAATAGCCTTGGAAGAAGTTCCTGGTATGTATCCTTCCACCAATCAGGTATGTATCCTTCCCCGACCACACCCGGGTGGTGAAGTAGTCCTACAGGTTAAGTAGTCCCATTCAGGCCTCAAGAGGACCTGGATGAAGCAGCAAGGTCTGCATCAGGTAAGTGTGCACCCAAGCACTTAAACACATATCCTCTTCTATGAGCCTGGCGCCTAAGGCGCCAGGACTGGGGTCCGCTATGAGCCTGGCGCCTAAGGCGCCAGGACTGAGTCCAAAGGGCCCCGACTTGGGCCCGCTGAGACTTCCCTGGGGAAAATGATGTCTGCCTCTGGGGTTGCTGGGCCCGGCCTGGCTCCTTAGAGGTAGGCATCATGACAGTACCCCCCCTCAAGGCCCCTCCCAAGGTCTTTTCCTCCGGGGGTTTTGGTTTGTGCGGGAATCTTCGATGGAATCTTTGATTTAATCATGGTGCGTGAACATAGTTACTGGGTTCCCAAGATCTTTCCTGAGGTCCATATCCTTTCCAATCAACAAGATAGAAGAGTTTCGACTTAACTATCCTGGAATCTAAAATTTCTTTCACTTCGAATTCTAATTCTCCATCAATTTGGACAGGGCCTGGGGGCTCAGACAGTCTGGTTCCAGGTTGTACTGGTTTTAGAAGAGATGCGTGAAAAACGGGATGAATCCGCATGTTGGATGGTAAATCGAGTTTAAAGGCCACTGGGTTGATAATAGCTTTGATGGGGTAAGGCCCAATGAATCTGGGATTAAAAGTTCGCTGACCCTTGAGGGGTAGATGTTTAGTTGCTAGCCATACCTGATCTCCTACTTGGTAAGGAGGAGTTTTAATTCGGTGCAAATCAGCGTTTACTTTATACTTTTTCTCGGCTTGCTGTAAGTGGGTTGTAGCTTCTTTGAAGGCTTGGGTTATTGTGGAATGTAGGTGATTTACTGCAGGCATCTCCAGGGTCAGAGGTGGATCTAGGTCAGAGGTCCGAGGATGGTGACCATACAGGGTATAAAAAGGAGTCTGTCCGGTTCCAGAATGCACTGAATTGTTGTATGCATATTCTGCAATCCAAAGGATGTCCTTCCAATTCAACTCGGATTGGTGTAACATGCACCGCAGATATTGCTCGAGAGTCTGATTGGTTCTCTCGGTTTGTCCGTCGGTCTGGGGGTGGTGGCTGGTGGATAACCGCACGTTTATTTGTGCTAGTTGGCAACATTTCTTCCAAAAGTGGGAGATAAATTGACTTCCACGGTCTGAGACTAATATGGAAGGGAAACCATGTAACCGCACTATATTTTCCATAAATTCCTTGGCCAAGGTGGAAGCTGACGGCAATCCTTTTAAAGGGATAAAATGGGCCATTTTGGAGAATAGATCCACTATTACGAGAATCGTGTTGTAACCACCACAAGGAGGCAGGTCAGTTATAAAGTCCATTGACAAGGTGTGCCAAGGTGCTGGTGGAATGTCCAAAGGTTGAAGTAGGCCGGCTGGCCTTTTCTTTTGACTCTTATTTTGGGCACAGATTCCGCAAGACAACACAAATGACTTTATGTCTTTTCTCCAAGAAGGCCACCAGAAGTGGCGTTTGATCTTTTCTTCTGTTTTCGCGATACCGGGGTGTCCTTCCATTAATGATTCATGATGACGGGTAATGACAAGTTCCTGCAATTCTTTACTTGGCAGAAATAACCGCTCTTGGAAGTAGGGTAAATCATCCTTAACGGTGTAGTGAGGACCCTTTTGACTCCATTCCAGTAAGGCAGAAGAGTCAAAAAGCTGTTTTACTTGCGCTTGGATGTCCTCAATGGTTTGCAATGAAGTCAAGCCCAGAATTCTTTGTTCCGGTATGATTGGCACAGGTTCTAAACTCGAATTGGGTTCATCCATGCCTATCCGGGATAAGGCATCTGCCTTACCATTCTTGCAGCCAGGGTGATAGGTAATTACAAAATCAAATTCCGCAAAGAATAGAGCCCATCGGAGTTGTCGTGAAGATTGAGCTTTGGCCGTCTTTAAATACTGCAAATTTCTGTGGTCCGTAATTACGGTGATGGTGTGTCTTGCACCGAGAAGATAGTGACGCCAAGCCTTGAAAGCTGATTTAATAGCCAGTAGTTCTTTGTCGGTAATTGCGTAATTGAGTTCAGGTGGAGAGAATTTTCTGGACCAAAAGGCTACAGGGTGTAGTTGGTTAGTTTCTGGGTCTCTTTGCAACAGGACAGCTCCCATGGCCGAACTGGATGCATCGGTTTCCACGATGTAAGGGAGATCTAGGCGCGGATGCTTCAATACAGGTGCAGAGGTGAATTTGGTTTTCAGGTCCTGAAAGGCTTGTTCAGCCTCAAGAGTCCATTCAAAGCGTTTGTTTTTCTTTAGGAGAGCTGTGATGGGTTGAACAGTTCGAGAAAATTCCGGGATGAACCTTCGATAGAAATTGGCAAAGCCAAGCATGCTTTGCACTCCCTTCACAGAGCTAGGAGATGGCCATTTGAGAATGGCGTCCACTTTCCGCGAGTCCATTCGGATTCCTTGAGGTGTCAGGATGAATCCGAGAAACTCCACTTCTGTGGTATGAAAAACACATTTTTCGAGCTTGGCAAATAATTTGTGCTGGCGCAATTTCTCAAGAACTGCCCTAACATGGTTTCTGTGATCAGATTCTGAGGAAGAATACACCAGGATGTCGTCAATATAAACGATGACACAAACATCGATAAGTTCCCGAAGAACATCATTCATGAAGTACTGAAAGGCGGCAGGTGCGTTGCACAAACCGAAGGGCATTACTTGATATTCGAAGAGCCCAAATTTGGTGCGGAATGCAGTCTACTACTTGTCGCCCTCTTTTATACGTACCAGGTGGTAAGCTCCTCGGAGATCTAGCTTGGTGTACACACAAGCATCTTTTACTTGGTCGATAAGCTCAGGTATCAGGGGCAAAGGGTAACGATTCTTAATCGTTATCTGATTTAGGGCGCGGTAGTCAATACAGGCCCTAAGGTCTCCTTCCTTTTTAGGTACGAAGAACAAAGCGGAAGAGACTGGTGACTTTGATGGGCGAATGAAACCATTGGCCAGGTATTGATCCAAATACTGGCGCAAATGCAGGTTCTCAGGTTCAGTAAGAGCATAAATCCTACTACAAGGTAGTTGTGCATTGGGTACCAAGTCGATTTGGCAATCGTAAGATCGATGGGGAGGTAAGGTGTTAGCCTGCTCTTTCTGAAAAACGTCTTGGAATTCTTGGTATTCAGATGGTAGCTGTACAGGGGTGGAAGTTACAGAGGCTAGACCCATAGCTGGATTCCTTGGGTAACAGGTTGGTTCACAATCAGGAAAAGTTATCTTCTTTGCTCGCCAGTCTATTCTCGGATTATGTGTTTCTAACCAAGGGATTCCAAGAAGTACTTGAAATTGTGGGGCCTTGATCACATCAAACACGATTGCTTCCCGATGTCCGTCCTGACCCACCAGAGTGATTTCAACTGTGGAATGCGTTACAGGCCCTGAGGCTATTTCGGTTCCATCAACTGTAGTAATTACATCTTGGGCTACTTTCGGGCGGAGAGGAAGCTTAATCCTGCAAGCCAATTCACGGTCTATGTAATTTCCAATAGCTCCACTGTCTATGTATGCTTTTATAGCATGCAACTGCTGAGGCTGTTTTGGGTTCACAAGCACCATTGGCATGACAAAATGCGAGTTCAAAGAGTTTGTTTTCAAGCTCGGCAAGCGGACCCCTACGCTTGTCGGGCTAGGTCGTTTCCCGAACCAGGTGTCAATAACTCGTTATCAGTGGCTCCAACCACCTTCTTGGGTGGTTTAACTGGATAACTTTGAAGAAAGTGACCGGAAGTTCCGCAATACAGACAAAGTTGCATTTGTCGCCTTCTCTCTCGTTCCTTCTGCGTTAATGGTCCTTTAACACTGCCAATTTGCATAGGTTCGGAAACGTCAGTACTCTTGGAGTTAACGTGGGTCTTGATAGGTACTCTGGTTTCATACTTGAGCCGATCTGCTTTTCTATTTTGAAGTCTGTGATCAAGTTGAACCACTAAGTCAATGTAGTCTGCGCAGGCCTGGGGTGGATCTACTATCTGAGCTATAACATCTTTAAGCTCTCCGCGCAGGCCTCGATGAAACAATGTGATCCTTTTATTTTCAGGCCATCCGGTTTCCACAACTAGTCTATTAAAGGTGGCGATATAGGACAAAAGATCCTGATTACCTTGTCGTAAGGATAGCAGTTCGTTGTCAAGGGCCTGTCCCTGCGAGTGTCGAGCGAACAATCTTTCCATGCTGGCTTGGAAGCCCTGGAAATCCCGGAGAATGGGATCATCCTGATTTACCAATGGAATAGACCAATCGGCAGCACAGCCACTGAGGTAAGATAGTACAAAGGCTACTTTGGTCTGGTCGTTGGGGAAGGCCCCGGGCCTGCATAAAAAGTGTAAACGGCATTGGTTCATAAAAACGGCATATTTCTTGGGATCCCCCGCAAAACGTTCCGGCGGGGCCAAAGGCATGTGTCCAGGTAGATTGAGTTGTACCGGGTTATTCAAACCCATTGTTGTAGAAATATCTCCGGAAACAGGTAAAGGAGTGCGCCCTGCCTGGCCCTGCAATAACCTTTTGGCCAGATCATCAGTTCTTTCCTTGGATAGGATTAGTTCCCTTCTGAGAGCATTAGTCTCCTGGCGGGCTGAGTGCACTTCTGCCCGTAATTCCCCTAAAAGATGGGCCAGCTGATCTGTCTCGGAAGTCTAGCGCCCAGGTGGGAAATTGTGGTAAGGCTTCGCGTTCTGTAACGCTCACCTGGTTCCCACGGAGGCGCGGCGTCGAAGGCGCAGAACTCTGAAGATGGACAGGAAGGGCCCCTCTATTCTGGCTTCCCTGGCTCGTTGGATACCCTCCTGTGCGTGAAAAGGGAGTATTACCAACTGTGGAACAATGCTCAAGCCTCCCACTCCCTTCCAACCCTCCACGATACCTCCTCCACGATTCCCCGTGAAGCATCACCTTAGGGTTTGGAAGGATGAGCTCTCCATCCTGCTTCTGATGCAGGGGCGCGTTGAAACCCAGTTACTTCACTGGATTGAGGATTGATGGGAGTTCAGGTAAGCTTGACTGTTCAGGTAAGGCGCTGTAAAAGTTCTGTTCAAAAGTTCAAGCTTAATAATAATGTTCATTGTCTAATTGCAGCAAGCGCTAATGCTTATGTCTTTTTCCCCTTAGGGGCCGGGGTTCGGAGTGCCGGAGATATGGCGCCGACCCGAAGTGAAACAGTTCTGGATGAGCGCTCAGGTAATGTCTTTGCATTCGCTCATTCAATGTCTTTGTCTTTTTTCCCCATAGGGGCCGGGGTCCGGAGATGCCAGGAAGCGGCAGGACCCGAAATGCAGTGGGAATAATCCAACAGGTAAGACTTAAAAGGAAACTGAGCTTTCCTTATTCCTTTTCTCCCTCTCACCTTTGTTCTTGTCTTTTTTCCTCTAGGCGCCGGGGCGTAGCTGAATCCGGAAGATCGCTGCTGAAGATGGAAGCACCTTGCAAAGGTGAGTAAAATGCAGCGCTGCAGCGATCGAAACGAAATGCCTTTAAAATTATGTCTTCCTTTTCAGGGCCGTTGGAGAAATGACTCCGGAATGCAGATTTAGCAGGTAAGGGCTTTTCTTCTCCTATTCTCTTCCTTTCTCCCCTTGCAGGTGTTCCCGGGTGCTGGCAGGCGTGGCTGAAGTCAGGATGCAGGAGCTGACACGGTGAGCGTCCAGCTGCTAGGTGCAGAACAACGCGAAGCATGTGTGGCTGTTCGGGTGGGGTTTAAATAGCCTTGGAAGAAGTTCCTGGTATGTATCCTTCCACCAATCAGGTATGTATCCTTCCCCGACCACACCCGGGTGGTGAAGTAGTCCTACAGGTTAAGTAGTCCCATTCAGGCCTCAAGAGGACCTGGATGAAGCAGCAAGGTCTGCATCAGGTAAGTGTGCACCCAAGCACTTAAACACATATCCTCTTCTATGAGCCTGGCGCCTAAGGCGCCAGGACTGGGGTCCGCTATGAGCCTGGCGCCTAAGGCGCCAGGACTGAGTCCAAAGGGCCCCGACTTGGGCCCGCTGAGACTTCCCTGGGGAAAATGATGTCTGCCTCTGGGGTTGCTGGGCCCGGCCTGGCTCCTTAGAGGTAGGCATCATGACAAAGGGCCCGATATTCGCATCGATTTTCTAGGGAGGAAACAAGAGTAGAACCCGAAAAAAATGTCAAGTTCTCTCGCATCATGTTCCTAAAGCCTACGTGGTAGACAGTGTATAGACAGTAAAAGTACTAAAAGAAGAGGCTGACCTGAAGCCGTGGTTAATGCTGGTCATTGAAAAGTAGTGTGTATTCTTGTGTGCACGTATCAGATGGATCGTTCGTTACTCGTCTTGAATCTGTGCATCTAAAGGTCAAGAAAAACAAATGCCAAAATAATGCATTAAGGTAAAGCGTTCACTGTCCCGGTGAGTCCCGCTTTGCCGCTACACGCTGTATGTTGCACGCTGCACGCTGCTGCAGTTCACTCTATCCCTGGAACTTGGACTTTGAACTTTTGGATTGCTGAAAACTTCAACGCCCAGCAGGCCTTGTGTTGATTCCTGCTGGAGGCGGGCCTATTTAAGACCCTGGCCGCGCGCACCGCGCGCGCGCACCCGAGCGAGTCCCGGTGAGTCCCGCTTTGCCGCTACACGCTGTATGTTGCACGCTGCACGCTGCTGCAGTTCACTCTATCCCTGGAACTTGGACTTTGAACTTTTGGATTGCTGAAAACTTCAACGCCCAGCAGGTGAACCTGACGTTTCTGCATAAACATAAACTTTATACAAGGCGGACTATACTATACTTAAACCTTGTTTATGTTTACCTAGGCCTTGTGTTGATTCCTGCTGGAGGCGGGCCTATTTAAGACCCTGGCCGCGCGCACCGCGCGCGAGTCCCGGTGAGTCCCGCTTTGCCGCTTCGCCGCGGCGCAGCTCGCACTCGTGCTCGCAGCAGCTTCTAGCGATTTTGCATACTATTGTTGCTGTATTGTTCGCGTTCATCTACTGTGTTCACTTACCCCCTCAGCTAACCTGTAACTACTGAGTTGCTAGATCCTATCCCTGCTCAAAAATGACTCAGATACCCTATTCTCTACGGACTGGAATGCCAGTAAAATCTGTAACAGATGAATTTAACCCTTTGAAATCTAAAGATAGGACCAACTCACTAAAAAGCTTTTTCTCTCGAAATTGCTCCACCCCAAAACAGTCACCCCCAGCGAATCCATTGACGAATTTAGCCATGGTGGACTCCTGTAATCTTCCGTGCCAGTCAACAAGAGGAATGAACCTGTTATACCCCGCTAATCAGGCGGGAAAAAGACATGACGCCGCAGGAGTTGCTCATCCAAAAACAGCAGAGATAACTGATTTGTCTCTTCAAACGCCTGAGTGTGAAATGCTGTTTTTGGCTGGGTCAAATAATATTACCTCTAATGCCATTACTTCAACTTCAATAAGTGATCAGCCTCCGGATCACAAAAACCTTAACAACGATAAACCCGATTTAGTGGTAATCGACTTAGACTCTATGCACACTAGTTATTCAGTACAAACCATTTCAGAAAAACTATCATTCTCTCCAAAAATGTTTTCTAACATTAGCATGGAAGAGCCTAGCTCTTCCTTGTCATTTCTAGATCCCACCCCAAGGCACACACTAAATAGAGAATCCCAAATTAGAAAAACTGCACTTAGAGATTCGCAGTCCCCCCAAATGAGTAACAGAATTGTGGGCTTAGCATTGGAAGCTATGAACACAACCATGAACACATTGGTGAAACTGTTCGAATCACTTAATGAAAAGTTAAACACCCAAAGTGCTCAGATTATGTCTATTATGGCATGGCAAGCTACTGTTGCTCAAGTGACTAACTTAAAAGACATTCATGCGGTTGAGTCTAAATTCACCTCTCCCATCAGAATTAAATACCATGACAAGGCACTATCCCCTATTGACGCTGGTTACAATCGAGACGAACTTTGCCCTAATGTAGAGACTCATGATATCAATTATGCAGTACCTTTTTTCCAAAAGATTATATTAGACCCTATGGCCTCTGTGCCTGAAGAATTGAACTCTCTATCACCCAGTGTAGAATTAAGCAATAAATCTATTTACACTATCTTTACCAAACCTGCTAAGGGAGGAACGCTTGTTCCCCAACCCATCAGTCAAGCTTTAGGTAAACCACCTCAAAAAACAATTGTAGCCCCGGAAAAAAAGAAACCTAAAAACATAAAATCGAGAAAAGGGGACGCCTCGAACTCCGCAAAACAGTTCATTAATGCACTCACTACCCCACGACAACAAAAAAACAAAAAAAATAGCAAGTTGTCTATTGCCATTACAAAAAAATATGAACTTTTAAATCAAAAGCGACGAGAGAGAGGAGGAAACGAAAACTACCCATCTAACGCCCTACCTCATTCACCCCTAGATGGATTAGTGGAAGCCATTGAGGACCATGACCCTCTGATACCCATTGAATCGGCGTCTCCACCTACGCTCGAGATTGTTTCCTCCAAAGAGCACACTAATTCAACTGCTTCCAAAGAACAATCCTCTAGGGAAGCAGAAATTAAAAAGGCGGTTGAAGCTTACATGGCTAACTTTGTGCAAGTTCCCACATTGAGAATGACTCCTGAAATCATTCCTAATGAAGACATTATACATGACCTAAACGATTGTCACAAGGTTGTTACCTCCAAAGCAACTCCTCCAAGCGAAGAAGCTAGAAGAGATAGCAATTCAAATCAAAAAAGCAAATTTGCGGATAACTCTCTAGAGAGTTATGGGCTAGAAATCGCCGAAATGGTTCGAGCACTACTGCCCAAAACCCAATCGAAGACTACAGCACAACCAATAGTCAAAACCCAACAAGTATCTGCCCCAGAGAAAAAACAATCTATACCCTCAGCAAAAGATAATAATCTGAACTCACTGATCATTGGATGTCGTCCAGCCCCTCACCCACAATTTCTCCTAAATCGTAAGAGTATTCTCGACATCTTTTCTGACATAGATGAGCTTGTGGACGTGAGTTCAGCCGATATTGAACAAGTTGAATTTATTTAAAAAAACATTCTAACAATCAGTCGCATTAAATTACGATCTCGTTTAGTTCGCAATACAATATGGTCTGCAAAAAATCAACTTTTTGACCTGGGCTTTCTGATCACCCCTAACTTAGTATTGACGAATGAACCCCACAAGGGCCTCACACCGGAGGTCGATATAGTGGCTAACTCGAGAAACGTTGAATGTGTACCTCAATGCAACTGTAAATGTAGCTGTGTGTCAAATAATTAACTAAGCCAACACCTACCTGACAAGTTAATTTTCCTTGCCTCTTGGAATTCCTGTGGTCACTCTCACCTGTTTAACAATCATAGCTCTGATCTTAACCAGTTTGACATAATTATGTTGCAAGAAACCATGCTCACCAACTCCCCAATTTGGCAAGGTTATACTATACATTTTACTCCGGCTATACGTGGCGAAAAAGGCAGACCGATGTCTGGCCTTTTAACTGCCATCAAAATTAGCCATTCCATCGAACTTATGTCAACTTATTCCTCAAATGCGTTTATGCAACTAACCATTATTTCTGTTTGTTCAACGTTATATGCTTTAATCAACATCTATTGGAATCATGTCAACATCTCAGATGAAACTTTTTTTGAGGAAATGATTTGCATGCTAGACTATATTGCAATGACACCAGAAATAGTACACACCATAATTGCTGGAGATCTTAACGTGCATCTTCTTTCCGCACGTATTCCATCAGAAAATTCTAGACGTATTCAATGGGAAGACTTGATGTCTTCACGAGGTTTTTGTATGCTAAACGGAGCTTGTGAAAGAGATGCTCCACCAAGTCACACGTGGCAAAGAGGTACACGAAGAGCTATCATTGATTATATATATGTCGACACAAAGCTGTTCATGAATGGAGTAACCTTTAAGGTTTTGCCTCGCAGCGACAGCGACCACCTACTTTTATCTGGTCGTTGGACAATCTCCGTGGCAAAACCATTAAAACATGCAGCCGCTTATCCTGAAGTGCTGAGCATAAATTCTCAATTAAATCGAATCAAATGGCATGACTCAACAATACAACGTTACACCAGCTCATTAGCAGCAGCATTCACCCACTCATGACTAAGTAGCACTTATCCAAACGTTTGCTACTATGATCTTATGCAGGACTTCGCCCCAAGGAATCACTATCCTAAACGACAAACCGCCTTGAGAAAACACGCATTTGATATAACGGTAAAAAAGAAAAAGACTGAGTTTCGCACACAAAAGCGAAAAGCTAATCTCCTTCCTATCAAATATAGAATTCCAGTCTTGACTCGCCTTAAAACAAAATATCGAAACTGGATACGCCACTACCGGGCAAATCTCTATCAGAAAGATGGAGAGAACATGTTATCCATGACCCGGAACCAAAACACAGCTCAAATGTGGTCCACACTAAATTTGGTTTCATCTAATCCTCAAACATTAACACAGTCGCATAATGTATCCGAAAAAAGCTGGATCGCTCATTTTACTAAAATATACGCGCGGCCCACAACAGCATCTGTAGGGCCCCCTTTTGATGAGATTATGCCATTTCATCTTAACTTCACTAAACGTGACATACTGTATATTATCTCAACACTGAGCGAATCTAAGGCACCCGGACAGGATGGACTCTCGAATAAAATATTCAAGCGCAATCCGAATTTATGGGCGGATGCTTTATTCCAAATTTTTCAAAACATTATTGCTACACAATCTATTCCTGCTACCTGGAGACACTCTATAATTATTCCAATATTTAAGAAAGGTGATTGCCAGCAGCCTCAAAGCTACCGCCCGATTGCTATATTAGACGCTCCGGGCAAACTATTTTGTCGGATTATTTTGCGAGAATTCAATGATTGGACATATCAAAAATCCAAAAGAGATCCTTTCCAGTCTGGGTTCATTAAAGGAATCGGCACTGCTCCAAATATGCTTACACTTAACTTGATCAAGCATAAATATGTGAACGAAAATCGCAATCTTTATATTGCCTTCGTTGACTTTAGCAGTGCATTCGACTCTATCGATCGACACTTACTATTTCAAAAACTTCATCAACAAGGGTGTCCTTCTTCAATCCTTACATTAATAAAACTTTTCCACTCTCACACCTCTCTGCAGGTAAGATTATCTTTAGAGGGGCTCCTCACAGCTATTATCCCAACAGAGCGGGGCTTAAAGCAAGGGTGCACCCTCGCAGCTACATTATTCAATTTCTTCTTGTTAGATATTGGCATGAAATTGGAGACTACAACTTCCGATTCACCCAAACTAGGTTCCCAGAAAGTGACATGGCTACTTTATGCCGATGATCTCGTTTTACTGTCCTGCTCTCCCTACGGTCTTCAAAACCTGTTGAACAAACTGCAAGAGTATGTGCTCGAGAATAATTTAACCATTAATCTTGGAAAAACCCAAATTGTTGTATGCCACAAATCAGCAATTAAAAAAACCTGTAGATTCACATGGACCTTATACAACCAAGAGTTACTTGTAGTGTCTCACTATAAATACCTGGGTCTCCCATTTTCGGGAACATTGAACGATGATACATATTGTGCCATACTTGATGCAAAAAATCGCTCGCTAATATCACAAGCCAAAATTTTAATGTTTAAATATGGCAAATTTACACTATCTCACGTAATTACCTTTTTCGAGCAAAAGGCGACTCCAATCCTAATTTATGGAGCTGAGACCGTAGCACCAAAGTTAAGTTCCTTTTGGGACCGGCTTGAATCTCAATTCTGGAAAAGCGTGTTGAGGCTACCTCAATCAACTTCAACTGCAATGATTCGTTATGAACTGGGAATAACTTCCATGTCTTGTCAAGTCCTATGGAAGTTTTGCTCACTTTATCGGAAATGTTTAATTGGTGCTTCATCCCATAACATTTTGTGTGTGCTAGCTAATCATTTGATAACTTCTAAATTGAAACTCCCAAAAAAATGGTCTAAATGTGTATTAGATATATTAGTTAAAGCAGACATTACAATAGAACTATTGTTGATGAATCCAACTAAGGCAAAATTAAAATTGTATCACCATGACTGGATAAACACGCGCCAACAATGCCTAGAATATGTGGATTGTGAATTAGTAAAGCACTCGCATAAAAAAATGCGCAGCCCAGAACCATATCTAATCAAATGTCCTTCAAGCTATATGAGAACCCAGCTGATGCGTATCCGGCTAAATTTGTGTTCAACGAGACAGATCCTGGGTAGGCGGCACCTGGTGCCCCAAGATCAAATTTTCTGTAGACATTGCCTCAATCACCAAACAATTGAAACATTGAGACACTTAGTAGTTGAGTGTCCAGCTTTGAAAAATGTGAGATATAAATTCTTCCACACAAAATGTAACTTTTACATAGACCATTCGACCGAAGAAATTTGGTATCATCTTTTGACCAATGCGAACCCCTCTGTTCAAATTGCATTGGTTCAATTTGTTAATTATGTGATCTCTGATCAATCAAGCTGAGTATGCAAGATTTGCAACATTTGTAACACAATGTACTTGATCATTTCCATTTTTATCTCTTATATCAAAATTAATGTTTTTACATTAATTCTTTTCTTAATTTTGGATTCATAATGTATGAAATTCTTGCTGAATTATTGATAATGTAAATAATCTGTTTGAAAGGTTGAATTCTTCAGCCAAATCAATAAAAAAAAAAAAAAAAAAAAAAAAAAAAAAAAAAAAAGCGTTCACTGTATGCGGACCACAACTAAGGTGTGGGCTGGGGACTACAGGGAGCAACAAGAGCAAGTATGGCCTCTAATCATTCATACTTCCCCGAATCCCATGAGAGAAGAAAAACTCCGATAAGCACAGCAGGGCTGTCATGTGGGTGTACCGGGATGAAAAGCAGCGCATGTCATCATCATGCAGTTTCCGCAGTCTCACCAGTTAATCCGTGCGAGGCTAAAAGGTCCTCATGGCAATGATGTCCAAGATGTAGTAATGCAGCCCTGATTGAGTTAAGCGAGCTCGATATGCAATCGTATATGCAATCGTATAGATGAAAGATCATCGAGTTGTGTGGCGTGCGCCTGAGCAGCCACGTTACTGGCTTAATTCGAGACTGGGTATGCAGTCCAGGCGCCAGAAAAAGTGCGCCATTGTAGTGGTGGTGGCCAGAAGGGGGAATAACACCCTGCTTGTGATGGTAGCGCAGCGGTCAAGCGGGCCAGGCCGCTAAATACAACGTCAAAAAATAATGCGCATTGCAGACGGAAAACCGTCTGGTCTGTATGGTGGCTGCCTGGGTGTGTTAGAGCTATTACTGCTACGGGGCTGCTGTAAGTGCAGTGCGGTCATAGTCAATAACATGGGAAAGGAGTGACCACATGGATCGGGCTAAGCATCAGAAAAGTCCACGGAAAATCACACGCCAAAATGTAGGATACATTTTGGGGGGTATCCAAAGTCAATGTAAAAATTGATAGGAGGGGGTTTCCTCATTCAGACCTCTCAATTTATCAAGAGTTTACAGTCGATGGATCCATCTAGACTCTTTGTCATTCAATGCTCTCTTAGGGTTGGAACTATTTTTCACAGTATCCAATACCCACCATTGAATGTCCTCAGACGTATGGGCAAAGGCCACATAGTGAGACACCATTGGCGTTTGGTGATTCTTACACTTAATCCTGGATCGGTGTTCGTTGATCCTTATGTGGACTGGTCTTGTGGTCAGGCCCACATACCTCAGTCCACATGGGCATTGGATGCAGTAAATGACATTGGCGGTTTTACAATTCGACAAAAAGCGTATGTCCCATATTCTCTCCCGAATTTTGAAATTGGACATTTTCTTTGTATATTTACAAGCCCGGCAGTTTCCACAGGGGAAATGTCCCAACAACGGTCTAAGGATTCTGTGACTTGTGTTGGGTTTGCCGTGGCTAGTAGAATGTACCAGTTCGTCCCTCAAGTTTCTCGATCTTTTAAATGCAAATAAAGGTTTGCCTTTATCTTGGAGACTTGTATTCAGGCCAATTTCTGTGGCCTTAAATCTACATATTAGTCTTGCTTCAGCTTGTCTAAGCATCCTGTCTCTCGGTTTCTTCCTCTCTTGCCAAGCTTAACCCACTGTAAGCCTATATATCTTATATATTTCTTGTTATCTAGTTGGTGTTCAGTCTGCCAATGCTGAGCTATAGGGAATCTTGGGTCCTGGCTGCCTATAGTTGCCATATGCTCCCTTATTCTTATCCTCAGCTCTCTAATCGTGCTACCTATGTAGATTTTTTTACATATACAAATTATGCCATACACAACAAATTTTGTTTGCCAGTTGATAACACCCATAATTTTGATTTCTGTTCCATTGTTATCTATTTTTTTATTAGCATTTGGTTTTACAACTAAAACATTAAACTTTTTAACAAACTAACAAATCATTTAAATGAACAGATTAAAAAGAAAAAAGAAAAGGCAATAAAAAAACAGAAAATGCAAGATATTTGAAGCCATAAGAAAGCAAGGCAGCAATCAAGATACTAAAATAAAGAAATGAAGTCCTATGTCTTTAAGGAGGTAGGATGTTATCTCCTCCAGTGGTAGTTGCAGGAACTTTGTCTGTCCATATAACAAATTCTTTCAGAAAGTCGAGGACAGCTATGATCAGAGAGATACTCTCCCCAGAAAGGATAGCATTCCACCAATCGGCTGCTGTTCTAGCTGTTGATTTTTTAACAGCTTTTCCCATCCATTTCTTCCTCTGACTGTTCAATGTAGGGTAAGACATAATCAGGTGTTGCAGAGTTTCCAATTGCTCTCCACACCACCTACATACATAGTCTCTCTGATCTCTGGGCTTTCTTGATTCCATTACTTTTTTGGTAGGCATTAGATTCATCCGTAGTCTAATGAACTCTCTTCTACGCCTGGTGCATGGACATTTTTTCAAATAGTACTGAAGTTTTCCTCTTGCTCTTTGGTTAGGATATTTCTGACCATATAACTTTAGCAATCGCACATTGTCTCTAGTATAGATCCAGTTCAAATCCAAATGCTTTTCTTTACCTTTTACAGGATTGGTCATTAGAGTCTCTTCCAAAGTATTCAGTTCTTTCAGAATGGAAAAACAACAATTTTTCCAGGTGTTTAACTTCGGATCAAGTTCTTGTGCGAGTGCCTGGTTCAAGACCTTAAAACCTCCTTCTCGAGTGTTCAGGAGGCATTTGTGGAAAAATGACAGTGTCTTCCATTGCAGAATTGGCCAAAGTGAATTGCTTCTCAGTTCTTCTCTCACTAGATCAATAGGGGGGCCCAAAGGGAGATCCAAGATTTGTCTCCAGTAGATACCCTCCAGTTTTGGCCAAAGGTCTATTGGAAGTAGTAGCGTAGTTTCATAGCCGTAGGTCATGATTGGCACAACCTTCATGGTATAGAAGTCAATGGGCCTCATTACGATTGTGGCGTTAAGGCAACAACGGCTGCAGTAGTGCTACCGGTGCCGTTGTTACCATACCGCCACATTACGAGTTCTGCTTGCGGTGCCACTCGGCACGCCTGGTCAGACGGCACCCGCGAGCAGAACTCGTGATTGCACCGGCACCATTACGGTGCCGGTGCAACCGTTCTCCCCAGCCTCATTCTGCCCTAGGGGGCAGGATGGGTATCGGGAACCCCGCCATACCGGCATCCGAAAATGGGCAATTACCAGCCCATTCAACTCGTAATGGGCCGGTAATGGCCCATTCGCGGGGGCCGTTAGTGAGTTTGACGGTAGCTGTGCCCTCATTAAGGGCACGGCTACCGCCAAACTCGTAATGAGGCCCAATGACTGGCTGTAATCTGTACTTGCAATATTTCTTCACAATTATCTTCCCTTGCGAGGTAAGATTTCTCATTTTTAGTCTTAGTCTAGTCTCCTGAGCTGGTTCCACTGCACTGTTGTTAATACAGATTCCCAGATACACAAGGCTTACTACTTCCTCAATTTTCTCCCCTTTAAAAAACCATACGTGTTTCCCTGAAGGTTTGTGGGCAATTTTCTCGGAGAATGTCAGAATTTTTGTTTTCACAACATTGACCTTTAAGCCGTTTTTGTCCAAGTAACACGCCAAGGCATTCAGCTGCCTTTGTAGGCCTACCTTTGTTTGATCGAGGAGAATCAGGTCTTCTGCATATAACAGACAACCTGCAGTACTTCCTGCTATTCTTGGAGGGAACATTCTGATTTTTTCAAAGGCTGAGGTTATATCTGAGATGAATTGATTGAATAACGTAGGGGCCAGTCTGCACCCTTGTTTCAGACCCTTAGTTATTATTATTGGTTCAGTAAGGTTACCTTTTTATATCCAATCTTTCACACATGTTGGTGTTTGCACGTAGAACCAATGTTGCTTCTCTCAGGTCCTCTGGGCAGTTCCAGCTTTTTAGCTTTTCCCATAATGTTGGTCTTTCAATCACATCAAACGCCTGTGCGAGGTCTACCGGTGCCATAAAAACTTTCGTCTGTGATTGCGCTTTTGCACAGGTCTTGATGTGAAAAAGGTTAAGGGCAGTTCTTATTCCCTTCTCAAATCCTGCCTGCCACTTGTCAAAATGTCCCATGCTCATCCTCCACGAATTAAGGGCTCACAAGATCAGGGAGTCAAAGATCTTACGCATAACGTCAAGAAGGGCGATAGGTCAGCCCTATCGCCCTTCTTGAAAATGGGCACAACAATGCAAGAGCTCCAAGAAACAGGAATCTGCTTGGTCCTTTCGATTTTTGCGAACAAGGAATACAAGGCCTGTGTCCATCTATCAGGGTCCTCCTTCAGATTAAAATTTGACAAGCCATCTGGCCCTGGGGCCCTTGAATTGCTCGCTGACAGTATCAGAGCACTGATTTCAGATTTCTCTGTCAAAAACAACCAAGGTATTTTAGATAGACAGAGCTTGGAGGCCACAGCGTTATTGGAATTAAATGATTTCTCGAAGTGCTTTTTCCACACTGCTGCAGGAACCCCATTCAGCATTATAGAGTATTGTGGTGCAGTTAGATGATTTAAAATCTTCCATATTCCAGTAGTGTTTTTTGTGGCAATCAGGCTCAACATCCTCTAAGCGTCTCTTTGATGCAGAAGCCATATATGATTCTTTAGCCAATTTTTGTATTGTTGCTTCAGTTTCCTGGCAATCTTCAAGTCGGTTTATAGTCATAAAACCGAAAACAAAAATCCCGAATACAATAATCTCGAATCCAAAATCTCGAAAAAAAAAAAGTCGAATTTTTTTTTAATGACGTTTTTTGTTCGAAATGGGGGGGTTCCCCCCCAACCCCCCTTTTTTCTATTTTTTTTTTATTTTAACCCATTTTTTTTACTTACCTGACCCCAAAAAAGCATATAATTAAATAAATAAAAAATTCGACTTTTTTTTTTTCGGGATTTTGGATTCGAGATTATTGTATTTCGAGATTTTTTTTTCGGTCTTTTGACCGACCACCCTTCAAGTCGCAACATTCCTTCTTAGCTTTAGTCGGGGCTGTTTTAAGATCTTTTTTTCCCTCACAATGTCAATATCAAACACGTGCTTTTGTTTATAGCTCCGTGAAGTGTTGCCCCTGAGTATCCCCTTATACGCCTCCAATCTACAAGTCTCTCGTTCACCGGTCTCACCTTCTTCCTCAATTGCGAGTCTGTTTTGCCCGGACTGGATGTATAAGTTGGGTCTTGGTGTGGTCTGGTTGACAAAGGGCCAGCTACCAATTGTTGTAGTTAATATGTGATAGTCACTCCTGTGCGGCATCCTGACCCGGAAATCTGTCAGGATCCCAAACAAGTTCTCAGAGGCAAACAGATAGTCCAGGATTTGTTTTTCCATGCCTCTTGTCCAGGTGGGTTTTGCTGGAACGTTTCCCTGTATGTGACCATTAGCCATGTGGATGTTCCTTTCATTCATCTCATCTCTCCAGATGAATCCTCTGGCTATTTGTGGAGTTGGATTTATTGGTTGGTTTAATATAATTTTCGCTTCCTCATTAAAACAATGAATATTTAGGTCACCACAGATAAGAATTTCAAAATTTGGAGTCACCTCCCTGGCCGTATTGATAATGTCTGTTACAGCTGCAACATACTCTTCAGGTTTGGCCCCCACAGGGTTCCAATAGAGATTGATAAGTAAAAGGTTCCTCAGTAGGTTTTGCTCTTTTAGACCTGTTGAGATAAGGAGGGCTAGGATCCCAGAGATAGGGCGAAACTCTTTATCCACCCTAAATTTTCTGATATTGTTTAGGGTGATAAAGAGAAAAGCCATCGGGCGTCCCTTGTTACCTTTTGCTGCGCAGTTGATAAAGACATCATAGCCATCTAGTAATGGTGCTTCTGACAGCCATGTCTCTTGGAGACATATTACTTCAAAAAGGCTAATGTTCAAGTCACCTGTGCGGAACAAATGAGCGAATGCTTGCGGTTTCCAAGAAGCAAGTGAGACCTTTTTGTTCCAACTATTCTCTTGTGTTCGTACACCGGGAGCCGTTGGCTATGAAGTCGAATGTCCACCAGCCAGTGTCCCAGCCAACCATGACCAGTTTTCACATTCAAGGTTGATAGTCTTCCTCCCTCGGCTCTGTTGCCATCTGATGGTATCAGGGGTTCCAAGGGTCTTAGGCTTTAAGATACCTTGGACATCCAGTTTTGGGTCTCTTTATGTCTTAACACTGGTAGTTCTTCTGTATCATATTGAAACAACTCAAACCCCATCGGTATGAGGTTACCAGCTACTTCCATAATTCAGTTTTTTTGTCTGTAGAGGCGACATAGATTATAACTTTGGGCCTGATCACGACTTTGGCGGTAACGCCGGCGGTATTACCGCTGGTGGTATTAGCCCTACCGCAGAACTCCCCGGTGCTAATAGCGCCGGATCACGAGTTCAGCGGTAATGTTAATCCCCATTCGCCATTGAGCCCATTCGGGAATGCCCCACTCCCCATTGGGCTCAATGGGGAACTTTCGCGCTCTTACCTCCGGCGGATTTCCCGCCAGCAATAATAGTGCGAATTTACGGCGGATTTCCCCCCAGCTCAGAGCTGGGGCGAAATCCGCCGAAGTCCTGATTTGGCAGACCCTTAAATCCGGCGGTAATAGCGCGACCGCCGGATTTAAGGGTTACCGCCAAAGTCATGATGAGGCCCAAATCTCCTGCTCTGGAAATTCAATCAAATAGAAGTCAGTGGAATCAATATTTCTCAATCTCGGGAAGCAGTGAAGCAATCGCAGTATGTTGCCCCGATTCAACACCAACCCATCTTTTCTTCTGTGCACATTTTCTAATAGTAACCGATAGGTGAAATTATCTTTGCTAGTGGTAGTTTCAATTCCGTTCAATCGTTTCTCCCCCTAAAGCCTTTCATATGTGTTTTATCAAAATTAGCTGTTTTCTTCTCCATTGTTAAAAACGGGGTTATGTTTTTTATTAAACATGCTTTAGGCATTATTGGGACAAATGTTGCTGGCAATTCATCATCTTGTATAACAATTTCATCGTTCACTTGTTTCTTCCTCGAGGTAAATTGCAGTGAATCTTTTACTGGTAGAGGTAAAAACTTAGTAGGAGAATTGTCCACTTCTGACTCAGACTCTAAAGGCTTTTTATTTCCATGGTATATAGATTTGCTTTGTTTTTCTAAACACAGCCTTGTTTTGCAGGGGAAGCGAGGGTTTAAAAGTAACTGCTCTTGCCGAAGGAGGGACTGAGGTTTCTTCGTCCTCTACGTTTTTTCCCTCAGTTCTCTACGTTTAAGGGAATAAATAATCCTCGTCTTTTCACAGGAGTTAATGTCTGCCGAAGTTGTTGGATCAGTCTCCATAACATCCTCAGCCTTGGCATCCTCATAACAGCCTTCCTTCTCTCGATCTAGAGGGACTTGTATATGAACAGTCTTTCTTAGTTGGTAATCGGTCACTTCTTCCTCACCTTCCGATTCTCTTCTCCTTCGTCCATTATCGAGTAAGTAGATATGTCCAGAAGTACTTCTGTGGCCTCATCCCCATCATGTTCCTTTGCGTCCTTCTCCTTAACGCAATGGCCTTTACCCAAATCATCTGTCAGTAGGTTTTTAATAAAGAAAGAGGTCACCAACGTGGCATTACCCGTAGGGGCTTTTGTTCCTAGCCTTCTGATCTCAGTTTCTTTATTATTGACAAAATGTATTAGGTTCTCATTAGTCTTAATTCTGTTCAAGGATCTAGTAATAGTCTCCTGTAATTTTTGTTGTTTTTTTTGTTTGGTCAACAAAGCTTTTAGAAGCTGCCTTTGTGTGTTTGGAGAGTTTAGGTTTCCTTCTACTTAGTTCATCTTTGTAAAGATGTCATATTTCCTTTTCTTTGGGGGTCCATTGTCTAATTCCTCAGCTGCCTCCATCGGTGGAACTGGGGTCTTTATCCTGTTTTAAATCTGTATAGGACATCCAACTGGGACGATTTCCACCACTTCCTCAGAGCAAGAAAGTTCTATCATTTTGTCATGGTTGTCCGTTGGTTGCGGTTTTACTGAACCTGTTTTTACTCTTAAATGGCCAGACCATCTTCCATGTTTACTACTTATGCGTCCATTTCTTGATGGTTATTTTTAACGTCCACTCTCCCTTTAAAAAGCGGGGCGGGTTTAGTCATAGCTATATCTTCTATGTTTACAGTTCCCCATTGCTCGGACGTCTCGGTTCCTACGTTCTTCGCCTCTCTCAGGACCTGATCCGAGTCCTGTAGAGTAAGGTCTGTTTTCTCAATTTTACTCTTTCTTTTGTTTTTGTCCTTTAGCGCAGAATCAATAATGATGTGTAAAATATTAGTAGTTCTTTCCTCACTTTTGTCCAAATTAGTTTGAATGGCTGTTACAAAGCCTTCGATAAATATGAGCTTAGAGTGAAGCATTGCAATTATGGTTGATTGGTCCCTGATTTGATCGTTAAGTGTTTCATGGAGTTTCATGTATGGCATTAGAGTTAGGGTGAGCGCGGCAATCAGATCTGTATTAATTGCAGCTGGCTTTTTATCTGATGTTTGTTCCATGCTGGTAGACTCCAAGGCTGCCAATAAATCCTCATCTACTAAAAACGTTTCCTTCAATTTATTTATTATTATTATATATTATTATTATTAATTATTATTATTATTACCAAGATGTTTTTTGTTGGAGTCACACTCTATCAAACCTTGTGATGTTTGTGTTTCCATGCTTTTATTGCTAGGAGCACCAATTAAGCTTGAAGGAGGGTTCTGCTTTGGCGATGAAACCCTACTATTTTCCTTTAATACGGGCAACTATCTGCTAGCTTCCTCAAGGGTTGGTCTTCATTGCAGTTTACCGGGAGCGATCTAGGTAAGTTCAGCTTTGACAGTCCTACCACAATTTCCTTATTTCCGTTAAGTTTGTGAACCTATTTTCGGTAAAATAACCTTTGGTTCGAAAGCAGTATATCTGATGTCCAGGTTGTGGGTTTCCATTGTTTCTGGATCACTTTTTTTTACCAGGGGACTGCTGTTTGAATCCGGTCTTCCAAAATTGTACACTTTCAGATTAGGTGTTTCAGAAAAGGAGAGCCATAGCACATCTGACGGGCCACCTATTACAGTGTTTTTAGGATCAAGTTCCATATTTTCAACATCATGTGAGTCCAAAGACATTTTGCCTGGGGACTTTCTTTTATTTACGTTTCTCGGTGTTCCAATGATCTTGTCCTGAGTCCTGATGTTATCATAGTTCTCCTGGTTGGGTGGGGTACCCTTTTGTAAAATATATTCACGTAACATCGTTTTAACACCTATATCAACCCTGATTTCTATTGAGCAGTTAGGGACGGTCATACCCATGTCAGAGTCCACATTCAAAGAGGCTGTTTTTTTTGGGTGTCAAGAGCATCAGAAACGTTAATCAGAGGCAAATCCCCTGGGGGGCGAGGGGCGGGGGGTCCGTCATCTGCATCCGCTCCAGGTCTGGCTCCTGTTCCTGCTCTGTAAGCTCCAGCAGGTTACCTGAGCCTACCGGACCTACTTGTTCGCTGCTCAGTTGTACCTGTTCTGGTTCCTTATTCAAAGAAGATGGCGATGGCTCCGTCATCTTAGCCTTTGCTTTTGTTCCTTCCTCTTTTTTTTAAAAATGTTGTTGAGCTGCTTCGAAATGGATCCTCTTTGGAGGCTCCGAAAAAACGGATATTAAAGATCACAGTACTCAGGATGTTATGTTGTAGGTGATAAAGGGGCTCAAGACCCCAACAGTCTCCTGGTAATAAAAAAAAAAGGTCACAGCCGAGTTAGAGATAAACTCAAGATAAACTCTAGCCCACTCCAAGAGCCCACTACTTCCAATGGAGCCTCCATGGAGGCTCCAGAGAAGCAGGCACAGTGTTCAAGTGTTATTTTTGAAATGTTATTTTGCAAGTGATTAAGGATCAAAGGGGATAAAATCCCCAACAGTCTCCCAATCACAAAAACGTCAATGGCCAAGTTAGAGTTAAACTCTTACTCACTCCAAAGTCCACCGTTTCATCATCCGAGGCTTTCTCACTATCTCAATATAGTCCTCTCACAGCGTTGGCATCCAAGGCAACAGCCGTTCAGGGCAAATGTTTTAAGTGGTGTTAGGTTGAAAAAGAGGGCTGTGCCTTCCTGACACAGTCCGCACTACGGCCGAACACACTGCATGACCCGCTGTAACTCACCAGACAGGTCTCTACTCCGGACTCCAGCAGGTTCAACGTAGGTTCAACACGACAACACAGCAACAGCGCAGCAGCCTCCACGGCTGTCCTCCTCAATGTCGCGCTTGCCTGAACCCACACTGAATCAGGTCAGCATCAGCAGAAAGGACGTAATGCGAGTGTTAAGCCGCAATCTCCAGGAACAAGCACAGAAACTGAGCCCATTGTCATCTATAAAGGTATTAGTACTTTCATATGCATATCTGCACTTCGTACATGTTCCACATTTCCTAAACCCCTCCTTACTGGGTTGTAACCAGGTCTTGGGTGGTGCTTCAAGTTCATCAGGTAGCAGCGATGGACTGAGACTATTTTTCAGAGTCCTTGCTCTCCTGTAGATTATTTGTGGCTTCTCGTCTACGTGCTCGCGCACATGCAAATCCAACCTCAATAAGGGCCAGTTTTCTCTTAAGATTTAGTTTATCTCATAGTGATTGCTGCAATATTTGGTCACACATGCAACCTTGTCATAATCCTTCCTTTTCTGTTTGTCCTACTAAATCAAGGTCTGTTCCTGTGATACTTTTTGTGCCTCCTCATGTGCTTTATTGATGCTGTTGTTTGAGTACCCTCTTTGTTGGAAATGCTTGGTTAATAGTTCACATTCCTTTTCAAAGACCTGTGAGCCGTGGCAGTTCCCCCCCTGCTCTAATAAATTCTCCTGTTGGAATGTTTCTTATTGTTGGTTCAAAGTGGCAACTGGTCGCATAAAGTGTAGAGTTGACCTCTGTTTCCGTCCTATATGTCTAAGTTTCCAAGTGATCCCCGACTACATGTATTGTTAGGTCTAGCAAGTTTATGTTGCTCTCACTACTTTTTCCTGGAAATTGTAATCCAAAGTCATTTGTGTTAATCCTTTGTGTAAATTCGAAAAATTTGTAAAATTCCTGTGCTCTTCCCTTCTAGTGTTCACACCAACATTCGTACACACCTGGGAGGGAGATTTTGTCAGGGAAATCGGGAGACTTACATTTTCCCATAGAAAGGCATTGGGGCTACAGTTATTTTAGGCGGAAGACCGTGAAAATAGCAATATTTTTTAATGAAAAACCGGGAGGGTTGGCAGTGCCCCATGGCACTGCTGTGCTTCTTGAACTTCCCTGATGCGGCTCGCATCACAATCACCATTGGTCCACAGCCACACAAAACCCAGCTAATATGGAGCCGGCAGGCAAACGCCAGCCTCCCACCAAAGGCCTACACTCAAGGCCCTGTTTGTCTCTGTTTGTGTCGGCGTGGAGGATGCAGACATAAATCCAAGGTAAGCGTCCTGCTGAGCTCCTCACAAACCATAGACAACTTGACGGCCCATGATTGCTCCCCTCCCACTGGGTTTCTCAGTGGCTGCCCTGTCAACGCACTGCCTTCCGCCGCCTTCGATGAATGACTCAAAATACGGCCTCACACCTCCTGCCCATATTCGGTTATTGTCCGACACCTTATCTACAACGAGGGCCACGTCTGAACTACTTCATGTGCCCTGTGAGCAAACCCACTACCAGCCCTTAGATTGCATATGATTCACTCACCTGACTCTCGCACATGCACCTGACAATGGTTCATGTCCAAACACTCCTCACCGTGTATGTGCCATTTTTAACCTCTTCATGAATAACCATATTGTGCTGCATTTAGCCTATCCTCATGATTTGCATTGTGCTGTTTTCATCCTGTCTTCATGATCTGCACTGTAATGCATCTAGCCTATCCTCATGATTTGCATTGTGCTGCCTTTAGCCTGTTCTCATGATCTGCATTGTACTGCATCTAGCCTATCCTCATGATTTGCATTGTGCTGCTTTTAGACGGTCTTCATGATTTGCATTGTGCTGCCTTTAGCCTGTTTTCATGATCTGCCTTGTGCTGCATTTAGCCTATTTTTGAATAACCATATTGTACTGCACATAGCCTGTCTTCTAGATTTGCTCCATGTTGTGTTTAGCTCTTTTCTTTAAAAAAAATATATTGTGCTGCATTTAGCCAATCTCTAAAATCTGCACTGTACCACATTTAATCCCTCCCTACATCAGGCACTGCACATATAACCAAGTCCTTCCAGAATAAATATTAAGTTTTTCACTTAGCCAACTGGCGCACTAAAGAGGAACCTTGCCTTGCTACCTCGCCTTTGCTCTTGCCCCAACCTGTGCCTGGCTACATAATTAGCACGGTGGTCAAATGCACATATACATAGGCCCTTACTGCCTATTTTGGGCATACTGTGACTTGTTCACCCTTGTTAGGAAAGATTTCATAATTGTAGGTAATTTTCCTTCCATGTGGCAACCCCTAAACTTTTTGCTATTGTTTTTAACCTTGTTCTTGACTTTGCCAGAGAAGTACAGCCTTCTGCCGCACTTCTCTGGGCTTTCGCTCCTTTTCTTATGGGGAAACTGACATGCCCTTAAGACAGTCAGTACCGGGGAACGCTGTTTCCCGTAGTTTCTTTTATCATGTTGCGGCTTTAGTGCAACATGACACAAGAGGGCACTGTAAGCTAAGTTACAGCTCTCTTGGGTCTCTAGCCTTCTACAGACCCTAGATACTCTTTTAGGATGGTATTTGATCGGTGCAAGTCATTCAGGGACTCGAATGGTGGCAGCGACCGTTTTGTTTATTTTGAGCTCCTTTTGGCGTTCTGAGCACGTTTTTCGCACTGAACCCAAAATGGTGGCCTGGCTCCCAAAATGGCCAGACCACGAGGCTCCTTTGTCTTGTCCACTGACCGTCTTGCTCCCTTCACCTTCCCCAGGTCGGGCGACCCGGGGCCTTCCTTATTTGGGCATGTACTTTCCCGCGAAACGTGGTTGCTTTCGCGGGCTTCTACATGTCGTTTGTGTGCCTCCAGGGTGTGGGCTGGGATGTCTGGTCCCAATACACATCCTGGGTGCCAGAGAGTCTGGGGTGGTGTGAATGCCTGGGACCACCGTGGTCCGTGATTGGTCCACGTATGGTATGTGTGTTGATGAGCGGATCTCCCATTGGCTCCCCTCCGTTTTGGCGCGAAGGGAACCGTGGATAAGAGGGAGCTGGAAACACCACTACCATGTCGATCTCCTGAGTTCTCACGAACGAAGGAATACAGGAGCCAAGTATCCTGCAACCCAGAGGCTGGACCGAGGAATCGCTGGTGACCCGCTGAAGGAATCCTCCTTTGCACTGCTGTCGTCCTGTGAAACCCTTTCCTCCTTGGATCGAACCAGAAGGCCTGTACTGGTGCTTCGACCTTTGGAATAGCAGGAACAGCTATTCCCGGCGACTTCATCATCTCCTGCCAAGTAAGCCTTCGGAAGTGTCTCTGGGCCATCCAGTTGACTGACCAGCTTACAAGGGAGTCCTGCTCTGTAACTGCCGCCAGGTTGTGTTGTATTTAGAGTCCTTGTCACTCTCCCACGCTTCGTACACTTGGCGTTCCCAAGTCTGAAGGGAGGAGTGTTCATTTGGCTTGAATACACACGGCCGCTCCGTTGTCCTGCTGCGGCAACAAAACTGTGCTGGTTTCGTCGATTGGGACGTCTTTTTGCTCTACACGACTACGAGGCGTTCCCTGCTCTTCTGAACCTGCCAGCTGCTGAAACTAACGTGGAGAAGCCTGGGTCTGCTTGCTTCGGGGACCGGTGAGTAGTTTAGCTAGGATCTGGTCGCCCTCCTGCAGTATCCCATTGCTTTTCCCTGCTGTGTAAAAACAGCACCCTTTTGGCCGTACTCGCGCTCTGCTTCTGCTCGCTGTGGAGGCTGCGCTTGAGTTGCGGAACCTGTTCTGCTGTGCACTAACCCGAACTGCCTGACTTCCTCCGAAGAGCTTCCCCTTTTGCCCGTTGGCACCGGCGTGGCAGGTACTTTGAGCACAAGGCTCCACTCTTCGCAGGGCTCGGACTTCCATCTAGTTAGGTGCCTCTGAAGGCGAACTGAGTCTAAAGCGTTATCGCACTGCCTGTTTTCCTTTCCTTTCAGGTGGACTACATATTTCGTGCTTTAAACGCTTGCGACTGTGTATTTGTATATATATTGTGTTGATATGGTATGTGTTGGTTTAATATTGTTATAGTGTGATTTTCTTGCTACGGTCATTATTTTAAAGGCCTTAAAATAAATGTGTATCTATTTTTGATATAACAACTGTTTGGAGTAGTTTGTAAGCGCTCTTGCTTTGTGTGCTCATTGCGGGCTTTCAGTCACCCTCACCCCTCTTGAGACCTAGTCTTGACCGCCGCGATCGCTACCTTGATTGGTCCGGCTTGTCCAGAGGTTACCCTGTTCCAAGTAATTAGGTTGGCCTTCTGAACTTCTGCGCCACCAGGACAGAGTTCAGAAATCCGTCTTAACAAATTGGTGTACAGCGGTGGGATACGACTGAAGGTATCCAGTGTTGCGCTCGAACTAAGGCATTTCAGGTTATTCCAAACAGTACACGTAGTGAATTGTTGTAATATAACTTTTAAAAGGCCATAGTCCTATCAAACAGTATGGAAACAAATACCTTGTTAACTTTAAATGCTTCCAAATCAGAAACGCTGAAAAAGATGTGTGCGGAGAGAGGTGTTTCCTCTCAAGGCACAAAATTGGAAATGATCCAGAGAATCGTGGCGTGGCAAGAAGCGCAGCTTGACGCTATAACTTCCGAGGACAGTGCAGAAGGTGGTGGGGCTGCTCTCACTGGCAGAACCGACGGTTCTGCCGCTGCACTGATCCATCGCGACCACGAGGACAGGGAGGATGTAATGTCTAATGTTTCCTCTGCCAGTGTTGATGGGGAGGCTATGCTTGAATTCAAGAAGCAAGAGCTGCGGTTTAGGCAGCAGGAGCTTGAATTCAGCATAGCCAAACTAAAAATCGAACAGGCAGAAAAACAGAAAGACAGGGATCACCAGTTGGAACTGGCCAAGCTTCAGGTTGCAAATGGATCCAAGGGTCCTGGACATGGGTCTGGGGCTTCCTCTCATCCACGGTTTCCAAAAGATCTGCTCAGTGTGTATGAAGAAAGGAATGACATTATGGACTGGCTGAATGCGTTTGAGTATGCATGCGAGGTTCAAGAAGTTGACAATGCTGATAAGATTGCGTGGTTGCTCAGTAGACTGCCCCATTCTGGCTGTAGTGCCATTATGGAAATGTCGAAGGCTGAGCGGGCTGATTTCGCAATGTTAAAGCAAACTCTCATTTTAAAGTTTGGGAAGACTCCGGCCCAATATTTAAAGCGTTTTCGAGAGTATAAGAAAAAGGAAGGTGGTACTTGGGTATCTTATGTCGCTGAATCTTTGAAAAACTTAACTGGCTGGGTTGAAGGTTATAGGGTTTCTACCTTCGAAGGCATGATAAATCTTGTCATGCTGGAACATATTTTTGCTTCTTCTTCCCCGGAGCTTAAGCAGCATTTGGCCGATTCGAAGGAGATAGATCCTAAGAAGCTGGCCATTGCAGCAGACTTATGGGTGTCACATCGAGTGTCCCATAAGGACAAAACTCATCCTGGTAAGCAGGAGGAAGGGAGAAAGTCCAAAGATATGGAGGGTGGGGAATCTGCTAAATCTTCTTCCCATAAGGGCCACAAAAAGAAAAACAAGGGTAAGACACAAGAGAACTCACAGAGTAGTGGAGGTCAGCCTCCAAAACAGAACTCTGGTTACAATAAGCCTCCCTACGTAAACAGACCCACTGGGGCTTGTTTTTCTTGTGGAGCAACTGACCATGTGAAGGGGGATCCCCGTTGTAAGGTTAGACCTTTGGGGGTCCACTCCGCTAATCTGGCCTTCTCCTCCTACGAGGAAGAAGAGATTACAGGAGCATCCTTCTCCTCAGACTCATTTCCCAGCGGAATAGAGGCTGAGGTAGTTTTAGTGTCCCTGGGTTCCTGGGAGCCTAAAGTCGCAGAGGCTTATGCTAGGATTCCGGATAATACCAAGCACTACTTTAAAGACAGTGTGCTGATCAATGGAGTGGATACTCCAGCTCTTAGGGATAGTGGGTGCAGTCGAACTGTAGTGGATTCTACCTTGGTAGACTCAGAGGAAGTTGCCAGAGCTACTCTGATGCCCACTAAGTTGGCTGACGGCCCCCTCCGTATGTTTCCCGTGATCCCTGTAAATCTTACTTTAAATGGTACAGCAGTCAGGATTCCAGTGAGCATTCAGAGAAACGTCCCGGGAAAGGTCTTGTTGGGCAATGATCTCAGAGCTTTAGGGCTCGTAGGAGACACTGCCGAAAGACCCTACACACGGTCTCAAGCACGCGCAGCATTGGCCAAGTCCAATACGCCGCCCCAGCCGAAGGGGAAACCCAAGGCGAAAGGAGTCTACAAGTCAAGACGAGGGAAAGAGAATATTCCCCCGAGCTCGCCTACCACTGCGGTGGAGGAAGTTGGTCAATCGCCCGGGCCTGACGAGGAGGTGGCGATGCCTGAAGTATTCGACCCCAACGATCATCCTGAACTAAAAGACTTGTTAGTTGAAGGAGGTCCTGATAGGGACGAATTCAGTAAAGGCCAACGTGAGTGCCCATCTCTGGAAGGCCTAAGGAGACAGGCCTGCTCCCAGCTTGAGGGTGAACCTCCTGGGAAGCATAGGATTTATTGGGAAGGTGGACTCCTGTATAGTGAGCCCACAGAGTCTACAGAAGGAGACCATAGGAGGTTGGTGGTTCCCCTTGCTGTTAGGCCCTTCCTCCTGCAGTTGGCGCATGAAGTTCCCCTTGCTGGTCACCTTGGTATGAAGAGGACCAAGCAAAGGTTATCCATGCACTTCTACTGGCCCAAGATGGGGGTGCAAGTAGAAAGTCACTGCAGGAGTTGTGCCTCCTGCCAGTTGTCTGGTAAGGTTGGCGCGACAATCCAAGCTCCGTTGGTACCGCTCCCAGTTGTGGGGGTACCATTTGAAAGGGTAGGGATCGACATCGTTGGTCCCCTTGACCCGCAAACATCCTCAGGCAATAGGTTTATCCTGGTGCTGGTCGACCATGCAACCAGGTATCCTGAGGCCATCCCATTGAAAACTGTAACTGCCAAGTCAGTTGCAAAAGCTTTACTCGGCATATTTACTAGGGTTGGCTTCCCTAAAGAAGTTGTGTCAGATCGTGGCAGCAACTTTATGTCGAAGTATATGCAGGCTATGTGGAAAGAATGTGGGGTCACCTACAAGTTCTCTTCTGCATACCACCCCCAGACCAATGGTCTGGTGGAACGTTTCAACAGAACGTTAAAGAGCATGATTGGGGCTCTGGAGGAGCCCCAGAGAAGAAAATGGGATCTTCTTTTACCATGCCTACTGTTTGCCTACCGAGAGGTACCACAGGAGGGTGTTGGCTTCAGCCCCTTCGAACTTCTGTTCGGTCATCCCGTACGGGGACCCTTAGCCATCGTCAAAGAGGGATGGGAGATGCCCACTCCCCCTGTTACTACCAATGTAGTTGACTATGTGCTAGGGCTCAGAAAACGGATGATACTTCTGATGGGCTTGGCTAGTGATAAATTGAAGGCAGGGCAAGCGCTGGTGAAACATTGGTACGACCAGAAAGCTTCCCTCATCAACTTTACACCTGGTCAGCAAGTCCTGATCATGAATCCAATAAGGCCTCGAGCTTTACAGGACAAATGGTCAGGCCCTTACACAGTGGTGGAGCCCCTGGGTGAGGTGAACTATTTAGTGGACCTTGGAAGGCCTGGACAGGCTCCAAAAGTGTTCCACGTGAATAGGCTGAAGGCTTTCGTCCCAAGAGTCGAAATCGCAGCACTGCTACTGGCTTCAGATGTTGAGGAAGAGGAGTCAGAACCTCTCCCAGACCTGTTCCAAAGCGGTCCTTCAGATAGCTCCGTTGAGGGTGTCCGAGTGGCCCCTCACCTGACTTCTGATCAGCAGGCTGAGGTGAAAAGTTTGCTTAGGCAGTTTTCCCCCCTGTTTTCACAGTCCCCTGGTTTGACACCTTGGTGCAAACATAACATTGACACAGGAGACAGTGTACCTACCAAAAGTAGGGGATACAGGATGTCAGATAAAGTACGGTCTTATATTAAGACCGAGGTCAACAAGATGTTAGACCTTGGGGTGATTGAACCCTCTAGTAGTCCTTGGTCCAGTCCTGTGGTTTTGGTTCCAAAAGCAGGCACTTCTGAATTGAGGTTCTGCGTGGATTACAGGGTTCTGAATGCTGTCACCAAGACAGATGCACACCCCTTGCCTCGAACAGATGAGCTGGTGGATACTTTGGGTGCCTCCAAGTACCTCAGCACGTTTGACCTCACTGCTGGCTATTGGCAAATAGCTTTAGCAGAACATGCCAAGGAGAAGACAGCATTTTCTACTCCAGACGGCCTTTACCAATTCCGGGTAATGCCGTTCGGGTTGAAGAATGCACCTGCCACTTTCCAGAGGCTTGTGAATCATGTGTTGAATGGGTTGGACGAATTCTGTCTTGCATATCTAGACGATATAGCAGTTTTCAGTGCCACCTGGGAAGACCATGTGAAACACCTCAGGATTGTGCTCCAGGCTCTTCAGAAAGCCCACTTGACCATAAATGCTAGTAAATGCCAGATTGGACAAGGCTCAGTGGTTTACATTGGACATGAAGTAGGTGGAGGGAGGATACAGCCTCTACCCAGTAAAGTACAAGCAGTACAAGACTGGCCTACCCCCACTACGCAAACCCAAGTGAGAGCCTTTTTAGGACTCACGGGGTATTACCGCAATTTTGTGGCAGACTATGGCACCATAGCTGCTCCTCTGACTGCCCTCACAACTCCGAAGAAACCCAAGAAGGTAACTTGGACCGACGAGTGTGAGAAGGCCTTCAATGGCTTAAAAGACTCCTTGTGCCAGGCCCCTGTGCTCAGGGCCCCTGATTATCAAAGACCTTTTATCGTGCAGACGGATGCCTCTGACACTGGGATAGGAGCTGTACTATCACAAGTAGATGAGAAGGGTAAGGAACACCCTATCGGTTTTATTAGTCGCCAGCTTAAGGACAGAGAGCTCAGATGGTCCACGGTAGAGAAAGAATGTTTCTCTGTTGTGTGGGCCCTAAGGAAGCTGAGGCCCTACCTCTATGGGACCCACTTCACTGTGCAGACTGACCATAAGCCGTTAAAGTGGCTAATGAACATGAAGGGGGAGAATCCAAAGTTGCTTAGGTGGTCCATAAGTCTACAAGGCTTTGACTTCACTATTGAGCATAGGCCAGGTGTCCAACATAGCAATGCTGATGGGTTGTCCAGAATGTTTAACCGACCTGAACAAGAGACTCATCCAGGGGTGGATTAGTTCCCCCTGTCCATAGTCTGGGAGGGGCGAGTGTTAGGAAAGATTTCATAATTGTAGGTAATTTTCCTTCCATGTGGCAACCCCTAAACTTTTTGCTATTGTTTTTAACCTTGTTCTTGACTTTGCCAGAGAAGTACAGCCTTCTGCCGCACTTCTCTGGGCTTTCGCTCCTTTTCTTATGGGGAAACGGACATGCCCTTAAGACAGTCAGTACCGGGGAACGCTGTTTCCCGTAGTTTCTTTTATCATGTTGCGGCTTTAGTGCAACATGACACAAGAGGGCACTGTAAGCTAAGTTACAGCTCTCTTGGGTCTCTAGCCTTCTACAGACCCTAGATACTCTTTTAGGATGGTATTTGATCGGTGCAAGTCATTCAGGGACTCGAATGGTGGCAGCGACCGTTTTGTTTATTTTGAGCTCCTTTTGGCGTTCTGAGCACGTTTTTCGCACTGAACCCAAAATGGTGGCCTGGCTCCCAAAATGGCCAGACCACGAGGCTCCTTTGTCTTGTCCACTGACCGTCTTGCTCCCTTCACCTTCCCCAGGTCGGGCGACCCGGGGCCTTCCTTATTTGGGCATGTACTTTCCCGCGAAACGTGGTTGCTTTCGCGGGCTTCTACATGTCGTTTGTGTGCCTCCAGGGTGTGGGCTGGGATGTCTGGTCCCAATACACATCCTGGGTGCCAGAGAGTCTGGGGTGGTGTGAATGCCTGGGACCACCGTGGTCCGTGATTGGTCCACGTATGGTATGTGTGTTGATGAGCGGATCTCCCATTGGCTCCCCTCCGTTTTGGCGCGAAGGGAACCATGGATAAGAGGGAGCTGGAAACACCACTACCATGTCGATCTCCTGAGTTCTCACGAACGAAGGAATACAGGAGCCAAGTATCCTGCAACCCAGAGGCTGGACCGAGGAATCGCTGGTGACCCGCTGAAGGAATCCTCCTTTGCACTGCTGTCGTCCTGTGAAACCCTTTCCTCCTTGGATCGAACCAGAAGGCCTGTACTGGTGCTTCGACCTTTGGAATAGCAGGAACAGCTATTCCCGGCGACTTCATCATCTCCTGCCAAGTAAGCCTTCGGAAGTGTCTCTGGGCCATCCAGTTGACTGACCAGCTTACAAGGGAGTCCTGCTCTGTAACTGCCGCCAGGTTGTGTTGTATTTCGAGTCCTTGTCACTCTCCCACGCTTCGTACACTTGGCGTTCCCAAGTCTGAAGGGAGGAGTGTTCATTTGGCTTGAATACTGTCATTCGCCGTCCTGTTTGGCATTTGTATCCGCGTTGGCGGTTACGCGCTGGAAGGGCGTGCAGAGGTTCCACTACGTGATTTCTCTGTTACTCACCCCACGGTCTAGTGGTTTTCCAACATGGCGTCGCTGGTAGTATTTCTTTCCTCCTCTCCCAGCGATCGCGGCGTTGCAACCCCCTTCACTGCGCTAGCTCGCTGCTTTGGGTTTACACGCTAGTTTTCCAGCCTTGACCTACTCGGTCACTTTCTGTACTTTCGGTCCGCCCTCTCCGGACTATCTCTCTCTCTCTCTTCCTTCCCTCAGCTCTACGGTGCGCTGTTCTCCACGCCCGCCTCCTCTGCCTTACCTTTCGGCTGCGCTGTCATTCAGCCGCCCTGGTTCCTGTTGCTCCGGAGTTGTTTTCTCTGCTGGTACCCTTCCGGCGGCTATCTTTCTCTCCGGAACCTTCTTTGCTTCGGATGTCCGGCTTTGCCTGCTCCCATCAGCTAACTGCCTCAAGAACTCCACTACAACTGCTTGCTCCGGATCCTCTCGAACCGCTGCACTCCTCGGAGGGTTTTTTCTGCCTGAACAGGCTTTTTCCCTTCGTACTGTCTCGCCTCGGGAAGGGGGCCCCAGGTTTGCTATACTTTAGCACTCACTGTGGCTTCCTCTCGAGACAGATACTTTCAACACAAAAAGGAGAAGGACTATCTCTCTCACAGGCAACTGCAACCGGAGGACTTTGAATCAGGTGAGGAGAGTGGGGAGGAACGGGAGTCAGCGGAATCGGCCAAATCGGACAGATTGCAACGCCCAAAAGATGTCGGCAGAAGAGCAGATGCAAGAATTATGGAAGGCCATTCAGGGAATCTCCCAAGAGTTACAAACTGTTAAGGCAGAGAATGTGGTCTTGAAACAGATGATTACTGCCCGCGAACCACAATCCCCAGAACTTCCTGTCATGGCTCTTTCGGCAGGGAAGTTCGATGGAACTCCTAAAAAGGTCAAAGAGTTTTTGGAGGCCTGCTTAGCAGGGCTTTAAGTGGGCCGGGGCCTGCCGGGGCTGGGCCCCGGCAGGCTCCGAAATTTCGTTTTGAGGCGGGGCCCTGCCGGGGCCCACTAATCTCCCCGGGCAGCCTCGGCCACTACACGAAAAGGCATTTTTTTCTACAGCCTGAAGCTCTCGCTCGTGTGCGAGAGCTTCAGGCATCAGAAAAAAATGCCTTTCAGCTATAATGGTGGCGCCGCACCTGCGAGGCATCCCTTTAATCAAGGGATGCACGTGGGCAGGCGCCACCATTATGGAGAAACGTGAGGCTGCTGGAAGCAGAGGCCTTGCTTTCTAAATACTGAAGCTCCCGCGGATTCGCGGGAGTTTCAGTCTTTAGGAAAAAGGCCTCTGCTTCCAGTGGCCTCACCCTGTCAGCCTTAATGGTGACGCTGCCCCTCCCCAGCTGGCGAGGGGCAGCAACACCATTAAGGCTGAATAGGCGAGGCGCTGTCCCCTGCCAGGCAAGCCTATACAAAATAAATGCCGAGATCAGCACCCTCTCCCCCATAGGGGAGAGGGTGCTAATCTCTACAAAAGGCTGCCTGGCAGGGGTGCCAGTAGCCCATTGAGCCGGGGCTCGTCAAGGGGGCGTGGCCTAACGGCCCATCAAGACCCCGTTGTTAGGCCACGCCCCCTCGATGGGCCCCGGCTCGATTTGTAGTGCCACTTAAGGCACTGCTGCTTAGTATATTTTACTTTCAGGCCCCGGCTGTTTGCCACCGACCAGACAAAGATCGGGTTCATGGTTTCGAACATGACCGGCAATGCACTGGCATGGGTCACTCCGCTGGTTACCGGGGCTAATCCCATCTTACACGATTTTGCTGGTTTTCAGAACCTGTTGAAGCAGACCTTTGAGAGACCCGAACTGACTTTCACCGCCTGCGAGGACCTGTTGGATATCCGACAAGGGTCATCGGATGTTCTATCGTACATATCAGAATTCAAGAGATTGGCTTCGGGTGCTGGGTGGTCTGAACAGGCACAATTTGCCATATTTCGGCGAGGCCTTAAGGAGGAAATTAAGGACGAACTCGCCAGGGCTTCCAGGCCACCATCTTTTTCGGATCTGCTTTCCGCAGCTTTACAAATTGAATACAGACTGCAGGAACGAAGGTCAGAACGCCGAAAACAACGAACAACCGTTCATTTTTCCGATTCCACCGTCTCCTCCTCTCCTTCCCATACTACAGACGAACCCATGCAGATTGGAGCAACTAGAGGACCTCTTACCGCGACTGAAAGGAGAAGAAGGAAGGAGAAAGGTCTATGTGCCTATTGTGGTTCGGATCAACATCTCCTCAAGGAATGTACTGAACTTCCTCAGAAACGTCAGGGAAACGGTTTCCCTCGGCGCCAGTAGGGACCTGGTTCCGAGGGGCTTCTGTTTCATCCACCAGTCCCTATGTCTCTCTCTCCATTTCGGCTCCATACATTCCTGAGGACTCCAGGCTTATGGTTCTACCTGTTATAATAAAGGTCGACGGCAGAACAGTTGAGTGTCTCGCACTCCTGGACTGCGGAGCCGCCGGTAACTTTGTCGATGTCATCTGGACCAAAAGGATGGGTCTCCGTACCTTGCCTCGCAAAGAAGATCAAAAGGTAGAAGGGGTCGACGGTTCTCCTCTCTCTTCAGGGCCTATTACTCATACCACCGAGGATCTATCGGTTACCATATTTCAACATTCTGAGACAATCCGGTTTGACATTATTCGAGCTGCCCATTTTCCGGTTATTCTTGGCATCACATGGCTCAGAAAACATAACCCTCATGTCAATTGGGCGGACAATCAACTACAATTTACTTCCTCCTACTGCAAGCTCAACTGTTTTTCTGACGACGGTATTCCTCAGATTGTTACAGGGTCTACCACACAACTGGCTGGGGTTCATGCTCTACCTCTGTACTGTTCCCCTTACTCAGAGGTTTTCGTCGAAAGAAAGCCAGCGACCTTACCTCCCCATAGGCCAGAAGATTGTAACATCGACTTAGAACCCAATGCTTTGGTTCCATTCTGTAGGATGTTCTCTTTAACTCAAGCGGAAAGAAAGGTTCTTAAAGATTATCTTGATGCCAATGTTCAGAATGGGCTCATTCAACCTTCCAAGTCTCCTGCCGGAGCTTCTTTGTTCTTTATCAAGAAGAGAGACTCAACTGAATTGCGCCCATGTATCGATTACCGAGGCCTCAACAAGGTGACTATCCGGGATCGGTATCCTATGCCCTTAATACATGAGATCATTGAAGCTGTTCAAGGTGCACGTTGGTTCACCAAATTAGACCTCAGAAATGCCTACCACTTGTTACGCATCGCCAAAGGAGATGAATGGAAGACCGCTTTTCGCACTCCTTTCGGTCTATTTGAGTACCGAGTAATGCCCTTTGGTTTGGTGAATGCTCCTGCGGTATTTCAACGGTTTATGGATCGGATGTTTTCAGACTTATTGTCTGTCTCCATGATCATATATCTGGACGACATCCTTATATATTCCAGCACCCTAGAGGACCACAAAACCCATGTCCAAAAGGTTTTGGAAAGACTTAAAAACAACCAACTTCTTGTCAAACCAGAGAAGTGTGTTTTTGCTGCTACTTCAGTGCCCTATCTAGGGTATCATCTTTCTGAAAGAGGCATCGCCATGGATCCCAGCAAAGTTTCTGCTATTCTGGACTGGCCTTCTCCGGCTTCGATCAAAGAGGTCCAAAGGTTTCTTGGGCTCTCTAATTTCTATCGCTCATTCATCCCAAACTTCTCTAAAGCAGTTCTCCCTATTACTTCTTTACTCAAGAAGGTCAACAATCCCTTTAGCTGGACTTCCGAAGCAGAACAGAGCTTTCACAATCTCAAGAATCTTTTTTGTACTGCTCCCATTTTGCGCCATCCTGACCAGAATCGACAGTTCATCGTCGAAACGGACGCCTCGGCCTTGGCCATTGGAGCTGTTCTGCTACAAGTGTTCGAGGAACGAGAACACCCCATTTGTTACCTTTCCAAGACGTTGTCTCCCAGCCAACTGAACTACTCCGTACTTGAAAAAGAATTGCTGGCTATAAAACACGCATGTGAGACCTGGCGACATCTATTGATGGGAGCAAGGCAGACCGTTATCATCAGAACGGACCATAAGAATCTCAAGGTCCTTCAGAATATGGAGTGTGTCAACTCCAGGCAGGCTCGCTGGGCATATTTCTTTGCTCAATATGATTTGCGAACTACCTACTTCCCTGGTACCAACAATACTCTAGCGGATGCTCTCTCTCGGAAGGGTCCCATATGTGAGGAGAAAAGACATACCCCAGAGCCGATGTTCCACAGGAATAGGATCTTAACGGTTGCTAATACCTTTTTGGAAGAGGTTCGAGCTGGTGTTGCTTCGGATGGTACCGTTCCGCTACTCAGAGGAGAGACTTCCTACACCAACAAAGAGGGTTTGCTATTCCTCAACCATCGCCTATACATACCTTCCGGTCCACTACGTCTGAAGATCATAAATTGGTGTCATGATTCACTCACTGCAGGTCATCGTGGGAAGCTAAGTACCACAGAAACTATCACTCGTTCTTTTTTTTGGCCGGAACTCAAAAAGGATGTGGAGGAATACATACTCAGTTGCCCGGTTTGTGCCATGACTAAGTCCATTACCGGCAAGCCCTTGGGTCTTCTCACCCAACCTGAGGTACCCTCTCGCCCTTGGGGTTTGCTTTCTACTGATTTCATTGTAGAACTTCCTGTTTCTAACTCCTGCTCCTGTATTATGGTTACAGTTGACACCTTGACCAAACTGGCTCATTTTTCCCCGTTGCATGGTCTTCCTACTGCTACCGAGATGGCTGAGGTTTTCGCCCAGGATATCTTCCGTCTTCATGGTCTCCCTGACAAGATCATCTCAGATCGTGGCAGCCAATTCGTTTCGAAGTTTTGGAAGGCTCTTTGTTCTCGCCTTGGTATGGAACGTGCTCTGTCGTCTGGCTTCCACCCTCAGACCAACGGTCAAACTGAGCGCCTTAACGCCACATTGGAACAGTACCTTAGATGCTACAGCAATCGTCTTCAGGACAATTGGGTTTCTTTGCTTCCTACGGCAGAGTTTACTTATAATAACTCATTTCATACAGCCATTGGACTCTCTCCTTTCTTTTGCACCTATGGGGTACACCCAAGATCTCTTCTTCCCTACATTCCGTCACCCACCAATTCCCCAACGGCTGAAGAAGTACTGCAGTCTATTTCTGATGCACACGTCACTGCCAGAAGGTGTTTGGAGAAGAGTCGTCAATACAACAAAACCCAAGCGGACAAACATCGTAGGCCTTGCCCTGAATGGAAGGAAGGGGACAAGGTCTGGTTGTCCGCCAGGTTCTTGCCGCGATGGGTTCACCCTTCTAAACTCTCTCCTCGCTTTTTGGGTCCTTTTCCCATTCTTTCCAAAATAAATCCTGTTGCCTTTCGACTGAAACTACCTCCTTACCTCCGCCGCATTCATCCTGTCTTCCATGCCTCTCTTCTCAAACCTTTCATCCCGGACGTCCACCAGAGAGCTGTTCCCGACCAGCCTTTTCCTCAGGTGGATTCCTCTAGGGAATATGAGGTCTCTGCTTTACGTGACTCCCGCCACTACCGTGGTAGGTTGGAGTATTTGGTGTCTTGGAAGGGTTACCCTAGGTCGGAGGACTCGTGGGAACCGGTTTCCAACATTCATGCCCCTCGGTTGTTGGCTCAGTTTCATGCCCGCTTCCCCTTTAAGCCGGGGGTCCTACGCTCTAGGGGGGGGGCATACTGTCATTCGCCGTCCTGTTTGGCGTTTGTATCCGCGTTGGCGGTTACGCGCTGGAAGGGCGTGCGGAGGTTCCACTACGTGATTTCTCTGTTACTCACCCCACGGTCTAGTGGTTTTCCAACATGGCGTCGCTGGTAGTATTTCTTTCCTCCTCTCCCAGCGATCGCGGCGTTGCAACCCCCTTCACTGCGCTAGCTCGCTGCTTTGGGTTTACACGCTAGTTTTCCAGCCTTGACCTACTCGGTCACTTTCTGTACTTTCGGTCCGCCCTCTCCGGACTATCTCTCTCTCTCTCTTCCTTCCCTCAGCTCTACGGTGCGCTGTTCTCCACGCCCGCCTCCTCTGCCTTACCTTTCGGCTGCGCTGTCATTCAGCCGCCCTGGTTCCTGTTGCTCCGGAGTTGTTTTCTCTGCTGGTACCCTTCCGGCGGCTATCTTTCTCTCCGGAACCTTCTTTGCTTCGGATGTCCGGCTTTGCCTGCTCCCATCAGCTAACTGCCTCAAGAACTCCACTACAACTGCTTGCTCCGGATCCTCTCGAACCGCTGCACTCCTCGGAGGGTTTTTTCTGCCTGAACAGGCTTTTTCCCTTCGTACTGTCTCGCCTCGGGAAGGGGGCCCCAGGTTTGCTATACTTTAGCACTCACTGTGGCTTCCTCTCGAGACAGATACTTTCAACACAAAAAGGAGAAGGACTATCTCTCTCACAGGCAACTGCAACCGGAGGACTTTGAATCAGGTGAGGAGAGTGGGGAGGAACGGGAGTCAGCGGAATCGGCCAAATCGGACAAATACACACGGCCGCTCCGTTGTCCTGCTGCGGCAACAAAACTGTGCTGGTTTCGTCGATTGGGACGTCTTTTTGCTCTACACGACTACGAGGCGTTCCCTGCTCTTCTGAACCTGCCAGCTGCTGAAACTAACGTGGAGAAGCCTGGGTCTGCTTGCTTCGGGGACCGGTGAGTAGTTTAGCTAGGATCTGGTCGCCCTCCTGCAGTATCCCATTGCTTTTCCCTGCTGTGTAAAAACAGCACCCTTTTGGCCGTACTCGCGCTCTGCTTCTGCTCGCTGTGGAGGCTGCGCTTGAGTTGCGGAACCTGTTCTGCTGTGCACTAACCCGAACTGCCTGACTTCCTCCGAAGAGCTTCCCCTTTTGCCCGTTGGCACCGGCGTGGCAGGTACTTTGAGCACAAGGCTCCACTCTTCGCAGGGCTCGGACTTCCATCTAGTTAGGTGCCTCTGAAGACGAACTGAGTCTAAAGCGTTATCGCACTGCCTGTTTTCCTTTCCTTTCAGGTGGACTACATATTTCGTGCTTTAAACGCTTGCGACTGTGTATTTGTATATATTTTGTGTTGATATGGTATGTGTTGGTTTAATATTGTTATAGTGTGATTTTCTTGCTACGGTCATTATTTTAAAGGCCTTAAAATAAATGTGTATCTATTTTTGATATAACAACTGTTTGGAGTAGTTTGTAAGCGCTCTTGCTTTGTGTGCTCATTGCGGGCTTTCAGTCACCCTCACCCCTCTTGAGACCTAGTCTTGACCGCCGCGATCGCTACCTTGATTGGTCTGGCTTGTCCAGAGGTTACCCTGTTCCAAGTAATTAGGTTGGCCTTCTGAACTTCTGCGCCACCAGGACAGAGTTCAGAAATCCGTCTTAACAACCCTGCCTAGTCTTTGCACACCGTGAATTCGGCACCCTGCGTATTTTGTGAACATTATAGATTGCTGCACCCCCCGCACTCATTTTGTGAGGGCCACCGATTTGCTATTGTACCCTTCCTATCTGTTGAGATTTATTTAAGTGGGGCATCCCTCCCTCTGAGACAGATTTTATCGTGCCACCCTCATGAGCTGTATTCCTCCTCAACCAGGGTCGGACTGGGCCATAAAATTGTCCCAGGCACCAATGAAAAAGTGGCCCACAGTTCCAAATAGCTATTAATTCCTTTTGTAACACTGTTTGAATTGTACCCAAGGGGGAGTTTTTTGATAAAATGTGATCCAAATTGTGCATCCTAAAGAATATTTGTTCAGCAACACTGTTCAAAACTATTAACCACATAATGAAGCAACTCATCAAACTGTCCCATATTGACCCAAACAGTGGCCCACTTTGACCCAAAAACACTGGCCCACGCCAGCATTGTGTGTTTTTGTTTGGCCATGGGCCTATTGCCCTATAGGCCGGTCCGAGCCTGTCCTCAACTAGCTATGGCCTGCACACCGTCTGATGCCAAGGACATTCCACCCACACCCTTTCTACCGTCCCTTCTTAGCTCCCAGAATAACCTGCATGCTCACAAACCACCCTCTCACATCTCACTCTAACAACCACGTAAACCACAAACATCCACTGGTGACTGATCATACAGCCATAGCCCTACACGCCATAGGCCCACCACCAGCAGCAACCATCTGCTAGGCCTACACAATGCCCATCTGGCTACTGCCTATAAACCTAAGGTACACACACCACACCCACACAACATGAACCTTACCCTCCGTGTATCCCACTCCACTAGGAAAGAACTCCACACTGCACCTCCTAAACCACGGAATCCTGTTCAGAAGTCTACACCCATTCCAACTTGCCCTCCTAAACGTTCACTCACTCCCGGGACACGCTTCAGAGATCTGCGATCTACTCTCAAACTTAGAGCTAGATGCACTTGCTATAACAGAATCATGGCTGCATGAAGCAGCGGGACCAGCTATCGCCGTAGCTCTCACACCAGGATACACCCTACTCCGGCAGGACAGACTGCTCTCCAAAGGAGGTAGAGTTGCGCTCATAGTTAAGGACTCATTTTCGGTCAGACAAATCAACTCTCCTATAGGGGATAACGCAGATGCCCTCACCGTGAAATTAGCCCTATCTCCTAACTGCACAAGTGCCATCCACATTATCTACGAGCCGCCTGGCCCATTACTTGACTTCCAACAAAACCTTATACACCTTCTAAACAACCTTAAAAATAACACAAAATCCTTGTCAATAGGAGACCTAAACCAAGGCCTCCATAACCAAAGAGATAAACAAGCTAAATCTCTCACCAAATTGCTCTTGGATCTGGGATTCGTTCAACAAATCTCTAGCCCCACCCACTCCAATGGTCGCACCCTAGACTGGGTAGTGGACCACAACTGCGACGTTGACATCAGCTCCAACACCCTCTGCCCATGGACCGACCACCACCTTATCCACCCCTTCTTTCCTGCCACCTTTAAACCATGGCACCCATCAATCCCTCGCCACCTGACTTCACCAGAAGCGCATGTAAACTAACAAAAAACAATATTCTGCCCTTCCTAGAGATTGCAGACCTCAAACCCCCATTCTCCAAGGAGCCCATTGCCTTGGTAGATCTCTACAATCAGACCATCAAAGAAGCAATAGATGATATTGCCTCGCTTGAAAAAAAGAAAGCAAAAAGAAAACTTCATTTCAATTCTTGGTTCACACCGAACTTAAAGAAATACGCTCCCTCAAACTAATAGCACTCAGTAACTGGCAAGCTAACCCACAGGAAACCACCCTACTGGCATACAAGAATCTTGCCACCTACTACAAAAAAAGCATCTCAGCAGCCAAATCCGCCTTCTATAACTCGAGAATTACCAATGCCAAGTCTGAATCAAAAGAACTATTTGTCAATTTTAAGGAACTAGCTTCCCTAGTCACAAGTACCCAAGGTCTCATAAAAGATCAATCCTGGTGATCGAGCATCCGGTTGCCTTTGCTCAAAAAAATGGAACTCCTACAAAGTAAAATCAAATCTCATGCTGCTACCCTACATAAGCTAGATCCACCCACCCTACCACTTGTCAATCCTCACTCCACAGAAGAAAAAACACTTTTTACATTCAGAAAAGTGTCTGAAGCAGAGGTTCTTGCCATCCTGAATAGCATTAAACCATCCAATTGTAAGGGTGATGTCTGCCCGGCTAATCTCATCAAAGATTGCCCAGACACCCTAACACCATTCAACATGCGCCCAGATGCCCCTGGGCCAGGTGCGCAATACAAATAAAATAAGTACAAATACAAATAACCACATTCATAAATGCCTCTTTCGCTGCCAGCACTGTCCCAATATGCCTTAAGGAGGCGTAGGTTTGCCCGCTCTTGAAGAAACCTTCCCTAGACCCAGCGTCTCCAAACAACTATAGACCCATCACCACCATACCCTTTCTGTTAAAAATACTCGACAAAGCTGGTACAATTAGATCCAACACTTCCTAGAATCTAACAAGATCTTAGGGAAAAGGCTTCCGTCCGGGTCATGGGACCGAAACTGCCCTTCTGGATGTTAAAAACCAACCAGGGGAAATAACGGATGAGGGAAAGCCCGCCCTCCTCCACCTTCTCAACCTGTCGGCAGCTTTTGATTTGGTGGACCACTCCACCTTCTTCCGATAACTCACTAATACTGCCCAATTCTCTCAAGAAGCTACTACCTGGGTTACCTCCTTTCTCGAAGGTGTGATGTCACGGGAGACCGAGTCACGTGCTGGGGGCGGGAGCCAGGAAATAAAGGAATCACCGGAACTGGCGGTTTGGCGCCAGTCCGGGTTTATGCAGTATACTAACGAGTCCTGTGTCTTTTGTGCTGCGTGACATCTGTAGGTCCGAGTGGGCCCCACCCTTGTCCGGGTCCCCCGCACCATTGGGGATCCTCGTACAGAACACTGAAGACGTGGATGGCGCTTCGACACCCGCGCCCTGCCAACATCTGCACTAGCCATGGTAACCGTGCTGCTGTCTTGCCATAGCGCAGCCCTGCGCAAGAGCAGTCCTGCCCGGCAAGGCGATCCACCACACATGTTGCATTACACTGCTGATGCAAAGACATGAGGAGTTTCAACGCGGATACTGCGTAAAGTCACCCAACAGTCCACAAACCTCCATAATCTTTGCGAACACACGCAAGCATGCATAAGCTCCCGTAACGTTCTATTGACATTCTCTCTCAGTGCCGAACGTTCTCCCCCAACGTTCCAAAGACTATTGCTACACAATTTGATCCCTCCATTATCTCGCGAACGCACGCGAGCACCGTTTACAAAACTCCTTCAACATTCTAATGACTGTTGTCCGCACGTTTGATCACTCCAGCATCTTGTGAATACATGCGAGCACCGTAACAAAGCCCCCCTCAACATTCTGGTATAATTTTTCCTCCGTGTTTTTCACACTTCCACACGCAGAGGAACATTACTGGGCAGGAGGCAGGAGACCTAGGAAGCCAACAGCACATTAGCCTCCTACATGTGATCAAGGGGAGAACTGGCATCTTTATGAGGAACACACCCTACCACTGCCTGCAAGTCAGCAGATCAGCACGTGCCCGCACATGCACCTGGCATTTTATCAATCATATACTGCTGACCAAAACACCCCTTATCATCACCATGTCTAGCACAAATGCAAGCCTGATGAGGGGAGGGGCAAGCACATCAGACAGGAGGAGCATCAACCCCAATTCTGACCACCCCGACCCTGCCCTAACCACCCTCATGGCACCATTCGACACGTTTGACAAGGGTGCGGCTATCTGTTGGGGCATCTGGCTACAACAATTCGAGTTGCATCTCGAGGCCAGGGAAATCATCACGGACAGAAAGAAAAGCACTTTTCTCCTGCTCAACGTTGGTGCGACCACGTTACGCCTCTTCAACACGCTTTCTAACATTGGGGATGCAGTAGACTATGACACAGCCAAAGCAGCGCTAACAAACAAATTTAAGCCTGACCTCAACCCAGACTATGAGAGGTTTCACTTTTGCATGGCCCGACAACGTGAAGGGGAGACAGTCAACAATTTCCACACACGTCTGCGGGAAATGGCAGTAGGTTGTGAATTTATGAATTAAGAATTGGCAATCTGGCACCAGATCATAAACGGGATATCATCAGAGAAGCTGAGGCGAGCCATCCTGTCGGAAAAGAACATAGCACTGTCCCGCATCCTCGAGATGGGACATCTTTGCGAACGCACAGACAACCAAGTGGCCGTGATTGAAGCTGCGATTCAGCGTCTACCGCTAGACAACCCCCGAGAAAAGCGAGAAGACCGCAGCCATTAAGAGACGGCAGAACACCCGAGATCAAGGAGGCAAGGGCCCAAACACCCTCAGATCCTACCAGCCTCCATGGCGGGACAGCTCCTGTAAATGGTAAGGAGGCCCATGGCACCGAGGGGAACCATGCCCCGCATGGGGTTCGACATGTCGGAAGTGCAACCGCCTCAACCACCATGCAGTGGTCTGCTTGCATCCACCAGGTGGAAGAGACTGAGAGGAGACGCCACAACAGCCGTAGGAGCACCAAATAAAATTTGACCCATGAGAATCCCCTCACCAGCCTAGGAAGAAAGGAAGAGCAAGAGCCGTAGACTACGCACAAGAATAGCCCAGCAGTGAAAGCGAAGAAAGCGACGACAGTGCCTCGCCCGACAGGCGCGAGAAAGAAAGGTGCAAGAAGGCATGGCAAGAAGATACACCGTGTGCACCTCATTTCGGCGGTAGAACCACAACAGTTCAGACTTAGAAAGAAGGCCAAACAATGCAAGAGGCCCTCCTGCATCATAATCTCGGACGGCAGACCAATGAAAGTAGTCATCGACGCAGGGGCAACCGTAAATGTGATGCCAACGAGAGAATTTGAGAAACTCAGCTCAAAACCAACACTCCATGACAGGAGGATAAAGCTCTTCGCTTATGGCTGTAAGAAACTGCTACCAGTGCAGGGATCCTTCCGGTCAGATCTCTTCCACAACAAAACAGCCTGTCGAACAAGAATCTATGTAGTGGGCGCTGGGTGCGAGACTCTGCTAAGATGCAGAACAGCTGAAAAACGATGACTAATCCACTTCGCATTCAGCATCCAACCTACAGAGCTCGATGACCTAATTAAAAAAGCATCACTGCGTGTTCCAGGGCATCGGCTACCTATGAGGCAGGTCCATCAAGTTACACATAGAGCCCACCGTTGAACCAAAAACCGTGAGACAGTGCCGGATACCCTTCCACATAAGGGAGGCAGTTGAAAAAGAACTTGAAAAACTATAGAAGGCCGGCATCATAGAGAAGACTTCAGGACCGACCCCGTGGGTGTCCCCCATGGTGGTAGCGCAAAAACCCAAACAACCAGACGCTGTGAAAATCTGTATAGATATGAGGCTCCCAAATGCAGCAATCGGGAGGGAGCGGCACATCACACCGACCATTGATGAACTCATCATTGACATGACGGGCGCTACGCTGTTCAGCAAAATTGACCTCAGGTCGGGGCACTACCAACTCTGACTAGCAAAGGTGTCAAGATATATCACCACCTTCGCCTCCCACCTCGGCCTGAGAAGATACAAGTGCTTACATTTTAGAATTTCCTCAGCCGCCGAGGTTTTCCAAAATGAAATCCGGAAGGTCCGGAACGGCCTTGAAGGCACGACGAACATTAGCAACAACATCATTGTAAACAGAACCAAGAGCAAAGAACATCACAAGTGCCTGTCAGCCGTCTTACAAGACGCGGGGCTCACATTTAACGCATAGAAGTGTGAATTCTGCAAGGAAGAACTCTATTTCTTCGGATACATCTTCAACACAAAAGGGGTGTCACCAGATCCAGCGAAGGTGAATGACATCAAAAAACACCAAAGCCCCAATATCAGCCACCAAAGAACAACGTTTTATGGGCATGGCAAAGTACTGTGCCAGGTTCATCCCGGACCTTGCTACCCTGGCAGGTCCCCTCTGCGAACTCACAATGAAAGACCAGAAATGGGAATGGTCGCCTCTACACCAACAGGCGTTCCAACAAATCAAGGACTCTCTGTCCACCGCCACTACGATGGCATTCTTTGACATCGAAACAGGCACTGAACTCCTTGTAGATGCAGGCCCAGTGGGCCTAGGGGGCCGTACTAACTCAAATTGACAAAGAAGGCAACGTGCACCCCATCTCTTTTGGTAGCCGCGCATTGAGCAAGACCGAACAGAACTATGCTCATATTGAGAAGGAGGCGCTAGCAATCTTCTGGGGATGCAGACACTTTACGGTGTACTTACTTGTGAAAACAGTGAAGGTGTTCTCAGACCATAAGCCCCTCATCCCCATCTTCAAGGGCTCCGCACCACACCCCCGGCATGAATTAAGAAGTGGATGTTACAACTACAACTTTACAACTTTGAGGTTGAGTACCAGGCGGGGGCAGACAACCCAGCTGACTATCCCGCCACCCGCGGCCCGCTACTGAACAAGAGAGGCAACACACAGCAGTGACCGACGAGCATGTGTGTCACATCGTCGCTTGCGCTGACCACAGGCCCTCACACTGCAAGAGGTTGCTGACGAGACCAAAGCAGATACAATCTTGACTCGAACCAATGAAGCCATCCAAACGGGGAACTGGAAGAACTTCCTGGCCGTGGCAGCCCAGCGCATGAAGCCGGCAGAGGAAAAGCTACAAGCCATATTTCGTGTCCACCATGAGCACACTGTAGCCCCTGAAGGGGTAATACTAAAGGGACACCGGACACCAAATTGTGTTACCAACCACATTGGAAGAGCGAGCGCTCAAGCTAGCCCACAGTGGGCACCAAGGGATTGTGAAAACAACCTCATACCAGAAATCCCGAATGTGGATGCCTCGCATGCAACAGCGGGTAATGGACCTCATAGACTCTTGCACAGCCTGCCAATCCACCAGGAAAGCTGACACCCTGGAACCTATCATCAGTGCCCCACGAAGAAACAAAAGATGGGAGTCCGTCAGCATAGACTACTGCACCATGGCGGGAGAAGGATACCTGCTGGTCCTGGTGGACGAATTCAGCCGCAACCCGGAGGTCGAACACGTAATGTCCACCAACGCAGAGACAATGATCCTAGCAGTTAAGAAGATATTCGCAACACACGGATCCCAACCAACATTAACGGCATGGTCTAGTAAAACATTTTATTTAAAAAATAGATAGGCAACATAAAAAACAAAATACTAGCATTCTCTTTTTTAAAACTTCCTCTGTAAAATTTGGAGCTATTCAAGCTCAAAATTCGCAAAAGCAAGCACATGGGCGCATCCATTTTGTGAAATGGATGCCCTCCTGTGCTGGCTTTTGCTTTTGCGGCACTAATGAAGGAAAAGCCAGCCAGCTGTAGTAAACAAAAGCTACCGCTGGGTGGCTTTCCCTTCATTAGTGCTGTACGCGGAGGACGGGGACCGGAGACCAGAGCAGGAAAGCTGCAGCTGAATCTCGGTAAGTGCTATTTATTTTTTAAAAAAAATAAAGCACTAGCTGGGTTTTTTTTTCTAAGTTTTCCGGGCCGGAGGAGCCCGGAAAACCTAGAAATAAAACCGCAGCTTTAAAAACGTTGTATTTATGTTTGCGGTCGCTTTTGAAGCGACCGCAAACATAAATACAACGTTATTGTGTTGGAAAACGCTGCGGTTTTTCTTTCCTAAGTTTCTCAGGCTCCTCTGGCTCGGAGGAGCCTGAGAAACTCGGAAAGAAAACCGCAGCGTTTTCCAACACAACCGCGTTGTGTTTCTGCCTGAATCTGCTTTCCCATTTGGGGCTCTCGGGCTCCCCACGGGGAGCCCGAGAGCCCCAAATGGGAAAGCAGATTCAGGCAGAAACAACGAAGCATTTAGCATTTCCCATTTGGGGCTCTCCGAGCCGGAGGAGCCTGAGAAACTTGGGAAAGAAAAACCGCAGCGTTTTCCAACACAATAACGTTGTATTTATGTTTGCGGTCGCTTCAAAAGCGACCACAAACATAAATACAACGTTTTTAAAGCTGCGGTTTTATTTCTAAGTTTTCCGGGCTCCTACAGCCCGGAAAAATTAGAAAAAAACCCCAGCTAGTGCTTATTTTTAAAAATAAATAAATAGCACTTACCGAGATTCAGCTGCAGCTTTCCTGCTCTGGTCTCCGGTACCCGTCCTCCGCGTACAGCACTAATGAAGGGAAAGCCACCCAGCGGTAGCTTTTGTTTACTACAGCTGGCTGGCTTTTCCTTCATTAGTGCCGCAAAAGCAAAAGCCAGCACAGGAGGGCATCCATTTCACAAAATGGATGCGCCCATGTGCTTGCTTTTGCGAATTTTGAGCTTGAATAGCTCAAAATTTTACATAGGAAGTTTTAAAAAAGAGAATGCTAGTATTTTTTTTTATGTTGCCTATCTATTTTTTAAATAAAATGTTTTACTAGACCATGCCTTTAAGAGCGACAACTGCCCCCCATTCTCTAGTCAAGAACTGCAGCAGTTTCCCATACTGACCCCAAGCTAATGGGGACGCCAAATGTTTTATGGGATCACTGAATACGGTGATCCGCATCGCAAAAGGATGCAACCACTCATGGCTAACCGCTGTGTACCGATTCCTGAGGACTCACCACCAGACCCCACACTCATCAACCGGCATCAGCCCTGCAGCTTTCATGTTCGATGTGCTTCCAAGCGGAGCTCCCAGTACATCCAAACTGGGTGGCCCCAGATCCAGACATCCCCCTAATAGAGGCAAAACAGATTAGGAGAAATGAACAGGAGAGCCGCACACGATGTGCCAGCCACCGGGAATTGCAGCCAGGAGACACGGTGCTGGTCAAGAACCGGGCTCTGCCCAAGAAGATGTCACTGAACTTTGAGTCCCGACCATGGACAGTATGCAACACGAACCACACCATGATCACGGCCAACAGGGGGAGTGAAACTGTGATCAGAAACATATTGCATTTCCGAAAGGTCCCAGCAGCAATGTGGGAAGAAGGGTCGAGGAGCCCAAAAGAAGAACCAAAATCACTGATCGACCCGAGGGCCCAAGGCCGACAGAGGAGAACAGCACACCCCAAGAATCCCAAGAACCAACACCACACAGAGACGAGGCCTGAGCAGAGACTCCCTGAAGGGGGGGACAGAAAGAACCCATCCCCGCTACCATCTGAGGGAGTGGTCGCAACCCTCATCCCACCTCCAAGGGTATGTCATCCAGGGCGTTTATCACCGGTCAAGCTTGACAAGGTTGCGCTCCTAAGAGACTAGAATAGACATTGAAGAAGTTATGAAATCTTACTGTTGTTGTTGGAAAAGCATTCTAAGTTTGGGAGGAACGTGATGTCACGTGTCACGGGAGACTGGGTCACGTGCTGTGGGAGGGAGCAGGAAATAAAGGAATCACCAGAACTGGCGGTTTGGCGCCAGTCCGGGTTTATGCACTATAATAACGAGTCCTGTGTCTTTTTTGCTGCGTGACATCCGTAGGCCCGAGTGGGCCCCTACCCCTGTCCAGGTCCCCCGCACAATTGGGGATCCTCTGACAGAACTGAAGGGAGAGCCATGAAAGTATTCTCAGAGCAACATGTACTATTCCCACTACCATAAACTGCGGCCCTTGCACATCTCCGACATTGTATAATCTATTCACCCTATTGCTCTTCAATAACCTGAACAATCTCGGCATAGTTTACACAAATTAATGCCGAAGATACCCAAGTGCTCATTCCCCTCATCCCCCTACTGGCTTTTATGAAACAGATGCAGAAGCACTATCTAAAATCTACTCAACCATTCAAGCTTGGATGGCATCCAATGGGTTATGCATCAATGGGATAAAACAAAGCGACTCATAGTAGGCACCAACGAAACGCTCAACAAGCTAGACAAGCAGTACAACTCCTTCAGCATTGACAACTCCCAAATTCCAGTCCCAGCAGCAGTCAAAACCCTTGGGGTGTACATTGACTCGACGCTCTCAATGACTCGACAAGTTAGCGCCATTGCTACCTCAGCGGCCTTCACAACTAAACTAATAAATGCAGTCAAACCGTACTTATCTTTCGCAAACTGCCTCTCCATCGCCAGAAACACCATTGGAGCCGAATTGGACTATTGTAACATCTTATTTGCCGGCAAGTCCACCAAAAGTCTGAACTGACTCCAAGTGATTCAAAATAAGGCTCTCAGGGCTGCACAATTCCTTGGGAGTGGAGGCGGTCTAGGAGGATTGAGTGATTGATTGTGTCAAAGGCGGCGGATAGGTCAAGGAGGATTAGTGCCGCGCATCCCGCGGAGTCTGTCGTCATTTTAAGGTCATCCCATAGTACTGGAACGCCCTCTCCACATAACCCTTCGAAAGGAGACATCATACCCAGCATTTTGCAAATCGATTAAAACTGAACTTTTCAACTAGCTCACCCAAAGTTTCTCTCATTCTCATGCCCGCTTGACTCTGTTTCCTCACAGGAGGAAATGGATTCTGCAAATGTTGTTATACGTGTCTTAGTTCAGTCGACTGTATATTTCCACTGTTTTCTCTCACCTGTTTGGCTATGGTTTAATGTAACTAAGAACCATAGACAGGTGCTCCTGCCCTCACAGTAGGAAATGGATTCTGCAAATGTCGTAATATATGTGTCTTAGTTTAGTCGACTGTATATGTCCACTGTTTTCTCTTACCTGTCTGGCTATGGTTTAATGTAACCAAGAACCACAGACATGTGCTCTTGTCTCTTTCTGTGTAACTAAGTAAGCACTGCTGTAACAGCGCCACGATTCACCCTGGCTGCTTTGTGCCCTTTATAAATTAAAATAAATAAATGTATGACATTGTGTAGCACCTGGGAGGGAGACTCTCTCAGAGAAATCGGGAGAATTGAATTTCATCATTCAGTTGCATTGGGGTTAGAATCATTTTAGGTGGGAGACGGTAAAAAATAGTTGTTACCAAAATCGGTAGCCTCCTCCCTAAATCGGGAGGGTTGGCATATATGCCTGTTATCTAGTGGCATGCAGGCTTGCCATGCTCTTCTTATATGCTGCAACAAGATGTTATATAGCTCCCAGCAATTTTAAACTCTTTTAGTGATGTTTTCTCAAATAAAAATGCAAATTGATCCTGCAGTCTAAAACAATGCCCTAAATTAATTTAAAATACTTAGTAATAACTGATGGAATTAAAATATTGGGACAAGAGCCTTTTCGTCTACAACTTGCAGCAGTACAAAATACAAGAACCCTTTTCCCCACCCAATAAGACTACGTGTCTTGGAAAATTAGGGCTATATTGTTGTTATAGCCACCAGCATGGCGTCTAGAGGTGGAACAGTATTAGAGGGAAGTTAGCCGTCTAGTTGTTTGTTGGAATTACTGTGTGACATGCACTCGATCCCACCTCTCTGACAGCTGCTTGCGGAGATGTGTCTGGCACGTGAGCACCACACTGCCGATCGCTGAATCTGGAAAGTTAGGGGTTAGCTGTGCCCGTCTGTCCAGCGCAGTATCCAATTGGAATAGGAATACAGTTGGCCAATCAGAAACCTGGGCCGCGTCACGGTTCAACTGACAGGAAAACACTGAACTCATGCTGCGCGATAAAGCGGTAGAAGCCAATTGGATGACCGGGCGTTCAGAGAGGCGGGGCGGGCCACCTTAGGGTTAGGCTGCGCTACACTTTTGTAAGCTGCTACTTTCCTGTCCTGCGCAGCCTGTGACAGCTGGAGGTGCTGCAGCAGTGCGAGGTAAGGCTGAGACAGCAGTGGGTGTGTGGTTCCCTCGCACGAGGCCCTACATAGTAAATACTGAATGTACACAGTTAATAAAGAACTAGTACTCCACGAAATTATGGAGGAAACCCATCCCTACACATCTCTAGCAGCTGCTACCCCCACAATTAATGAGCTCTTGCAGAGTAAACGAGACATGTGAGATTCCTGGGGTTTATGGTGCTCACCGCTTCCATTTGCATAGTTTCTAGGCTGCGCTGCAGATGGGAAGGAGGGGGTGGAGTGTGAGGTTAGGATAGTGGGGAGAGATCGAAAATGTAAGATATCCTTACTGTTGTGTTTATTTTTGAAAGTACTTGGGTACTGAGTGGGGGTCAGTTTCTAGGTGGGCTGTGTTGAGGGCATTGAAGCATTTGTGCCCAGGTGATAGCCTAGTGTGCCCGCAGTGCATATTGGCCGAGGTGAGGTTTGTTGGTTGTAGAGGTGTAGAGTTCTGTTGTTTAGTGTCTCTGGGGGGGATTTGAAAAGTCAATTTTTCCCTTTTTGCTGATTATCAGCCTACTGTGTGCCCATCGAAGGTATACAGTTCTTGTGGGTCTTGGCTCAGTGGGGTTTTATCTATACACTATCAGAAGTGCCTGCTCTCCTAACGGGTTCTGTAGACAAACATGATAACACTGATCCTGTAGGTCGTTCCGATTTGTTGATCTTTTGATGTGCTTTGCTGAAGGAAACTGCTCTGAGAATGGGCGCATGTGGCTGGCTGGCATACCCCAGAGCAGACGTTGAGGGGAGGTGAGAGTTGGTGTGCTGCTGCATACTGGGACCTTCTGTGCTCTCTCCCCACCTGTCGCCTCACCCTGGCTTGGTGTAGTTTGTGGCAGTGCATATATCTTGGCAACCGTTCATCCTAGGGCCTGGACCTTGAGTTTTGTTCCTCATGTCAGGACCGGTACTTTTATGATCACATTGATGTTTTCTCTGATTTCAGACAGCTGGCTCATGTGTAAAGATGCTGATATCCGGGGAAAGCAGTGGGGTTTTCCAAATGTCATGTAGCTAGTATTGCCCAGAGGATGCTAACAGGTAGGTATGTAGAATTTGATGCAGATTGTTGAAATGGTGTGGAATTGTATAAGGAACAATGCTTTGTCAAGCCACAAACCCACACATTTTGACTTGTGCTGAAATCCAGGCAAGGGGCTGGGATGTCCAAATGTCATGTAGCCAGTGATGTCTGCGGGGTCCTCACTAGGCAAAATATGGTGCAGATTGGTGAAACGGTGTGGGATTGTAAAATATGGTGCAGATTGGTGAAACGGTGTGGGATTGTAGAAGAAACGACGCTTCGCCACAAAACATTTTGAATTTATATATATATATAAGTACGACTTGGTTGCTTCTTTGGTCACCTAACCGAGTCAGATAAAGGATACAAAAAGGACACTGCCATTCATAACAGCCCAGGTGAGTTAAAATACCGGGTCCAATCTGAGCTTCTTACTGTATGACAAAGTCACTTGTAGAAAGGCAGTATCCCCAGCCCATCTGGCCTGTGTCATACACTTCAGCCAGTACCTTGCAGGCAAATTGGAGATGGTGTACATACAAGGAGGAAATTGACCCTGTCCCGCTGGCCACTCTGAGTCCCTCCTTAACAGCAGCAGCAACCACAACTGCTTGCATCACCTCACCAAGAAAGATTAGCACAGAAGGAAGAACCAATCATCAGCCTCCAGCAGTCTTTTTCACAACTGCTGCAAATATTGGGGAGTAAGCCTACTTTTGCTTTCGTATTTGGGAGGTCTCCTAATGTGTTTTTCTGTGTTGATTGTTTTTGACAGTCTGTAGCTGTCGTTCAGTTAGATTAGACTTGGAGTGCGGTTTTGTTTTAATGTGGACTAGGACAGAACTTTAAAGGGCTCTGACATTCGTCGAGACCAAGCACCTAGGAAAAGTAGACCATATATGTTACATCAATTTAGGCGCCTCATTATTTAATACCCTTAGTATTTATTTGTGCAACTACTACAGTTTTTACCTATAGTCTCTTCCATGAATGCTTAAATGTGTTTATGAAATCCACATATATTTTAAACTGGCGTGGAAATGCAGTGGGTGTTCATCGGGGAGGGAACTGGAACCTGCATTTTACTGGGAGCCAGGAGAATGTTTGGAGCGACGGGTGGATCTGAGTTGAATGGAGTACCTTCTCAAAATAGCTTTAACTTGGGCTCCAGGTTGTCCCATTACACGATGTGCTTAGTGTAAATGTGCATGGCCATTTGTGCTAGGAATCCCCACAATATTATCTTTAAATACTGTTTCGGACAGGCATGCGTTTTAAAGAGCATCGCATAGCATTGTTTAAACAGGACATCAGATATTGGTCACTGTATTGTGAAGTAGGCACTACATTTTCTTGCACTGTATTGGGGATCAGACCTCAAAACATTCCTGTCGGAATGTAAGCCTATAATGTAGCATGTTGTGCTATCAGATTTTAGCTGCTAAACAAAAGGAGAGAAAGTTTATTTGTAATATAGAAAAAAGAAAAGTCTTTTTTTAGCTCTACATTAACCATACAAGTTTTCCATTTGCCGCGCAGCTGAACTCAGTTAAGATTACAAACCAACAAGACTTGTTAGATTCCTAGCCCTGTGTATGTGAGCATTACGAGAAAGTACACCAATTTTATGTACTGGACACATTGTGTGTCAGGAGACTGACTGTGTGGCCCATTGACATACACATATAATTCAATTTTTCGCATTGCCACCTGCCTAAAATTAATTGCTCCAAAAAGCATGAAAATATGTTTCAACATCCATGTCCTGAATTGTACACCTGGAGTATGGCAAAAAATGGAATGGTTTAGGACAGGATCAAAAACAGATTTTTTTAAAAAATGGGCTGGAACGGGGGATTGGAAGCAAGACAACTTAGCGCAACACAGGTTCGAATCCCGATCCTGCGCTTAGAAACCACTCACTGGTATTAAGCACGTTATAAAACAATAATTATAAATAGCCTCATAGCTTGTATACATTGGATGTCCTTCATCTTATAGTCAGATTACATTTATTTCGTATTTATTCTGCTCAGTTGTTTGGTATTCCCTCAAAATACTGTACAAAAAAGCCAAATGTGCAATTACTGCACATTCGGCTTGGAAAAAAACAAAATCAAGGCCCATAATGCCGAACATGGGGAGCGGGGGTGGTGTCCTCCGCTCCCCTTGTTCTGCATTATGGGCTTCGGGGTTGCAGGATTGTGTCCCCCGCTTCCATGCCATTGGAAGCAGGGACGAAAAGAAAAAGGGGACCCTGCAGCATCAGCTCCGACCCACTAGGGAACTGACGCTGCAGGGGTACTGGAGAGTCGGCGGTACACTGCTGTGTGCCCTGCCAAAAAAGGCAAGTGGGGCAGGGGAGGCGTAGTAGGGGAATACAGGATGGCAGAAAGTGATCTACTTGATCAACGCGAACCAGGATTTTGCGATTCGATCTTTTTGGATTTGCAATTCCCTGTTGTGCAGAGATAGCGTATGATCCCCATTGTTTAGCTTGTGATTGGTGGATATGCATTGAAATCGGAAAACAAGTTCTTTATAGGTACCACTGTTCCTGTACACCGGTACTTTCGCTGTCAATAACACTTGTCGCTAATTTGGCTTAGTTACATTGGCTTTGTTGCTATAAGCTACTACATTGTTGCTGGGATAAATGGGTACAGGAGTAATCAGGTCTTTTAATCTGCTTTGTCTTCTCCCCTAAGTATCTCCTTTTTGTTTAAAGAAATTATTTTACTAAATGCTTCACATACAGTGGTTTTCAGTACCCAGTGTATTGGAGTACCTTGCAGCAACCTGATGTAATGGTAAACATTGGACATTGATATATGAAGGATCATGTTGTACACATAAAAACATTATTAATCTGCATTTTTGGCTGATTTAAAAAAAAAATGAGATTAAAGATATGTTTGTGTGTATTATATTAAAGATGACCCATTGTACCTAAATGTCTTCCCTAGGATACCTCGTCATGTCTTTTCAAATGGTGCTTAATTAAAACCTAATTGCTCTCCATTGAGATTGTATATCTAAAAGGTTTTGTGGAAGCAATCGTAAGGTTCCACCTCCCGTGTTTAAGCTCCAAATAAGTTCTCTTAGGACACTTGGCTAAACATCTGACTGTCACAGATCAAAGGTGATAAGGGTTTAGATCAATACTGAAGTTCATGAGATTAAAAGAACCAAGAGGTCACGATTAAGGGATGTAGAGCTTAGTACATTGGCCTCCTCTATGAAGGAAGTGCCGTGTGCACGGTTGGTCAGCAATACAAAAACACCATACAGGCAATTCGTAGTAAGATATTTCAAGTTGGACACTTGATGTTGAATATCGATTTCTGGAAGTTGACTAATGCTACAAGTATTACCTAGCCTGTATTCTGTGCGGTCATATCCCTAATTACCTCAGCTCAAACTGGGTCCCCCACCTGAGGAACGAGTGCACGCTTTGTATGTAAAGCAAGATTTATTGTAAAATTATCCAGGGAACAGTTTTGTTGTAGGACCAAACTAACCTAAGTCTCATCTAACTACATCAATTGTTGAATTTCTATATATTTTGGCAACATTTAAACACTCCCAGATATTTCATTACCACCTACCCTTCAGACATGATAGGACAAAACATTTACAAAGAACTTCCATCTTTTACAAATTAATTCTTTCTCATTGGTCATCGACAATCTTTACAACCATCTTCAGATCCTATCGAAGTCCACCTTTGCATGGGATTGGTCCGTGGTAGGTTGTGACATCATAGTACAATGAAACATTCACATATAACATAATTCATTATCTAGTAACAACTGGCCTAAAGCCCTTAACCTTAAGGGTGATTTGTACATGTCCGCTTGGATATTGTAGCAATACGAGGAAGGGCTCAATTAACAGGTTTTCATTGAACTGCAGATTGCAATCTCATCCTCCCCAGACTCATAGTTCCTCTTAAGACATTCTAATTTATGCAACCACTACTCCAGCAAGTACAGCCTCTAGTTTCACCTTGTGGAAATAATTGAACTCTGAACACCCTGTCCTCGGGCCCCATCTTTATTGCCGTGTTAGGATAGAACTCCCAGGCAGGCCGAGGGGTGCTAGGAGTTTCCGAGTCCAGAACTCATGGAAGGCCTAACTCCTTCCCTTCCCAAAAGGAACGTAGGCCCAGACAGGCAGCAAGTTCAACTGTAGTTTATTACAGCCAAAACCCACAAGGATCAGTACAGAGAGGAGAAATCCAGGCACATCCCAGAGCATGCTGACTCGCAGGCCAGTTTTGTAACACAGTTGCATCACACTGACATCACAATCTGGGCCCTTCTCCAGGAAACTTATCACATCCTGTGATTGGGCATTGAGTGGTTGTCCACCTATGGAGGTCCCCATAGCTAGTAGATTATTGGTTCTTCCGTGTCAGCTGGCTGGCCTGGTCCATCCCCCAAAAAATGCTACTTCTAAAATCGTACAGTGTGTGGATCTAATGATTGGTTCTTGCCCATTGCTACCCATCCCTAGGGTCCTGAACTGTGATTGGCTAGAGCTGTCACCCCCCGGCCTGGGACCGAAGTCGGTTCTCAGCTCGAAGTATATCATTTCACGGTAATAAGAGCAACTATGTGTCTGCAGTGTAACGTGTGCGAACCACCAATGCCTATGAGAGTGCTTGTTCTCAGCATGCAACACACAGCGTCGTCTGTAACAATTTCGTTGCAAGCCATTGTCTGGCTGCGTGAGTCTGTGTCTCTTCCCAGACTACTAGTTTCAGTTCATCATCATCTTGGCTGGTCACGTGTCCGGAGGCTGTGGTTCTGAGTTCTGCAGATTGGAATTAGCCTGATTTTGTGAGGAATTATTTGTATTTTCAGTGCTGGTGTTACTGCAGTTAACACTAGCTGGTGCCTGTTCTCAGCCTGTTTTCTGCCGGTACTGCTGACTGCCAGACCGCCTGGACCTCCAACACCCGGTTCTTTAAGGTAACACTCCGGGCTCACACCCCTACAGCTGCACAGAGGCCCTAAATGATCAGTATCTCCCATAAACTTACCTGATCTACTGCAACCTACCTTGACCCAGCATACCACAAATTTGCGTCTGCATTCTTCGCCTGTGCCTCATGGACATCCGGCCAACAAAACATTCCTCCCGGAAGTGTATTTCCAAAGTGGCCATCACGCTCATATTATTACTTTGGTTTGAATCACTGCCTCGTTCTTTAAATTGTTCATATGCATGCCGCTTTTGCGCATACGTGCTCACCACCCGCACAGCTGCGATGTTTATCCACCTACCTGTAACCTGCTGCACTCATCTAGTCGGCCTAGCTGAACCATTGCTTCTGAGTCATTTATTGTATTTTTGCTCCTGTACTTACCTAGTCGGCCTAGCCTTTGAGTAATTGATTACATTTTGCTCCAGTACTTACTTAGTCGGCCTAGCTGAACCATTACCTTTGAGTCATTGATTGTATTTTTGCTCTTGTACTTACCTAGTCGGCAAAGCCTTTGAGTCATTGATTACATTTTGCTCCTGTACTTACCTAGCCGGCATAGCTGAATCATTGTCATTGATTACATACATTACATTGATTTAGTATTTAGGCGACTCTTGCTACCAAATTGCTCCGACATACTGATATTTCTAGCATATACTGTGCTTTGTATTTGTTGCCAACGGTTCCCACTGACTACTAATGTGGTATTCTAGATAGGCCTCCTTTATATAACTATGTATCTACCAGCTATTTACACAGTCCTACTGAGGACTACCCTACACTCACTTATCATGCTAGATGCTAACCTACCTAACACCCTGCCTCCTTTGACGTCTGTAATAAATCTGAACTGTAACTCTCCTGGCCAATATCTACATCCTAGCCATGGGTCCCCTGAGACAGCCACCTCTGTATCACTCCCATGTGATACACTTAGCAGAAACCTTAGACTCCGTGCCAGACTAACTAAACTGCACAAACCTCTCCGCAGGTCTCTTCCCCCCTACCAACATCAAAACCAACTTCCAGCAGGTCTGTACACCTTGTTATACTAGGCTACCTCTTCAACCCAATTCCAATATTTGCCCAATTCAGAATAACAAGCCTAAAACACCTAATACATCTACTACTCTATCCCCCCAAGCCACAGAGGTCACTAAGACCCCAACTATCGTTGGAGCACTCCTTAACGTGAGATCGCTTGTCGCCCATGCCCTAGACATTGCCGACCTAATCTCAGAAGGTAACCTCGACTTTCTCGCAATCACAGAGACTTGCCTACACAATGCAGCAGGACCTTCGCTCATGCTAGCCATCCCGGATGGCTACATGATAATCGGACACGACCGAGAAGGTGAAAGAGGTGGCGGCATCGCCATAATCTCTAAAACGAGCCTCTCTCTCAGACTAGTACCCACCCAATCGATTCAATCCTGCAAGACCATATCTGCCAAACTCCAGATAAATAATAATCAAGCAATCACCATTCACCTTTTATATAGACCCTCAGGCCCCTTAGGCACCTTTTGAAGAGGATCTCCACAACCTACTCATTAATAACCTCAAACCTTGCTCTCTACTAATCCTCCTTGGGGACGTTAACTTAGGTTTCCATGACACCACGGATAGTAATGCTACAGTGGTAGCCAATACTATTCACCCACTAGGCCTAACTCAAAGAGTTGAAAAGCCTACGCACCTGAAGGGAAGAACGTTAGATTGGATAGCTGACTGTAACTGTTCAGCCACTATTTCGTCCATAATGCCCTTACCTTGGACAGAACATTCTTTGGTGTCCTTTAACCTATCTACTTCCACACCTAACCCCACGGCCCTTCCACTAGCGCCACCTTGCTTAACCAGAAATAAAAAATGTATTACGGCAGAGGAAGAGATCCCAGCTATATTACCGACCCTTAGAGCATTATCAGCTAATCTAAACCCCAGCACCCTAGTGCAAGAATTAAAAATCTCATGCTCTCTACTCTAGATAAACAGGCACCTCTCAAACTTAGATCAAGCAAACTGAAAGCTCATCTAAACAAATGGCTTGCTCCACAGCTAAGAGACCTATGCATTCTGAAAAGAAAGAGTGAAACCACCTGGAGGCTCTGCCCCTCGGTCGATAACAAAGCTAAATTAACTTCTCTCTCCTCACTTTACAAAAAAGAAGTTTGCCGGGCAAAACGTAACTCGTATGATGATCGTATAGCCAAATCCAATTCCAGTATGAAAGAGCTTTTTTCTATTCTAAAGGAACTTGAGTCTCCTATCGCCACACCGGACGCCTGTACCAAGGACAAACTTTGGTGCACAGATGTCCAGCAAGCCCTAACAAATAAAATTATCACACTCCAAAATAAAATCCAGCAAAAAAAAAGAAGTACTTAAAATTCAGGATTCGCCTAAAATGCCCCATACCAATAATTTAATGGCGCACAGTAATACCTTCCACTTCTCCAAAATGACCACCTTGGAAGTAGAACAAATTATCCTGTCGCTTAAACCATCTAATTGTAAAGGTGACATCTGCCCAGCACAATTAATAAAAGACGCTGCCAGAGATTTATCTCCCTTTAACACTAAACTGATTAACGCCTCCTTTGCCTCAGGCACCATCCCTGCCAACCTTAAACAGTCCTGGGTACTCCCCCCCCCTCCTTAAAAAGCAGACACTAGACCCCCTCATCCCCACTAATTACCGCCCTATCACTACAGTACCGTTTCTTCTCAAGATTCTGGACAAAGCTGCATGCAACCAAATTCAAAAGCATTTAGAACTACACAACCTCCTAGGAGAGAGACAATCGGGCTTCCGTCCCCTACATGGAACAGAAACTGCCCTTATTGATTTGAAATCCCAAATTGACGAGCTGAGAGACAAAGTGAGAACAGTACTTTGCTACTCCTGGACTTCTCAGCTGCCTTCATAAAGTCCTCTGTAGTCACCTGGATTCCGCCGCCCATTTCTCCCCGGAAGCCATTCGATGGATCGAGTCATTCCTGAGTGAAAGAACGATGAGTCTTCTCCCCCTCAGCAACGGCAGATCACACCCCCATCTCATGCGGTGTCCCCCAGGGCTCTTGTGTCTCCCCAACTCTATACAGTATCTTCACCAAGCCCTTGTTTGATGATTTGGACCATCTCTGTATCACCTACACTAATTATGCAGATGATACACAGATCCTCCTCCCGCTTTCTGGGGAACATGCGAAAGACACGAAATTGGTGAACAAGGTATATCTTATCACCCAGGCATGGATGGCCACTCATGGCCTCTGTCTGAACGATGATAAGACCGAGTTGATTATCCTGGGCACCCAGGCCAATATAAAAAAACTAGGCCAGGAATTCTCCTCATTCAACATAGATGGGAATATCATCCAAGTGTCCAAGGATGTAAAAACCCTGGGATTCTATCTTGATTCTACCCTATCACTTGATAAACAGCTAAAATCCCTTGCCTCCTCCACGGCTTACACGTGCAAACTGATAAGAGCCGGTAAACCATTCCTCTCCAACAAGAGCTGCTGAATCTTGGCTAGAGCTTTAATACTCTCCAGAATTGATTACTGCAACGCTCTATATTCCGGAGCTAATAAAACAATAACTCAAAGACTACAAATATTACAAAATAATGCCCTGAGAGCAGCACTAGGCATAAACAAAAGATCCCATATCTCCTCCGCCAGACGCCATCACAATTGGTTGACCACGGAGAGCAAAATAAAACTCAAGATGTTATCCCTGACACACAAAGCCCTTAACTCCGCCCCTAGATACCTGATTGACAAATCCCATAGGAGAACATCTCTCAGACCGACCAGAGCTGTCAATTCTAATTGTTTGACAATACCAAACTTTACACTCACTACGATCGGAGGAAATAGCTTTCTGGTAAAGGCTGCAAAAACCTGGAACTCACTACCACAAGACTTAAGAGTGGACTTGCCCTACCTTCGTTTCAGAAAAAATGTCATTCAACTCCTCACCTCGACTGACCTCAGTTGACCTGTGTCACCTACCTCCTACTGGAATTACTTGCACTAATTCTTGACTCTATACATCTGCAACTCTGATTGACCTTACTTGAACTTTATATATTTTGTAATTATTTGTGTTCCAGGGACCTATTGTATTCTCTTCTGTACGTTATGCTATGATGTAACCTGTAAGTTTTGAATTTCCTTGCCACTGCGCCCTGCTACCCCTTGGGTCTGGCGCGCATAAAAAGTGAATAAAACAAACAAACAAACAGGGAAAGGAATGTCACTCATATCGTGATGGCCTTGGCAGGGGGCTCTTGTCCCACATGGCTTGCTCTTCTGTTCGTGCTGAATTCAGCTCAGCTCAGCTTTCACTGAGACAGTTGTGGCCTACTTCTAATTTGTCTGAGCCATGGTACAGCATCCAGCCTATTGTGCTGTTCCATAGTATCCATAGGTTAGCTGTGCATGACGCTGTTAGGTCCCTCAAGTGCTCCTGCATCTACATAGTAAATTGCGTATAAGCATCTGCAAGCATTTACACAGGATCTCTTGCTTCTTGCGGTTTCCACATTGCTGCAGTCAAGCTAATGACAAAATAATAAAGGCGAAGGCAGTATGTATGTGTACGGTCCTCTAACTTATAGAGCTGTTTGCAAGTCTTATTCCTGTATTGCGGTGTGTGATTATGTACCGCTGTGCGGAGCATGTTTTCTTGGTGCTTTTAGTCGAGACTGTCAATTGAAGTATCTTTAAGGGCAACCAGAGGCTCCTCATTCACTCGAGGCAGCGTCTGTGCTTGCCAAGGGCTGTTAGGTTGGCGGAGTGGGTACCCCTCCTCGTATTTGTCGATCATGGGAGCAGTGGTGGTTGTTCCCTGATGGTATGAGCGGTCATTATTCCTTCAATTCTTCTTCCGGTTCAGGTGCTTGGTGAGATGGGAGGCAGAGGTGGATTTCAACCTCCCCTATTCAGTCCTCCCCCCTGGTTGGCTTGTGGACCACATCACGATAGAACCGCTCGTCTTCCTTAAGTTGCCATATCTTTGTCACTCCTCCGAGGTGTCCATAATAATTCACGTGATCATCAAAGGACCAATACATGTAAGGACATGCTCCCTCGGGGTTGCACCAAACCCACTTCCCTTCATACTTCTTGGCGTCACGTGGATTGTCCACCTTTGTTCCTGCCGGAAACAGGTCACTCATCGTTATTCTCTCCCTTAGTCTGTCTCTTTCTTTCTCAATGCCATCCATTGCTCCTCCTATGCTCACATCCATCAGTATTAGCATTCCTATTGCTTCTTCTGCTGTCTTCTTACATCATTCAATGTATATCTTGATCCCACACAGGGATGCTGCTCCTAGTGCCAGTGCTCCAGCTATCCCCTTCAGTCCATCTGCTAACCATGTTGGTGTCCTGACCATAGGTATGTGAACCAGCTCTTGTTCTTTCCTGTCCCACGTGCATCATCCTCCATCTTCGCATGCATTTGCTCCAATTGTGTTACAGCGTCTGAGAGGGTTCCATTATCTTCGTCGTTGGCTGGTATGAATGTGCAACATGAACTGCCGATTTCTGCGCAAACTCCTCCTTGCATTGCTCTGAGCTTTTCCTTTATGACATTGAATTAATTCATTATCAAGTTTATGGTTACCATTAGTTTCCAGCAGGTTATTTGTAACCCCTTGGCATTTGTATAAGTCTGTACTCCGGGTATCGGAGATGTGAAGAACATTTGCGTTCTGCTGAACAGTCTGTGTTCTGGTGTTTCGTCCAATGCTGCTTCTGATTTCCCTGAGAAGTAGCCCCCCGCACCCCCTCTTCAATCATCCCTTTTGCCTGTCTGTCTTCCCTCCTTGGACCGGTGGTGTTTCTTCTAATGACCTCTTCTTCCATTTATTGTTCTCTCATCAATCTTCACATCTTTCTTTGGTACCACCAATGAGGTCATGTTGATTGCACTAGGGGGCATACCCCTCCCCAGTCAGGTGGCAACTTCTCATATGCTTTAGACCTGCATGCCCAATAGTGATCCATCAGCACTGCTTTCCCTGCTTCCATGGCCGGGATAGTTTCAATCGCCTTGCATCCCACGTTTGCACCAACCTCCTCATCGCTGTTGTGTTGGTAACACAAAGCCGGTGTCTTCAAGGGAATTATTGGCATTGGTCCAACTTCGTTCCAGCTTCGTTTTCCACCCACGTTACCAGCCTTGCACTCCTGTCCCATTCCTTCAGGCACTTGCATTTTCTTCCTGCACTTTGTTCATTGGTGCATTGGCTAAGGTCAGCGCCTTGCTTCCCACCACTCCATCTTCCCAGCCGTCATTCGTATATACACTTCCATAGATCAGGATCTGTGGTCTCTCCCAGCAGCCAGGCTCTCCCCCTAGTTCCTTTATTCTTGTCCAGGGGCACGGCAATACCTTCAATGTAACCATCTTTGTCTCTCTTTTCTCTGGCCCGTAACTTATGTACTGCAACCCTTTATCAAGCTGCCAATAATTGTTCATCATGTCTAGGATCTTGATATAGCTGTCTTCATATGAGAACGTTCCCTTTGACATCCATCTTAAGGTTGCTGTCTTCCCCTGGAACCAGCCTTGTGTCTGGATCATTGCGAGGTACATCAAGTCACTAACTGCAAAAATAAATATCTCCTCCCAGACCATTCTTGTTGAGGGGTCCCTTAACGTGGGTAGGACGGGGAAAGCGCTGTGTTCAAGTTCGGGAAATGTTTGGCCTAGGTACTCTATAAATACCAAGAAATCTATTTCAGGGGTTTGAGCTCTGAACCGTCTGGGCCTTCTTATGCAATGGATACATTGGTTAGAGAAGGCTTCTGGGTGGTCAGTGGGAGGTAACATAAGGAGTATTCCCTACACAGTTATAACAACATACGCAATCAACCTGCATGTGCGAGAGAAAGAGACCAATCGCAGTGTTTCAGCTGTCATGGTGCAGAAACATTACAGTTGCAAATTCATGACCTGTGTGTGCGAGAGAAGAGAAAACGAGCAATATGTTTCAGCTGTCCATTTGCACTAATGTGTCTGTTGCTACATTTGCTACTTGAGAACGTCGGATCACGGGATGGTCTGGTTTTCCTAACTCGGGAGGATATATGTTCTCTTGTAGTCTGTCGAGATCTGTAATGTTGGCCCTGTTGGTTCTCGTTGTTGCGCTGCTAGGCAAGGCCACTGCTTTTTAGGGCTTGATGTCCTCGATGTAATCACAGACACTTCTACCTTCCAGTCGGACAGTTCGATCAGTAACGGCCTCCTCTAGGTGAGGTCCAGTTAACCTGGGCGTGTTCCAGTGCCTAACAAAGTTTTTTAGGAAAACCAGGTCTCTCGCTTTCACTACATGTTTTATTGCAGTTTCTTGTTCCGGATCATCAATATTCACTTGTTCGTTGTCTTCAGGCCTGCCCTGTGTCCTCTGTATCTGGCGAGAAATGAAAGAAGCGCTTGACACTAGCAAAGTAACAAAGTCATACATTTCTTGACCCAATATCTCTGCACTACTCTCACAATCCTTCAATGCTCTTGTGGGAGGAGCCAGTGGGAGATGCAATATGCTGTCGTGTCACCACCTTGTTGTGAGTTAAATGGTGGTCGGACCCTGGCTTGTTGCGCAATTCGAATACTCCAGTGGCAAACAGTGAAGCCGGTTCTTTTTGGTGCTATGCTGAGTTTTGGTACGCACAGGCAAATTTGTGTTTGATTCCTAGCAGGGTAGTGATAAGCTGGAATAGTTAATTGGCGAAGGGGGCCTGTTGTCAGACCGCAGGACCTTAGACACGCTTCATCTTGTGAAAACTTCCCGGACCGTGAATTTTGCCGCTCTAAGAGTGTTGGCATGGGAACAGGGCCCAGCCTCTATCCATCTGGAGAATTGGCAGACAACCGCTATCATGTAGCGCTATCCTCGACACACTTGGACCATGTCCATGTAATCTCCATGGAGGTGCAGAAATGGGCCTTCATGTCTGGGTATGGCTCCTCTCCCAACTCTCAGTGTATGTCCAGCCGTGAACTGATGGCAATTCAGCCAGGTACTAATGAAATTTTCTACATGTTCATTTAGATTCGGGTAAAACCACGTTTCTCCAATACCTGCAGCAATGACTTCTTTCTCTATGTGTGTTGAATAATGTAGCTGTGCCAGTGCTGTTTTCAGTAGGGCCAATGGCAAGACCTCCTTCCCGGCGTTATGCTGTCGCCACAAGGCGTCAGTAGGGGACATGGAACATCCCGTCTTCACCCAGATCTCCCTTTTCTTTGATGGTGCAACTCCCTGCAATGTCATAATTTGAGTCTCTGGTAGATAGTTGTATCCTTCTCTCATCACTATGTTCCTCACCCCTCCCATGACCTTGGGCCTTTCGTCCAGTTCCTTTAGCTCTCCAAAATACGCTGTGCATTTTGCCTCATAGTCTGCTGCTTCGTTTCCCCTTGAAATGGTGTCTTCCCCCTTGGTGTGTGCCTGACACTTTACACTGTGGGTATGTGATCACTTCAGTCAATTTACCTAGTAGCAGCGCGTGCTGTACCAGGGTCCCATCTGCTCTCCTGTGCCAATCCAATATGTACTGTTAATGTGACATAGGCGCTGTCGGAGTACATCATCACATTTTTGCCTACGCTGTGCTCCAGGGACAGTATGAGGGGCACTATTTCTGCTGCTTGTGCTGAATAGAGAGACGGTAACTGTGCACTCAAAACTACCTCACTTGTCCAGTCCTCTTTCAGTCTTGCTACAGCAGTTCCAGTCCTCCTGACCCGATCAGTCTGGTCAATGGTCGATGAACCGTCAATGTACAGCACGCCCCACACCCCCGCTCAAGTGCATTTTCCTCAACCATGCGTATCTCAACTCACTGATGATGCCCAACAAGGTTGAAACACGTTTATGGGGTTGCTCTGGTACTCTTGTTAAGAGGAGAATTGCCTAGCATTTTGGTGCTGGACTGCCCCTGGGCAGGACAAAGACTGATATTTGGGGAAATGTCTTCTCTGTGAAAAGAAAAGTGAGCTAAAGACTTGGCTGAGACTCTCCCAGGAGCCATCCACCCAAGAACAAGTCAGTGGGCTGTGTTCGTGCTGGTAGAGAGTTTCCCAGCCCTGTTTTGCATCCATCTGAATTACCTTGTTAAAGATAGATGGTGATTCACGGTACCCTTGTGGCAAACAAATATGTTTCAGCTTCTGGTTGTGATACATAAAGCTGGTGAGATCTTGTGAGTCTGGGTGTAGTGGCACTGAAAATAATGCGTTTTTTAGATCAATGACTGTGAAACAGGTGGCATCCACTGGAATGCCACACAACATTGTCTCTGGATTTGCTGCTACTGGATACTCTGCTTCTACAATGTGGTTAAGAGGGCGTACATCCTGAATAAAACACCATGACCCCCCCCGTTGGCCTTGCGCATGGGGTACACTGCCGTGTTGCATGGAAATGTTACCAAAATGCCTCTCTTAATGAGGGCGTTGATTGTCTCGTAAATGCCCTCATCTGCCTCTTTGGTTAGGGGATACTGTTTTACTCGGGGTAATATTGCTCCTGGTTTTGGTCCATAAACTGCCTGGTATCTTGGCCATGTCCTCCTCGAAGAATGAGGGCTGCGTTACAGCGCCATCATATTTGGTACCTCTCTGTAATGAATTTGTAACCAAAATGTTACACTCATTTCAAACATCATTTCAATTTCCATCCTTTTCTTCCCCAAATAGTTCATCTGTCACTGCTGTGAGCCTGCATCCTTCTGCAATGGCAATTATTGTTCACCATGCCCTCCCTGTGTCATCTGTTACATGCACTGTAATACAATCCTCTCTAGCCAACGCTGCCTGGATCTCAATAGACACGGTGGTCCCCTCTGGCTCATCCAATGTTGCTTCTGGCCTGAATAGATATTCACTAGGCACCCGCCACACCTTCCCTGCGATGCATGGCATCCATACAATGGCAATATCCATTCCATATTGGAACATTTCTGGGTCCATTGGCACCCCCTCTGTACTGTGCTCCCACAATATGCCTGGACGATCTGTCTTACATTCAACATGCAAATGCCTGGTGTTGAGCAAATTATGCCTTTGTCTGTGAATGCAATGGTCATGTTCAGTCTGCTCATGATGTCGCGTCCCAATATTTTTACAGGTGCTTGTCGGGAGTAAAGTAAAGGTAGTGATAAGTCATGATCTCCTATAGATGGAGAGATGTTGTCAGTGAAAGGAACCACTTCCCGAGCCCCAGAGAATCCTCGAGCGTTCATGGCTTCGCCTGACAACGCAAATGTCCCCTGCCGGATGCATGACCTAGTCGCCCCAGTGTCCACCAGAAAGGAAAACGTTTTGTCACCTATCGCCACCCCTATGCAAGTTTCCTTCGCAGGATTGGGTGTGACATACAAGATGGGACACATCAAGTTCGTCTGTGGGCTGTCCTATTGAGGGCATGATGGCAATCCATATCCTGTGAAATGGTTGTTCCCCACCATCATAACCCCTCCTAGTCGTCTAACTGGCACTGTTGCCACTGTGTTCATGGGCTCCGTTGAATCACTATCCTGATTTGTGCTAACTGCTGTACACTCCCTCTTGGTTGTGATGCTTGTGAGTACTTTGGTAAGAGTGCTGTCATTTGTTGTGTCTGTGTTGGTGCCTGTGTTTGTGCTTGTGGCATCTGCTGAAAGGTGCCTTTATCTGTCTTTGTTGAGCACATTAGGCATAATGTTAATCTCCCTGTCCCTCTTGATAGTTCTGTTGTCCCTGATCTCCCCAATTCTGTTGTGCCACTCTGAATCTACACTTTCTTGAAATAGGTCCTAGCTACCCGCACGTCCAACACTCGGGTGGACCCCTCCCTTGTCCTGGAAAGCCCCCTGGATAGTCTCCTGGGCCCCTGCTGCAGATTAAATCCCCCTGGATTGTGATGTGTTTATGGTCCAAAGCCATGCCCCCTTTGAAGTCCTCCCTTACATTGGAACCCTGGCTGAAACCCGCCTCACCCCATGTACCCTCCTCCCATGGGTGGTGCATATTGCTGCGGTTGTTTATACTGCTGCTGTCGTGCTGGTGCTTGCTTGGTGGGGCCCCTTCCATGGCATACTTTGATAATTTGGCCTTTTCTGCCTTCCTCTCTTCTTTCTTTTGTTTAACCTTCTCCTGCCACAACGGCACCTATTAAAACTGAGAGACACTCATTTGACGTTAACAGCTGACGCGTCGCAACAGACTATAAAATCAGGTAAATTTGCAAAAAAAGAGTGTTAGACTAACTATGTTGTGACCAGGCTAATTGAGAACAGCTGAGATAGAACATTTCTATCTCTTCATGTTCCCCTATAGTGAAAAAGAAAGAACCAACTATGCTTACCCTGGAGAGGAGAATGAGATCCACACAATGGAAGCAACCTGTACAGTGTGAAGAGCAGGTAAACAGAACTGATGGTTTGCTTATGTATTTTAGAAACTCTGCAGATAGCAGGACCTAAGTAACCATGGGAACAGTACATGTCCACCCCAAACCCCCGGGGGAGGGGCAGCCCGTCCAAATGTCCATGTGTGACTTCAAATAATTCACCTTATATGATTAAGACAAGCAAAATAGTAAATGCCCCAACCCACTATGACCTGAGAGAAGTCACCCTTGACTTTTCTATGTTTTGTTCTACAGAGTAAGCTGTGCCGTTTTGTGATGGGTAAACAGATTCAGTCTATCTGATTGAAGAAATTGGTCTTGAAGAAGATGACGAATGAAAATGGATGTCATTGAAACCGGTCGACCATATGTTTGGATGTCTTCAAAATAAGGCAGACTCATAGAAAAATTAACAAATACATTGACTACTCTACATCACTAGGATTTTGTAGTCTAGTCCTATCTTACCCTTTATATTTCCCCAAATGAATAACTGTGAGGATGCACAAAAGTGAGAGGAAGAATAATCAGTTTTGACAAGGGATATATAAAACATCAAAATAGGGAGACAACTTGTACCATATGTCCTCCCTACTGTACGGAATTTTTCTTCAATATATCATCGGGCTGATCAGGCACACTTCACTGAGGGCGAATACATCGTCATTTAGACATACAGTCCCATGTGAGCTGTATCTATTGCAATCCCTTTGCTTCCATGCCCAACAATTTCCTCAAACTCTTCTGTACAGGTTCTGGGAGTCCCTGCACTAAGATATGATAAAAGATTGCTCTTGTTTTGTCCCACAGCTCTCGAGTCTGAAGGTGTCAAAGCTCTTGAATCTCCTGAATGTATCGAACAGGATCCTCGTCCTCACACATTTTGGGGGACGTTTACCATACTGATGCTCTACAATTCGTCAATGCGACCCATTATGTGCTGAGTTTTGTATTGTTACCTCTGGGAACCCCACCCTCTTCCATATGTTGTCAGCTGTGTCCCCCAATATTGAGACCAATAACCCTTTTACGTCACCCACCGCCAATCTGTGCCCTGCTGTTAGTTTCTCCATTTCATAAATCAATTTACCAGCTTCTGCACTCAATGAGGGTAACCTGCACTTGACATTTTCCTTGGCCATTTGCTTCTATGGCACATACTGAGGCCTCGTCCCTCCCCTCTGTAGTAGATGCATTTGGAAATATGCTGCCCTTTCTTCTGGCGTTCTCTGCTACTGCCGGATCTGAATAGGCCCCCTTTCGTCCTCAATGTCTGTGCATATGTCCACAGGTTCTAATGTGGGCACTCGTTTGTTCTCGTCCTGGGCTCTAGCCAGTCGTCCTCTAGAATGTACCAGGATTGTCCCTTCTCTCCTGTGCCCTGGGAAGCCCCGCAGTCTATTGACATATGTATTATATGTGGCGCACCTATCAGTTTCTTGTCGTGTTCGTTCTCCCGAATCGGCCCCTTCTTCTCTCCGTCTGTGGGATCTGCACTCCCATGACCCCACGTCCAGGTTACTACAAAAGTCATCTGAGAAATACAATCTCCTTGAGGTCGAATTAGCGTCTGGTTTAAACTCAAAATCCATGTCCATCAGATTATACTTGCTGTCTCCCTTCCATAATCCTAGGCGTGCTGCGCCACTCCCCGTGTATGTCCGTGCTATCTGGTTCCGTTTGCCTCTCCTCCTCCTCCCCCTGTCTTTTCCTTTCCCATTCCAGTGCAGCTTGCTTGCTGACCGCCTTTAGAGCCCGCTCATCCTCCTGCTTTTGTGCCCGTTCCCTCGCCAGTCTATTGTGTTGCAACTTCTCTCTTCCCTCTCTGCTAGCTTGCGTGCTTCCTGCTCTATCCTCCTCCGTCTCTCTGCCTTTTCCATCTCTCCCTTTTCACCCTTATCTCCCTCTCCACTCTCTTCCTTTCCTTCAACTCTTTCTATTCTTTCCTCATGCTCCTTTTCCAGTCGCTCTCTTTCCTCCTCCCCTCCTCTGCTCCATATCTTCCCGCTCCAATTTCTCCTCTCTTCTCCTCTCTCGGTCCTCACGGTCTAACCTGATTTCCCTTTTATCCTCTTACTCCAATAGGTCTGCCCAGTCGGATGGTTCCGTTTCGCTATCCAGGCTCTTGATCACCTTATTCCTTCTGCCTCCACTGTTGCCTTCCCTTTAAGTTTCAAGAGTATCTGCCGGTATCCATTCCTCCGTACCTATACCTTCGAATTCTGCCTTTGCGCTCTGCAGACCTTCCTCGCTCGCTCCTGTGCTGCTAGCAGGCTGTTCTTCACCCTTCTGTTTGTCTTCTTTGGTGTATGGTGGTGGCTTGTATGTAAGGTTTGAATATCCCTCTGCTGCCCTGAGTTCCCTCCATGGATACATCGATTCCTGTTTCATCAGTGTCATCAGATATTATACTTGGAGTGGGAGGTGCGGAAGGGTGAGACCCCTCTTCCTTCTTCTCCTGCTTGTTCATCATCCATATGTGTCTTGCCTGTTCTCCTCCTCTTTCCTGAAACATACGCCATAGCTCAAATATAGCCATTCGCTTGGCCAACTTCTTCCCCTTGTATGTGCCCTGTAGATGTGTCCGTAGTAATTGCTGCATGTGCCTGGAGAAACCGCTGAAGGGGGGGCCATGGTCTTGTTAATTTATCTTCTTTGCTTTTGGACCATTCTACACTATATTTAACACATTTTTCTTTGTAAGGTGGCAATGTCTTAGACAGATGCTGAACGGGAGTCATTCCCCCGCTATTTCCCTGATACGTTGTATAACCCTTTTACCTGACCTCAAGTTGAGGATTGCGATAATTTGCTGTTCAGGGAATAAAAGGGGGTTAAGCTGCAATACAAATATGTTTCAATTTCTATGAGCCCAGTGGGCTCTGCACCTTAGCAGGCATGCTCTGCGCACCGTCCCATCTTCACAACCACTGCCTCTCTCAGGCACACCATCACAAGTCTGCGCATGCACCTCCTGCGCATCGCCACAGATTCACCTAGTCTACCAATCCCAAGTTCACAACACTAGCGCGTCGCCATCAAAACTCTGTCCTAGGCACCAACCTAAGGGTGACTTCACCAAGCTAAAGTAAAAAAACAGGTAGAAAGACAATTTGTGCATACACAGAACAAGGACCCGTTGCTCCCAATCCCACACACAACACCACTAAAACCCCACAGCTGTTTTCCTGCCTCTCCAGGGCAGAGTATATAGTTGCGTCACCTAATGTGTGAAATGCCTCTCTCCAGGAGACTTAATCAGCTAGTTCACCTTCCGAAATCTAGGATAGCTCCAGCTAACCCTCACAGGAATACCGTCATCTATCACCCTAGCTACAACGCCCAAACCACTGGAATACCCTTATTTACAAGCTGTCATCATCCAAGTCCTAGAGTAAATGTCACCTGAACATAGAAAAGGATCTTCTACCTCCGCTCCAGTGCCTATTCACACGACACTAGTCACAATGCTACAACATGGTAATGAACAGCCCTTCCCTAGTACCCAACAATAACCATTGTTACCCCACAGTTGCTGGTTGTCTGGACCAATACTTATGTTCTGTGTTGTACTGACGCTGCTCGGCTGCCGACTCCCCCATCAATGCGCTCACTTTCCCGTCGTGGTCTGCCTGGACCCTTCACCGATTCCGGGGTGGGATGATTTCCAAAACAGCTCCTGACGACCTTTATCCGGTTATGCGTTTTCCGGTGTGCTCGAAATGCATACGATGGGTTCCACTGACTCTCAGGTTCGGCAGCAAAGGGGTCGGTTTGGTGCCAGGCTGGCGCAGCCAACCATCCTCTGCCTACCAACTTGCTAGGATAGAACTCACAGGCAGGCCGATGGGTGCTAGGTGTTCGTGAGGCCAGAACTCATGCAAGGCCTAACTCCTTCCCTTCCCAAAAGAAACGTAGGCCTAGACAGGCAGCAATTTCAACTGTGGTTTATTGCAGCCAAAACCCACAGGGAATCAGTACACAGAGAAGAAATCCAGGCACATCTCCGAGCATTCTGTCTGGCAGGCCCTTCTCCAGGAAACCTATCACATCCTGTGATTGGGCGTTGAGTGGTAGTCCACCTTTTGGAGGTCCCTATAGCTACTAGATTATTGGTTCTTCCGCGTCAGCTAGCTGGCCTGGTCCAACCCCAAAAAATGCTACTTCTAAAATGTTAGTGTGTGGATCTAATGATTGGTTCTTGCCCATCGCTACCCATCCCTTGGGTCCTGAACTGTGATTGGCTTGAGATGTCACCCCCCCAGGCCTGGGACCCAAATCGATTCTCAACTCGAAGTATACCTTTTGTAGTAATAAGAACAACTATGTGTCTGCATTGTAATGTGTGTGAACCACCAATGCCTATAAGAGTGCTTGTTCTCAGCATGCAACACACAGCTTCATTTGTAACAATTTTGTTGCAAGCCATTGTCTGGCTGCCTGAGACTGCATCTCTTCCCAGACTACTAGTTTCGGTTCATCATCAGCCTGGTTGGTCATGTGTCCGGAGGCCGTGTCCGAGTACTGCAGCTCGGATTAGCCTGATTTTGTGAGGAATTATTCGTATTTTCAGTGCTGGTGTTGCAGTTCAGGGAAAGGCATGCCATTCATATCGTGATGGCCTTGGCAGCAGGCTCTTGTCCCACACGACTTGCTCTTCTGTTCGCGCTGAATTCAGCTCAGCTTTCACTAAAACGGTTGTAGCGTACTTGTAATTTGTCTAGGCCATGGCGCGGCTCCCAGCTTGTTGTACTGTTCTATAGTGTCCATAGGTTAGTTGTGCATGACGCTGCTAGGTCCCTCAAGTGCTCCTGCATTTCCATAGAGTTTATCACGTGTAAGCATCTGAAGGCATTTACAGAGGATCTCTTGCTTCTTGCGGTTTCCACGTTGCTGCCGTCAACCTAATGACAAAATAATAAAGGGGAAGGCAGTATGTATGTGTACGGTCCTCTAACTTATAGAGCTGTACGCAAGTGTTCTTCATGTATTCCGGTGCATGATTATGTCCCGATGTGCGGATGGCAAGTGTGCTCATGTCTAACGCTGCTATGGCGTGATGGCTCCAACGACTTTGCGCATGTCTTCTTGGTGCTTTTAGTCGAGACTGTCAATTGAAGTGTCTTTAAGGGCAACCAGAGGCTCCTCATCCACTAGAGGCAGTGTTTGTTCTTGCCTAGGGCTGTAATGTTGGTAGAGCGGGTACCTCTCCTCGTATTTGTCGATTAGGGGAGCAGTCAGTGGGGGTTGGTCCTGGATGGTACGAGCGGTCATTATTCCTTCGATTCTTCTTCCGGTTGAGGTGTCTGGTGAGATGGGAGGTAGAGTTGGATTTTTACCTCCCCTCTTCAGTGGCCAAACAAATGGTCAATCTTCTCTATGCGACTTCAATGCAACAAGCAAGATTACATCTGTTTCTTGCGGAACTGTTAAACCATAAACATTCTTCCTGCACGCAGGCTGACCTTCTACTGGATAACTCATTCTCTCTCTTTCATCCCCCCACATCGCCCCCCCCACCCCAGGCCCGTAAAACCATAATCTCCCAGCTGCCTAAAATGCATCGCTTAACTGCTAACTGCGAAGTCAGGATAAACTCACAAAACCCCACTGCATGCAGATTTATATAAACTCCTTACAAAACCTCTTCCATATGCTCCACTGTGTGATCAAAACCTCATTTTATATATTCCTCCATGCGTGTGTTTTTATAAAAGTTAGTCCTTGTTTATCACAGGATCTCAGGACATCCTTACGCATGTGCATTGAGACACTCTCCGTCTTCCAGTTTCCATGTACTTCAGAGCACCCTGTGTGGAAATCGTGTTCATGTTGCATTTGCGATTTGAACATTGTGTCTTTTTACGCTCTGTAATGATTTTTTACTAAAATATAGCGCTTGTGTGCCGTGCCCCCAGAGCTATAATTGACATTTGCTTCAGGCCTCAGTGGAAGCTGCACTTGATGCAAACTCTTTTAAATTGGTAAACATGTTTTCAGTGCTGTCTAGTGCTTATGCTATTTTGCAATGCTTGGAGGACACGTTGGAGAGAAGCTACATGCACAGACGGTTAAGACTGAGCCAATTGCCGTCTGGTAATTGATAACGTTGTAGTGGAATGTAGTTCTTTTTGCTGCTTTCATGAGAAAGCGAAAAGCTTTGCCTTTTAGCGTTGCTATTGTTCACTCCGTCCAAGGCCCATGAATCAGCAGAGACTTGGAAAAAGCCAGAAAGTTTTGGAAATGCCCGGAAAGTCAGACAGAGAAAGCTTTGCTGGTAGATGGACGCATCGTGCCAGCTCGGTTGATATCAAGATTTCTCTGCCTGCCTGTGGGGGAGCTTTCCACCGCATTTTTTCTGGCGAGATGAAGGCATTCTTTAACGTTATATCAACAGTGATGTATTTTTTCTAAACTACTTTTATTACTTCTTATTCTTGTTGTTTTAATGCGTTTATGTATGCTTTTGGTGAATAAATAGGCCATGTCAAAGATCCATTTTATAATCTAATTGAGTTTGTCTCGGTGAATAATTGTCTCCCAGCGTCCAAGGTTGTTTTTCAGTTAGTTCACTTGGGAGAAAAATAAGCAAATAAGCAGTATATCTGCGCACTTTTTGGAAAGCAAAATGCATGCGTGCAACTCTTAAAATATATCGGTTCTTGACAACAGTGACACAAAAAAATAACACATTTCCTCCACAATAACTACGCCCGATACATATAACATTGCAACTCTGCGCCCAGTTCGCTGCCACCCCTAGTCATCCATATGGTACGAGCAGCATGAACACCTCGTAATCATGGGGACCCTTCCCTACCACCCAGCAGGTCCAGTAGAATCTTTTTTCTAAGCTATATGCAGCATGGAGTACTGAAAACATAAAGAAAGATGAAAATATTGTGTGGAACCTCATTTTTGATGAAGAGGACATTAGGTTGCTTATTAAACATTGTAGTAACTCTAGAGCTCTTCGTCCTAATAGGCTCTGTAATAGTGTGTTAAAAAAACAACCCTAGTTTTTGGCCGAACATTTTAACGCAACTGTTTTGAAACATTTTAACTTTGTGCACTACCCCTTCTTCATCGAAGTCATCGATCATTGTACCCATATTCAAGAAAGGGATGAGGTCCTAGCCTATAAACTATAGACCCATCATATTGTTGGACGCAGACTCTAACGTTTTTTGCTTCTATCATCCTTAAACAATTAAATTCTTTGGCCACAAGTAATAATATTCTTAGTGCTTTTGAGACTGGGTAGAGGAGATGGTCGGGTACATCACTAAATGGATATGTAATTGACAAATTACAACAGGGTTACTCGGAGGAATTGTCAAGTTCTCTATATCTGGCAAGTATTGAACTGGGTAAGGAAGGCATGACATCAAAGTGTAAGGAAGGCATGACATCAAAGTAAGACCGACACAAGTGAGCGCAGTTCAAGGGTGTTTATTAAACTGTATAGTGGGTGAGATAAACGCCTAATCTAAATCTAAGGTGGGGGCAAACTATGACCATCAAATAATAATAATAAAACAGTCTAAGTGGAGTCTGGTCAAATAAAAGGGTCTATACTAAGAAACCTATTGCCAGACCTTACTGCTATGTTACAAAATAGTGTGGGATAATGTTCACAAGAAAAGAAAGTTTCACAAAATGATAAATCAGGATATTATGGCTGGGGTCTCCCTTCCCCACATTTTTAGCATGGGACAGTGCAGGACTCTGGAGCACAGCACACTCCTGGGCTTCTCTGGAACATGCTTACAGTTCCCTTTCTCAGTATCAGGGCCAACTGTGCCCAAGTCTCTTTTATGCAAAGTCTCTTGCCTCAGAGGGCCTGATACAGCAAAACTAGTTCCTCTGGTTTTCTCTTGCCTCGGGTGATTACCTTTTCACCCTGGGATCCCCTTCAGCCAGTCTCCTATCATTCTCTCAGTAGTCAGTCTACCTTTGTCTGGCGCAGACCAACCAGAGCACTTGCCAATCCAAACAGAGACTTCTGGAGGGCGATCTCATCTCGCTGGTTCACTCTGTTTGCTCACAGCAAGCGCGGTTTTCACACATTCACAGTTCACACAGCATTTCCCTCAGCTCGGCGCAAATGCCTATTTCACAATATCATAATGTCGGCAATGGGTTAAGGACTTTCAATTGTACAAGGGATTTGGCTCGATCCTTGTATTCCGGGCTTCCTTATGGCCTCCTGGTACTTGTAGTTTTCTTTCTCTCAGTCTCTTTTACTCATTAGAGGGGTGCCAGCCAGAGACCTTCGATTGGACGCCCAAACGCCGTGGGACCACTCTACCTCTGGAACCTATGTGTTCACAATAGACCTATTGTCCAATATCTTCCTACAGTTGCCACAGTGGCCTCAAACCTAACACAGTCCAGTTGACTATTAGCTTCTTCTGACTCACCGGCTGTGCTGAACTCATTGGCAGTTCCTTCACTGCTGGAGTTAAGGATGGTACCACAATGGCAACCTCATCTCCCCACCCTGGCTATCAGTGTGTGAGGGTGCCATATACAGCTGACATCTGTCACACCATGGGCCAACTGCGATTCCCGGTTTTATGTATCTTTCATCTGAGGTTTTGCAGGACTGGGTTGAAAAGAGCAAGGGCAACTCTCTCCTTGACGTCCTTTCAGGTCTCCCTGCCTTTCTTCTCCGTTGTACTGCCGTCCTAGAATGGCTGCTTCCTCGTGCGTTCGTCTTTGCTCGGAGTGTGCTCTTGTGCTCCGCCTTTTATCTCTATGGGAAGGGAAAGGGTAGTCATGTGTGTGTAGTTGTCGATAATTGCCTGACTCTGGCTGACCCTTGTGTTGGGACATGTCAGGTAAACGGTTCGGATATTAGTCCATTCTCCTTCACGCTGTGAGAAAGTGTTTGTGTCAGGGAACGGGGTGTAGATTTTCTAAGTATCCTGTTGGATAGGATAGGGGGGGAAAGGTGTCAAAAGGAAGGGGATACCTGCGTCTCAACCTTTTGGCATCCCACTTCCACTCCCCGAAGGACACTCGACCCAGGTGATCCTCCTGCATTGGTCCACCGCCAGGAACTGGATCCAATAGCCATGGCCGTGTCCTGGCCACCTGGATGACAGAGCCCTAGGGACTAGCGGGTGAGACACCTTCAGGTTTCTCACACCTGTCACTTGCCTTTGACCCCGTAAACAGAAACCTACTTTGGAAAAATATTAAATGATTGGGGGCTACCAAAACATCTGTTGTATATTTGAATATACCTGTATACTGGTTCCCAATTGCAGGTTCGATTTAAATTTGCAAGGTAACTTCCTTTCCCTTTAACCAAGAGTAAGGGTCTTCGGTAAGGCTGCTTTCTCGCACACTGTTTGATTTAATTTGTACATGGCTGACTGGTCAAAGAGCTAGAGCAAGTAGCCTTTGTTTCACCGAAGGTTAAATGGGGTTACGATCTACATTATTTATGCAGATTATGTTATTCTGATCGGTCCACAGCGCCTTTTAACTGCCTTTCAGGTATAGACTCAAACTAAGACCTTGTAAATAAGCGGTTCCCTCTTCAAAGGTCCTTTAGCTTAGGAAATCCTTGCTCTTTAAGAAGGATAGTTTTAAGTGGAAGGTGAAGAACTTCAAACTGGACTGTAATAATAAGCTAACATATTTGGGCCTTTTGATTACTGGAGTTCCGTCTAGCACAGCGCTTGTACACATTTTAAAATGGAAAGTTGTTTACTATAGAGCCTAAATTATATTTTTAGCCTCCATATACGAGACATTTTCAATAAATTCTCTGATCAAATTCTATGAGGGGAAAAGTGATCCTGGCATTATTATACGGGTCATAAAATTATCATCTTTTAGATAATTATGATTTTATAATTTCTTGAAGGTTTGATTTGGAGGGAAATTCTGGGGCTACCCAAGTGTGTAAATATAAAAGAAAAGGAGACTTCAGAAAAATAATCGAGGCAGTCACCCCCGATTTATTCACCAAACATAGTCCACAGACCCCTCTGAACAAACATTGTGGCAGTTTCAAACAACAAGCAAAGATATAGTATTTATTTTGCAAATGGTAATGACTCCAAGCATCTGACATTTTAACTGTAGCTGAAAAGATGTTGTATTAATCAACAGAAGTGAATATCATATCTCATAGAAAAATATAGAATTTTCATTCAAATATGATAAGTTAAAAGGATATTTATACCGTGCACTATCACCACCGTAGTGGTCCCCTGGCACTCTGGTGGATCTGTGTTAGTGAGGTTGAGCGGGAAAAGGGCAAGAGAGCTGTGCTGTGCCGTTGGCAGCCTCACTTCGGTTAACACCGTTCACTGAGCTTAGGAGTGCTTTTTGTTCGGTAGCCATCGTGTGTTGTTGTGTGAGGCTATGTGTGTTGTATTTTATTGTTGCGATGTAGTGAAGCACATGCGGTTCTCACTGCTTTGGAGGAGTGGTTGTGTATGTCTAGAGTGTGAGAGGTGTATGCAGAAGGGTGAGGTTGTTTAGTGTGGTTGGTTAGTGGCATCGCTACTTAGATGAGACGCATGCTAATCTTCATGATCCTGTCCAGACGTGGCATAATGCTAATCTTAAACTGTTCTATCTAGATGCAATGCAGGCTGACATTCACAATTATGTTTAGATGTGACACAATTTTGATTTTCACTATTCTGTCACGATATGATGCGAGTTAGTGTTACAATCTGTCTAGTTGTGAGGCAATGCTAATATACACACTTCCATTTATATGTGATGCAGGCTAGTATTACAATTCTGTCTAGATGTGAAGCAATGGCTGTCTTCACAATTCTATCTGAATCTTTGCAGTTTTGTCTAGACGTGATGCAGTGCTATTTTTCACAATTTTGTTTCGATGCAACGCAATTCTAATCTTCACTTCAATTGTGTCTAGATTCCAAACATTGCCAATTTTAACAATTCTGTCCAGATGTGATGCAGTGCTAATCTTTACAATTCTGTCTGGATCCAACTTAATACTAGTCTTCAGAATTCTGTTAAGATGTGGCGCAAGCCAGTATTACAACTCTAGGTGTGGCGTAGGTTCATCTTCACAATTTGTCTGGGTATGACGCAGGCTAGTATTGCTGTTCTGTTTAGTTATGACGTGGTGCTAATCTTCAGAGTTCTGTCTAGATGTGGTGCAAGCTGACATTCGCAATTCTGTCTAGTTGTGATGCAAACGGACATTCACAGTTTGTCTAGATATGACACAAGCTAGTGTTACATTGTTACATCTCTGGCTATATATGAGGCTGGCTAAGCATCGCAATTCTGTCTGGATATGATGCAAGCTAGTGTTCGAATTATGTCAAGATATGACACTAGTTAATCTTCACAATTTTGTCTGGATATGACGCAAGCTAGTATTACTGTTCTTTCTAGATATGGCACAGGCTAGTGCGTAATTGTGTTCTGTCTGGCATCGTCCCCCTTTGTTCCTAAGGGTGGTCCTTCTATGAGTTCTGAGTGCTCTCTCTCATGTCGGGTGTTAGTGTTTACTGCACCTTCGTTTCTAGCAATGGTCTCTATCCCTTGGGATTGGCCTAGCGAGGGTGCTTGGCTTGGAGGTGCTGGATTCATTCTGGTTCTGTGGTGAAAAGGCAGGTTTTGAGTATTTTTCTGAATTGTAGGTGGCCCTTTGTATTTAGGATGTCTTTCGGGAGGGAGTTCCACGTTTTTGCTGCCATGTGAGAGAAGGAGGATCCTCCTAGCTTTTTCCTTGTGCAAGGTTTCGGTTCAAGGCGGATGTCGTTGCATGATCTGAGTGTTCTGGTCGGTTGGTTAATTATTTTCTTTTGTATGAATTATGCTCCTTGGCCATGGATATCTCTGTGCGTTATGCGCATTGTTTTAAACGTGATTCATTGTTTGGCTAAAAGCCTGTGCAACATTTTTAGCGCTGGGGTGATGTGGTCTCTTTGTGATAGTTTGAGTAGGAGTCTGGCAGCTGAGTTTTGGATACATTGCAGTTTCTTCAGTAGGTGTTCTGGCATTCCGAGGTAGAGGCTGTTGGTGTAGTCAATTTTTGACATGATGAGGGCGATGATTGTTAGCGTCTTAAGGGTGAAAGACTAGAATGGTAGGATTCTTTTTACCAAATGTAGGAGAAAAAACATTTCTTGTATATTGCATTTGCTAGCGCTTCTAATGTTAGCTTGTTGTCCATTAGGATTTCCAGGTTTTTTACTATTTACAATGGTGTGGGTGCTGTTCCTAGTTCTGTGGGCCATTGGACATAGGTGTTATTTTCCAGGTTTTTGGATACAATCATGATTTCTGTCTTGCCTGGGTTGAGTTTTAGGCTGTTTGCGTTCATCCAGTCATAGAGTTCTTTGAGACATTCTTCCAGAATTGTTCTGTTCGTCTGTTTCTTCGCTTTTTAAAGATGATTTGTGTTTCATCAGAGTAGTTGTACCACATAAGGTTGTGTTGTTTGATGATCTTGATTAGCAGTGCCAAGTAGATGTTGAAGAACAGTGGGGATAGGGATATAATAAAAACACATAGTTGTTTGAATTAACCAAAGTGACATGTGCAGCCTAATAGAGTGACTTGTGCAAAATCACCCTACTTTGCCGATTTTTAATTGATATGAAATAACACAATTGAGCAAACGATTTTTTTCAATGAACCAAGATGTCCTTCATTGTAAGACCTATGTATAAATACAATTTGTATTTTTGGTGCCACTTCAATGTGACTTCAGTATAATCTTAGTCCATTATTATCAAGCTGTTTTAATATCGCTTGAGACACACTACCCAACATGTTTCGTTCCCTCTACAGATGTCAGAATCTTGTGGGATCTTCTTCAGGGGATTTCAACCATTGAATTAGCAGTAGCAAGTTAAAAGAACACATTTAACATGCTGTCCGCAATATTTTCGATTTGTCTGCAATTCTAAGGTCTTAATACGCATTCTTAGGTAGTCTTTGAATTCGCTACCAACAAAGTGCCCTCCGTACTGTTTAATATATTCACGTTGTCATCATAGAATTGGTTCTGTTGTTATCACCTTGTTTCATTTTTCAGCATTCTCTTTACCAGTAGGATGTATTCACAGATTGCTAATTGGTTCCGTTTTCACCCAGTATTTCATTATTTCATTATTTAATTTACAGCAGCCTCTTAAACGCAGCGATGCGCACAAGCACCGCTCCTCCTGACTCTTAAGATACCCAAGTGTTTACCTTCTGCTATCATAAAATTCAAATTGGTGTTAATGTCAATGAACTCTACTTGTCTATGGAGCAAGTTATCTCTTTCTAAGAAAGTTCTGTTTCCTCCTGAAAATACCCTCTTTGAAACATTAGGTAGCAATTCCCAGGGTTCAGTTACGACCTATGTTGAGAAATTGTATAGCACATTGATGAAGTATGGTTTGAACCTTAAGCATTTATTAACGAATATGGGTTGTGCTAAACATTCCCTTATACATCATGACTGGTGTGAAACTTTGAAGCCAATTTTTGGATATGAACAATATGGAAAAATGCACAAAGAAGTCAAGAAAGTTGCTTATAGGAGTATTGGTCTGACCCAGTCTCCGTCACCCTACATTAGAAGATTAATGATGAGGTTTTGTTTTAATTTGTTGAACACCATACTTCAACAATGTGTTGGGGCAAAATTGCCTGTGCATTGCGCCTCATGTAGGTTTTGTGAGAAGGACATCAAAACATTGAGGCACTTAACTATCGAATGTGTGGCGCTGCGGTCAGAACGTTTTATATGTTTTCACCAGTCATTTTACAACTCTTCAGCTGTTTTTATTGATGCTTTTTGGGAACGTCTTTTATCGGGGACTTAATTGAAAATGATGTACACACCCATGATGTGTGCCTCCATGAGTTTTTTAAAAAAAAATTTAAAAGATTAATTTAGAGGAATTGGGATTGTGAGAAATTTCCTGTGCCGACATAATCATATTGCGTATTTAGGAATAGGTGATAAAGCGTGATTGTACTGCTTTTAATACTTGTTTGTTTTAAAAGGACGATTATTTATATGGATTTTGTGTTTTGTGTAAGCTTTGTAATAAACTATGTACACAAAAAACAAAATGAGGGTTTAGATTGTCACCTTTCAATATTACTTTTAGAACATTTTGTTCAGGTATACTTGCGATTGATTGATTGGCAAATAATTTCTATTTTAATTTTTGTTACTCTACCTTTTTGCTCTGACAAGAAAATGCTGTTGGCTATTTTATTATGATTTTAAAGTTGTTTTATTCAGACCACATTTATGGGTCAGTATTATCTGTGTCCTTATTTCAGATAGTCCAGTAGGAAAATGCCATATCTTTTTGGTAGGATTGCATGCAATATGTGGCAGACTTTTATTGTCTGAAACCTTGGCAAATCTATTAGTCGATCTAGTAGCTTCTTTGGTTTGTGATTTTTATTTTCTTACAATCTGCTTTGAGCAGTCTGTGTTATACCTCTGTATGAAATGTGAAAAAAAAATGGAATCTTATTGGTATCTTCTAGAGTGTGTGGGTGACTAAAACATAAGCAATGAGAGCTCGCCTACTTTAAAGAACATCCTTTTTTTTAGCCTAATGTTTTCTGAACTATATTTAAATGTAGATACGATAAACGCTGAGGTGAACAGTCTTCTGCAGTTTATTCTACGCCTTTTCGCCTGCTTTGCACAGCTGCTCCAGTCTGTTTACTGTTGTTGCTGTTTGTGGGCCGCAGAGCTGAACGCTGAGGTGAAGGTTTTTCTGCAGTCCTCGACATGCCTGAGGGCTAAAATGGAGCCTTAAGTTTTCCATCACCTCCCGAGTGACTTGCTGACAGGAGCGCCAGTTGTAGAAGATGAAAGAATGTACCTGCGCAGTTCTCGGCCTCCTCGGGATGCAACCTTTCCCCGACCTACTGGTAGAGGTCGCTTTGTATCCGCGCCTGCATCAATTCCGGACAGTTTTCACCCACAACGCTGTCTTGAAACCGCGTCAGCTACACCGATACCAGGAACTCCTACTTTCTCAAAATATTTGAGTAATGCTCCGTTGGACACTGAATTTTCAGAACCAAATAACATGGTTTCAGCCCCTCAATCCACTCCAATGGAGGAAAACCCAAGTGAAAACGGAGCCCATGTGGCTCTAGCTCCGACACATGTGGCTCTAGCTCTGGCACCTATACCAAACCCGGTGTCTCTACCACCTCCCTCCTTACCTGAGTGCGGAGATCCAGTGTCCTCCGGTGAAGGTCGGACTGCGAAGATCCCCGCCTCTAACCTGCCAGATGCAGCAAACTTGCCCGTGGCTGGTCAGGTTGGCCCCAAATAAAGGACTCGGACTGCGGCCACGATGCTTCCATCATAAGCCCCCCCTGCCAAAACGGGTGCGCCCACCGCTGTGAAGAGGAGCCGGCAGAGCACGCAGCTCGCGGCCAGAGTGTGCGGCTGACAACCCGCCCCAGAATCCAAGCAGGGAGACGGCTGTGATCTCTGTGGAGGTGCACGCCAAAAACAGCAATCCTAGCGACGGGAGCCTCTCTGATGATGGGAGGGGAGGGGGGGTTCACCGAACCCTTTTGACACAGCAAGCAATAAAGAACATTCCCCTCAAGGTGTTAACACAACAAGGCCCGCTAAGCTGCAACTGCCCACAAACCATGCTTAGGAGAAGAGACAACCTAAAGTGGTAAAGGCAATTGTTCCAGCAACAAAAACGAAACAAAAAAATAGCAAATGTACTAATTTGCTAAAAATGGCTCGAAGCCAAAGAACCTCAAAGGAAACGCGGCTTCAGTCACCGAACAAATAAAAGCCATCACGGCAGGTGGGACACATCTAAAGAGACCGTATGGCTACAAAAACAAAAGCAATCAGGGTGCCTCATTAAAGAAATCTCTCTCGAAACCACCCCTTTCTAACATCTTAAAAGACTTCTTTAAAAGACAGAGCAAGCGAAAACATGATAGTCTTCAGGAATTATCGGACGCAGAAATACTGGAAGCAGTGCAAGATCCGCTACCAGTTTTAAAAATGCGCAGACTTGGACGAAATTCTGGCCACAATTTATTGGTGATCCTGTGCCAGCAGGACCTTCTGACTCCATCCCCCAGCAGGGCAGTAACACTACCTTCCCAACTGCCCCCAGTGTGAATGAGGGAAAACAAGGTTTCACCCTCTCATATGAGCATAAACGATCTGATCAACGGAGCCGGCGAAACTCTGCCCCTTCACCGGAGCCAAAGTTCAATGTCCTGCACAACTAGCCCAAAACTTTTACATCCTCGAAAATCCATTCAGATGGAGGAGGCACCAAATTCTCAGAACTTGGTAAATCCAAGCTCCATTCCAGGGGGCATCACATCTTCCGACTCAAGGTCTTTGGAGTCGCTTTGTGAAAAAGAGCAAGATCTTTTTCTTCAAACTAGAGACAAAGACTTGGAACTCAGAAGACTATCTAAATCTCATCCAAAAGAATCAAACAGTCCACTAAAGAGACCAGCGGTGCAAAACCCATTTTTAAGCCATCCATTGAGAGGCCGCAGACATAGCAAACTTCCACCTACCGTTTCAAAAGAAACTCCTTGGAAGAAACCAGATCTGCTGATTATTATGTCTGCAGTTACCATTGCGCTAGCACCGTTTGGGAAATTATATGAGGCAATAAACGACACCCTCAAAGACCATAACACTGTAACCGCAATGATGCACACAAAGCTAATCTTTCTGGAAGGCTACATAACAGCTATGGAGCAAAACATCAATGCGCAAATAAATGCGCCAAAATCAACGTACATAGGAGGGGCAAACCGCGAACCCCCAAATCCAGTATACCCTAACCATTCAGCAAATAGAAATGATGCATCGACCCAACTGTCCCAGGAATACCGCTTGAAAATATATTTGCCTTTGCCGAATCCCCGCATATGTCAAAATACGGAACCTCAACCCGGACAAAAAAAACCAACAAGACTTTCCAGAAGAGCGACAAACATCTGAAATTGAGGACTTGTCTTGTATGATAGTGGTACCAACAACATAGTGGAGCGGCTTTCAGTTGACCACTCGCCCAAAAAAAACATTCTATGCCCGAGAGACCAAAAACAAAATTGGTGAAAATGCCTGTTGAAAGACGTCACATGACCCTTCAATTCTCAGAAACAGAGGTACCCAGAAAGGATCTGATCGGGGACTTTTTAAAATCAAGTCTGCCAACTCATTCAAAGCAAACCTTAACCGAGAAGGCCATGGCAAAATCACCAACCACTAGCGGGTACCAACTTGATGAACCTCAGTCAGCATCTTCACACAGAAGGGGAATCTCCCAAGTAGGAGTCTTTGAACAAAAAATCTAAAGATCCTAAACCATCGCACTTATTACAGGAAAAGAATCAATTGCAACCTACCAACTCCTTGCGCAAGCCACGTGAACCTGCTACTGACAACGCTAAATCAAGAAAGAACAGATGGGGATCTAGTGTCGATCAGTTCCTTTCATCTCCCCGGCCATCGAGTTCTAGAAATCATCGAACACGGTCAGATCAAAGGCGCCATCCCGTCAGACCGCCTCCCCCCCGGAGCCAACATCAAGAAAGCAATAACATTTCTGACAACAAGGAAGAATCTCAAGTCTCGGTCATGCCAACCTCTAGAAGAAAAAAAAAACAACGCAAGCTAAAGATGGCCCAAAAGCTCCACAGACTCGAATCCCACGTTGACCACGCTCTCACTCAAAAGAACGGAAGAACCCAGCTATACCTCCCTCTGAAAGAACCTCCATTTCCACAAAAATCTTTAAATTGGAGCAAAAAACAGAAAACTACGAGGACGTAATCCTGAACAGAGGAACTGTCCTCAAGATTTTCCCAGAGTTCAGACAGGTGAGACTGGATGACTTTATCTTAGTGGAACCTTACCACAGAGACCGTAAGGCAAAAACATATCTCCATATAAGAGCCTCTGCTCTGAAATTGGTCCCAAAAGAAGCAATGGAAGAATTACTAAAACGGGGGTGCCTTCTAACAGAACTGAGAGAAAAAGATGGTGAAACCCTGAAACGGGAATGGGCTGGACACTCTCTGATCCTCAGACGTCACTATATGTCAAGAACAGACGCACTATATACATTTAATAAGCAAAGTGATAAACCTGCAACAGCATCTGGTCTGAACACAACAAGTAGAAATCTACGGCTGGAGTCTAGCTTAAATGACTCAAAAGAGGGTGGCCAGTATCGTGAAAAAAGATCTGAAAATTAAATGGCCCTGACATCTAGAAGAAGATATGGGTTTCCACAATTGGGCCCTGACCACCAGAAAGAAAAGGACCAGCCTCGATCGAAGAGTGACGAAAAACACATGGCCAAGTACGTGGAAAGACCAGACTCCTCAAAAAATGGCTTCACCTGAGCAGAGAAGACACCCAAGAGGCCCAGACCTAACCTCCTTGCGAAAGGTTTCAAAGAAGACGGAGACGACGATTACTAATGAACCTCTACTGGCACCCATGAAACAACTTTTGGCCTGGCTTCCAAAACCATTTGCGGCACACACAAAACAATAGCAACTCGCCGACTTAAGCGATGCGACTAGCCCCACCCCCTCCTCGTCCCCCACTAAACTTACATCAGTTACTTTGAAGATGGATTTGTGGAACTCCCGCAGCCACTTACAACTCAAACTGGAGGCCTTGACATGGGTAATTCTGACATGGGGAAACTTTTACATTCTTTCACTACAAGAAACCTGGCTGTTGGATCTTTAGACGGTTTCTTGATTGAAATTTCACCAGCGACAAAAGGTCCAATTGGGCGTCCGTCTGCAGGTTTGTTATGTGTGGTCAGATCTGGCAGTGGAGTTAATATTTTTTTTAAAAACTCACAACTTCTATATTACATCTTTCAGTCCTGGTAAACTGGGACCATCATGACCTGGCTACTGGAACAAAACTGAGTATGCAAATAGTTATTATAACTATCTACAGGAACCCCCAAGCAATATCCGACAAAAGTTTCTGTCACTTATAGAAAAGGAAATAGACAAAGCTTACGTAGAAAAAGTCTGGTATATTATATTCTGCGGAGACCTAAATGCCATATGCACCAGGAAAAGACAAAACGTTACTGAACAAACATCTAAAACTGCTTCAGAGCTGCGTGGTAGCCAGTGGTTAAACATAATGTATTCCCGCAACGTCCATGACATTGACTTGGTCTTCTTTAACCTCATCCAGATTCCAACATGGGAGAGGGAAAAGTCTAAAGCAACCATTGACTACATCTTTGTGTCAGAACCCATGCTGCAATCAATTAGTTCTTTTGAGGTTCTCCGAACTAAATCAAGCGATCATAACCTCCTAAAAATAGCCTAGACTTCCTCTGTGCATGAAACCGACAACAGTGGCAAATATGGAATTTAACAACCAAGGAAACCGCTTGAGAGTCACGGCGAAAAAAGTAGAGGAATTAACTCTAAATTATAGCAGACAACTGGGCACACCAGTGGAAATAGACTATTGACCGCTCTTAATCCGCTACAAAATGACATATTCTAAGCAAAATCTCTTTGCTCAAGCAAAACTCCACACATTTGACATCTCACTGTCTGAGAAACGCCGCCATCTGAGACCGCTAAAGAGAAAAGCGAGAACCTTAAAATCTAACTCTCTACAAACCCAGGTTCTGATTGAAACCTAGAAATATAAATCATGGGCCAAAAACCATCGGGCCAGATTATATCACCAAGGTTCAGAAGCAATGTTAAAGAAAATGGCTGGCGAATTCTGGGCACTAATTCTTCGGGTGCTCAGACAGAACCAGACCGGGTAAAAACCATGAGTGAAGCAACGTGGTACTCGCACTTCTTAACTCTTTTCCAGTCGCCGTATCAAGAACTCGCCCCCTCTAATAGCAAAACCCAAAACAACCTGGGTGGACCTGTCTGATAAAGAAAACATCAAAGCTACTATCCAGAAACTGAAAGCATCCAGAGCCCCAGGCCCTTACGGGATCACAAACATCAATCTAAAGAACTACCCGTCTGAGTTGACAAACTTTATCAGCATGGTTTTCAAGGGCTGTAGTGCCTCAAAGGTCATCCCTACATCATGGACCTCTGCGGTGGTGGTGCCAATTTACAAGAAGGGGAACAGAGACAATCCTAGAAACTATCGTCCGATAGCTCTCATTGACAAAATAGGCAAAGTCTATGGATCACTTTTACTAACTAGATTTCAATCGTGGGCGCTGACATCATCGTGCGTGGACCCCTTTCAAGCAGGTTTCAGAAAAAACTCAGGAACCTTGGTCAACATCATGCTCTTGAGCATTGTAAAAAGTAGAATCTTGGAGGAGAGTGCTAGGGTGTTACTAGCATTTATCGACCTCACGCAGGCATTTGACCAGGTCGACAGAGGAAACTTATGGGACAAGCTGCGGTCCTGGAATTGCCCAAATGAAATCTTAGATCCTATCAAGGCATTACACACTGCTACAACGATGAGTCAGAACTAAACCAAAGAGGGCTTCTGTCTGAGGAGATAGTCACCCGAAGAGGCGTAAAACAAGGGTGCCTGTTGGCACCAGCATTATTTATTGCTTACCTCTGTGACTAAAAGGACTCCTGCACTGACATCAGATCATTTCCCCCAAAGATCGGAACGTCCCCCTGTCCAGCGCCTGCTATGCGCAGACGACATCACCTTGCTGGACCAGACTCTGATCGGCCTTCAAAGACAACTGAACAACATGTCTGAATACATCGGCCTGAACAACCTTGAGATTAATAAGGAGAAAACGAAAGGTAATGATCCTCGAGAAAGCAGCAAAAAGAACAGAAACCCTACATAGGAATCTAGAGGGAACCCAAATCCAAAAAGTCCAAGAATTTAAATACCTCGGAGTAATGGTAGACCGCTCCAGATCCGAATCCAGAATACAAACGTACTTCTAGGAAAAAAACAGAAAGCTCACTACACAAGCCCGAGTGATGGAGACAAAATTTGGAAGATTCTCTCTCGTCCCTCTGATAAAGTTCTATAAGACAAAAGTCATGCCATCCTTAGTTTATGGAGGGGACGTAATCCCACTGATCCCGACAGAATTATGGCAAAAACAGGAACTTTTCTAAATCAACATCTACTCTAGCGATAAAAAGAGAACTGGGTTTGCTGTCACTGAAAGCCATAGTTGACCCAAATGGTATGTCATTTTTTTCGGGAAACGATTCTTACGGACAGTATTCATCTGTATCAGCTGATAAACAACGAAGTAAAAAGTGGAGGTTGCAAAATGCTTACCAAGTGGGCAAATGAAAAAAAAACACAGTTGGAGGCAATCGTGTGCACAGAGGAAGACCTGGTGCAAAACCCATTATGAATCAAAATAAAATGGAGGATTTGGATTGGATCAGGACCCTAGAACTTGTAGATAAAAATAAACTGCTAACCCATCTTCCAAAGCACACAATGAAATTGAACCAAATTCTACAAGTCATTAGGAGATTCCCAGACAAATCCTTAAAACAAACCTTTTTGAGAGCCAGGTTAAACCTTCTCCCCACCAATGAAATTCTGTATGTCCGAGGTCTGGCGACACCAAACAGCTGCAGGCTATGTAAGGACATAACACAGATTGAGTCGGTGAGACATCTATTGATGGTATGTCCTGTGATGCAACTGATCAGACGAGCATATTTGATGCCAGTAACATCAGCTTATAGCCTACATGAAGAGGAAACATGGTGGGCACATCTGATGTGCGGGAAAAAAACTTTGTGGGCAATTGCAACCGCGAAAATCTTACAAAGTGCATTGCTGGAAATTTCAAACCTGTCAGGATGAACCAACTCAAAAAACGGATTCAAAAACTTTTACATAAACGATTTTTGATTTGTATGCGGTACACTGTGATGTTCATCATCTTGTAAAATCAAATAGTTTGATAAAGACAAGTAAATAAATGTTTTAAAAAATGTATATACATGGTCTAGTGAATAGTAATCCTGTTGTAACAACTTGCACAAAGTGTGTTTTCGTTCTCTCTCTCTCTCCCATTCTCTCACTCTCTCGCCATTGTATGGCAATCCAGTGCTTTTATTTGATATATAATGGCTGCTAAGGTACATCTTCTTAACACCATGCTTATCTCTCTACCTCCCTTCGTTTGCCTCCGGCATATTTAGTTGTTCTAGATATATTTTTTTTAAATCGTGCTCGTACAAAAG